>NC_058133.1:115876408-115928375 GCF_016433145.1 Gracilinanus agilis
GAAGAGTGGTAAGGGATAGGCATCTGGGGTTAAGTGACTTGCCCAAGGTCACATGGCTAGGAGGTGTCTGAGGTCACATTTAAACCCAGTCCCCCCCCTCCCCCATCTTTAGGCCTGGCTCTCAATCTACTGAGCCACCTAGCTGTCCCCAGAAGGACTTCTCAAATTGCAAAAAAATTTAGTTTAGCTAAAATATTACTTTTAGTTGACCCTATCTTGACCACTGGTTATACAGGGAATACCAGAAGTCTTAGTTCATTTTAAAGTATTAATAACTTAAACTTTTGGGATACCCTCCCTCCCTCCCTCCCTCCCTCCCTTCTTCCCTCTGTCTCTCTATCTCTCACTTTCTATCTTAGAATCTACATTGTATATTGTTTCTAAGACAGAAGAGTGGTAAGGGATAGGCATCTGGGGTTAAGTGACTTGCCCAAGGTCACATGGCTAGGAGGTGTCTGAGGTCACATTTAAACCCAGTCCCCCCCCTCCCCCATCTTTAGGCCTGGCTCTCAATCTACTGAGCCACCTAGCTGTCCCCAGAAGGACTTCTCAAATTGCAAAAAAATTTAGTTTAGCTAAAATATTACTTTTAGTTGACCCTATCTTGACCACTGGTTATACAGGGAATACCAGAAGTCTTAGTTCATTTTAAAGTATTAATAACTTAAACTTTTGGGATACTCTGTACTTGATTTTTTAAGAACCCTTACCTTCCGCATTAGAATCGATATTAAGATTAGGCAAATGGTTTTAAGTGACTTATCCAGGGTCACATGGCTAGGAAATGTCTGAGGCCAGATTTGAACTTAGGACCTCCTCTCTCTAGGTCTTGCTTTCTATTTACTGAGTTGCCCTGACCAGAATAACTTGAAACTAAAATTTAGCCCATTAAATATAAGTTATGAATGAAGATAACATGTCTCTGAAACAAGAATTGAATAGGATCTTATAAACATTAGATTTATGTACTTTTCAGAATGGTGGTATAGATTGAGTGAATGAATTAGTCAGTCAGCAAGCATTTATTAAGTACCTTCTAAGTGCCAGTTATGGTAAAATGAACTTCTTCTGGAGTAAATAGAAATTGGGAGTGTTCTCTAGATTTCTGTGTAGTATGGTGGAAGGAGCCCTAATTCAGGGACCTAGTGATCTGGGCTCTAGTAGTTGTATGCTATTGAGCTTACTATCCCTTGCCTCAGTTTACTCATCTCCAAAATGGGAATGACACTAGTCATTAAGAAGGGATAGATTTAAAAGAGTCTTATTCTTAATCACATGAGATAGCCCCTGTGGATCTTCTTTGAAAAGCGTAAGGCGCAATAGAAATATAATTTGTTTATGGTTTCCTGAGCAGTGAGAACTCTATAGGCTAAAAATTCTGTCATTTAGTGGTTCGTTATGCTGTCTTCTAGTGTANTCCCTTTTAGCTCTAAATATATGACAATCATTTTGGATTTAATACTGAACTCTAGCATACAATTTCTTTCTATTTTAAAAATACATTTATTTTTATTGCTGTATTTTGTTATATCGCTTTCATTTCTCAACATAGCAATCCCTTCCCTAGTGAGTCATCCTTTGTAACAGAGATTAAAAAAAGAAGTGAAACATACTATCTACGTTCTGACAGAGAGGCAGTAGATTTAGGATGCAGAATGAAACATCTTTATTTTGAGGGATTTGTTTTGCTTGACTATGTCAATTCCCCACCCCTTTTCTCATATTTGCAATGGGGTAGGAGGTGAAAGAGAGAAAAAATAGGTGTTTTATTTAAATTTTTTTTTAAATAGAGAAGTGGGTGGGGGTGCTACAAATGGGGAATGTTGCATTATACTTTCAGAAAAGGTGTTAATAGTTTTGCTCAATTTTTTTGTTTTGTTATGTGATCTTTCATGGGGTGGGGATAGTCTATAAATATGATGTAAAAACAAAATATAGTGATAAAACTAAAAAGACAATAAAAATTTTTTAAAGATTGAAAAAAAGCAGTTTAGCAAAACTAACCAACATAACAATGGCCATACACATAGTCCCTCACATATTCAAAGAAAAGAGAGAGGTGCATTTTCTTATTTCTTCAGCTTGGGCATTAAAATTACATAGGCTTGTTTATTGTTTTTGTTTTGTTACCCCCACCTCCCATTTACATTATTGTCCTCATTGTGTATATTGTTTCCCTGATTGTGCTTATTTTCTGTCAGTTCCCATAAGCCTGTCTGTCTATTATGCATTTTGAAGGACATAAACTTTACACAAAAGGTCACCAAGAGGCTTCAGGACTTCCAAGTGATGACATATTTTAAAAATAATGTTTGATTAGAATGTACAGACCTTAAGATTTTTGTGAAAAATGATAGAGCAATGACAGGGCAAATGGGAAAGTATTGGTTAAAATAATCAAAATTGAGAAGACAAGTGAGGCAGGCATCTGATATATTTTTAATGGTAACTTGATAAAAATGTAAGCTCTGGTTGCTTTAGCATTTTCCAATTGGCAGCATAAATCCAGTAGCGAGGCTGAATCACATTTTCTCAAGTCAAACCTGCAGATTGGATACAATGAAGTAAGGACTTGGGTTTGTAAGCATCCTTTCCCCAAAATGTGAAGATTCGTGGAGGTGGAAAGGGGTTAAAAATCAATTATCCATCATTGAGGATGAATGTAATAAGATTGCTTTCTTATTGCCACTTAGTCAACCTACTGATAAAAGTATAAACAGAACAGGGCTTGATAGATATCTCCTTCCAGGTACAATTAAATATAATAATAACATTAGTGGTCCTACTACATAAAAGATACCTTTATTGCAAATTCAAATGCAAAATGGTTAGGTTCTAGGTAATTACAAATTATATCTGCAATTTTGTGTGGGTGGTAAGGGATTAATAGCTTAAATGAGTTCACTCAGCATCCTGTCAGTTAACCAGTTCCAAACTCAACTTTATTGTCATCCATCTTGTTTTTAAGGGAGATAACCAGCAAGGCATTTGCTCAAATCCAGATATCCTCTATATATACACTCATGCCAGCTATTTGTGTTCTCGCCTTCTCTTTCCAAGTGCTAAGGAATCATTATTTTGGATAATCTATTTTTGAATTTCATAAGGAAGTCAAACATTTGAGCCCTGTGCTTTGAATTACCCTCTTTCTATCATAAAACTGAGACACTGTTTCCCTATCTCTACTTCTGTAGTATATAACTCTACAGCCCAAAGATTTGATGGTGAATGAATGAAGAGGTTTAAACTATTGGCATAATTTATGTAAAGTTCTTTGATTATCTGGAGATTGCACACATTAGACTTGTTTGGTTTCTTTTTGATGAGATAATTTGCTTATCAGTATCACTTTGTTGCATACAGTTCAATAAATGTGATTTAATTCATAATGTCCTTTCCCTGGGATTCACTGTATTATGTCTTACAAAATTTCTCTTCCTCTCATTTGTTTTTCAATTTTAGGGCATTTCCTGGATTTTCCCAGGATCTGGCAACAAGTAGCAATGCTACCCAGATGGGAATTGTTTCTCTACCTGCTTGTTTCTCTGGGTTTCCACTTTTATTCTTTCTGTGAAGTCTACAAAGTTTCTAGAGGTAAGACCTTTTGCTTTCTTGACTTCTGTGAAGAAATGGGAGGGGAAAGGATGTCACGAGTTGGTGCCTCGAAGTGACTTGTTCAGGGTCACACAGCTAGTGTTGGTGGCAGGATCTGAATTCAAGCATTCCTGACTTCAAGTCCAGTACTCTATCCATTGAATCATCCTTTTGTTGTTTACTATTCAGTTGTTTTTTCACTTGTGCCTAACTCTTCATGACCTGTTTGGGTTTTCTTGAAAAAGATACTGGAGTATTTTGCCATTTCCTTCTGCAGCTCATTTTACAGATGGAAACTGAGGGCTAAGTGATTTTCCCAGGGTTGAACAGCTAGTAATTGTTTAAGTATGGCTTTGAATTCACAGAGATGAGTCTTGTTTCTAGGCCCAGCACTGTATCCACTGTGGCACCTAGTTGCCCTAGGATTACCATCCTAGTTATGTATTTTTGTTGGCATGACAATCGACTCTTCCTTACTTTTAAGTATTCAAAGATATTCAAAAGTGTGAGTCTGCCCTGTTTGTTTCCCCCCAGTTTCTTAGGGAGGCTGCTCTGCTGCACTCTGCCTTCCAGAGGTTTGAGGGTAAAATATTTGTTTATAGCAGTGATTCCCAAAGTGGGTGCCACTGCCCCCTGGTGGGTGCTGCAGTGATCGGGGGGGGGCGGTGATGGCCACAAGTGCATTTGCAAAAGGAGATCCCTATGGCTTATCCTGAAATATGGGCTGTAATTCAAAAGTTCTTAATTGCATTTCCTTTATCATATTTAGTGGAACGTGGATTCAGTACGGTAACCAATTTATTAACAAAAAAAAAAAACCAATTGCAAATAGTCAATCGCGGTGATTTAAGATTACTGCTGATGAAAATAGAGCTGAGGATTACTAAATTGGTAGCAGCACACCAGGTTCATCCTTCTCATTAAGATGATTTTGAATGTTTTAACTTTTTTTGTATTATTCTGAGTTCAATAAATAGTTTCATAATTTCAAAGTTCAATGTTTCTAATTTACACCTTTCTTTACTATATTTTATGAAAAATGTAGAAACATTAATACATATATCTTTCCTATTAGTTGCTATTAAAATTTTAAAAAAAATCAATTTCCAGGGGGTGCTAAGTAATATTTTTTCTGGAAAGGGGGCAGTAGGCCAAAAAAGTTTGGGAACCACTGGGTTATAGGTTCAACATTGTGTCTTTCTTTCAATATCTGGTATGAAGAGAAAAGATGATCCAAATAGGAAACTATCTTAAAAATAAATATAAAAAGAAAAAGTAGGAAGGATAACTACAGTACACTGAAAATATGATTGGAAAATAAATGGATAGTAAATGCATTGGTTTGAGGGAATGGAAAGTCTTTTCTTCTGCCCTCAAGATGAAAACTGCCTGTATACAAATGTACTTTACAGGGCTATTTGCTATACTCTTTCCTATACCAACTTGAATTGAACAGATTGGATAAGTAGGTAGATTATTTCTTGTGTTGAACTGTCCTTTCCCCACAGGTTCACAATGTAAATTTGTGGCAGTTAACATTAGATAAGAAAAAGAAATGATTTTAAGGTTAAATGACAGTGACACATGACTAGCAGATTAGAATGCTGTATGTTATATATGCTTATAGAGATGGCTGGATGTTTAACTTGCTGTCTAGGGGATGCTCTCACAGTCATGTTGAAACACTTCTAGAATAAGCAACTTCCTCTACCTGTACCATTCCTTAGGACTATTTATTCCTCTTCTTTCCAAATGACTCCTTGAATCCCTCAAGTAGAAGTCTCCTTTGCAGTAAAGAAGCACAGTTAAAGAAAACAAGCCAACACATTTGCCCTGTTTGACAACATATACTACATTCAGCACCTGTAGTCCACCACCTTTCTGCTGAGAGGGGAGGTATGGTCCATCATCAGGATGCTGAGTTCATGATTTGTCATTACATTAATCAAAGTCCTTGATGCCTTTCAGTGTTGTTCTCCATTACCTTATTGTATAAATGATTCTGCTTACTTCATTCTGCATCAATTTACCACATCTTCCCACGTTTCTCTGAATTCTTTATGGTCATTATTTTTTATGTTGTTATTATTAAAAATGATGAAGGCAGATATTAAAAGGGAAAATAGTATTTTAATAAAAGCCATGCTGATAGAGATAAATCGACCAGGCGCCTGTAAGAAACCTATTCAAAAATCGCCTCAGCCATTTTACCTTTTCATACCTTCATGTGCTCAGGTAACTAAAGAGACCGTCCCTCCTGACTCCAGGAGTCTTATCCCCTTCTCTTACTCATCACACTTCTTGTCTGCCTCCATTTTTACAAGAGGAATCATGGGAAATGTAGTTTCCAAAGTCCCCTAAAATGTCCACAGGAAGTTTGTCATGAATCTTAACACTCAAATGAGCCCCAAATAGCTCTTAAATAGAGTCCCAGAAATTCTAAATAACACAGTTGCAATAATATTCTGTAATATCCATCTACCACTCTTTGTTTAGCTACTCCCAAAATAATGGTAGGGGGTGGCAACTAAGTTATAAAGGACTTTGAATTCCAAACTGAGAATTTGGTATTTGATCTTGGAGATGATAGGGAGCCACTGGAGTTTATTGAGTATGGAAGTGACATGGTTGGATCAGTGCTTTACTGAAGATGGGCTTGAAGATTATGAATAGCCCTAATTCTTCTCACCAGGGTCAAGCAACCCTAGTTCTAGTTCTCTCAACTATTTTCTTTCAACCATCAATCATTTATTTTTTTTCCTCTTTCACTTTGTTCACAAAGAACAAATATGCATGGTCAAGCAAAACAAATTTCTGCATTTGGCCAACCCCTTTTTGTAATCATATATTTCTTCTGTGATATACCTGTTGCCACTCCTTTTGTTCTATCATTATGGGAAACATGCTGTCCATCATCAATGCTAGTTGTCTTCCTTTTTTTAAATTTTAAACCCTTACCTTCTGTTTTAGAATGGACACTAAGTATTATTTCTAAAGCAGAAGAGCAAGGGCTAGGTAACTAGGGTTCAGGGACTTGTCCAGTGCATTACAACTAGGACATTTCTGTTCTTAGAATTGAACTCAGGTCCTCCCAACTCCACACATGGTACTCAATCCACTGAGCCACTTTGCTGTCCCAAATGTTAGTCTTGTGAACAGAAACTTCATTCTAAAGCCTAGAATCCATTTTCTCTTTTAGCCAAACCCATATTTCTTGTTTATGTTAGTGCCATGGTTTTTCTTCAGCAATGCAGAATGTTATCTCTAACTAATCCTTCATCCACTCATGCACTTGCCAGTTGAACTAGCTGATGCTGAATCACATGGGCTTTCCTAAAGCCTTTTTACTCCAGAGAATTGAGATCATGCTCAGAGTCTGATTCTTGATTCTGTGGGTCTCTTTTAGGAAGCTGTGTCTCAGTACTCCATCTCTGGTGTATTGGAGTTTTGGGGCATGTCATTTGGATGAGATTTTCATGGATAGAGCGCTTAGAGTCAGGAAGATCTCAGTTCACATCCAGCCTTAGACACTTGGTAGATATTTAACTCTGGGCAAGTCACTTAAACTCCCAGTCTCTTCTTCTGTAAAGTGGGGATGATAATAGCCCCTACCTTCCAGACTTGGGAGGATACAATGAGACAATATTTGTAAAGGGTTTCATAAGCACTATATAAATGTTAGTTTTGATGATAATGATGATATATCTTATGTAGAGCAGAACTCCCTAGTAGTTGCTGGCTACCCATCTTCCATTTCCCTTAGTTTATATTCCCCTAGGGCCAGGCATATAGATGTGTTCAGGGGAGGATGCTTCAGTCTAGTAGAACATGGAAGGGAAATTTCCCATTACAGTAGAACAAAACAATCAACTTTCCCTTTTCTTTCAAAGTGAAATGGACATTTTTTTGAAGGGGGGTAATATCTGTTGTCTAGTACTATTCTGTCTTTTCCTCTATCTTGAGGTAATTGAGACCAACTCTATTGAGTACATGGGTCACATTTTGGCAAGGTTGTAACCTTTCATGTATGTCTATATTTCCATTTATTTCACAGGAAGATATAATACATTGGCTTTGAAAGAGATAATGTACCCCCAACCCCAAACCAGCCACTTAATTCTCTTTGTGTCAAGATGACATCTAAGGTTTATGTAACGCTTGGATGAAAACAAATTAATTCTCATTAAAAGCCATTACCTATGGTAATGAAAGATTAAGGCTCAGAATTGATTTGTAAGTATATAAATATTTTTCATGTGGTCTGTGGTCATAAAATAGACTTCCTTTAGTAATGTGCTCACAGCTTTCCTGATATGGTCATGGTCATCTTTGGCTATGACTTGTTGCTGTAAGGCATAGTTTCTCCTGGAATTTAGTGGCCTCTTTGTAGTCAGAATTGGACAGGAGCAAAAAAAAACTGTATAAATCAGTTTTTAAAGAGGGAGCCACCTCATATTCTTTTAGCTTCCAGAGAGATAATTATAAGTTTCTGTTACCAGCTACATATTTATTGTGTGCCATATATGTCTTCAAATCACTCATAAAGATGTTCAAACCCTTCATAACCTGCCCATTCCCCATCTTTTCAGACTTCTTATATCTTCCTGATTCTAGGCATTTTCACTGGCTGTCTCCCCATGCCTGGAATTCTTTCCCTTCTCGTCTCTTCTTCCTGATTTCCCTCAAGTCCTAGTTAAAATCCCATCTTCTACAAGAAGTGTTTCTTGGCTTCCCTTTAATGCCTTCTTTTGATTATCTCTAGTGTATCCTGTACATATTTTTTTTGGTACATAATGTTTTATGTGTTGTCACCCACATTAGAAACTCAGCAACTTGAGGGACTGTTTTTTTGCATCTTTTTTGTATCCTCAAAACTTAGCTTAGAGCCTAGTACATAGTTGGTGCTTAATAAATGTTTATTGACTGGCTGAACAGAACAGGGACAAGGAAAAAACAAAAAAAGAAGTGAATAGCATTTCAGTCACTCTCATTTAGGCTTGGCATTTTCAGTTGATAAGGGCAAATCAGGAGGTTTTAAAAATGCATGACTGAACAGCTATTTGACTTACCCTTTTATCTGCCTGTGGTTGGGATTTGGGTGCCTTATTGAAACAAAAGAACTGGAAATGTGTTAATTTTCTTAGAGGCATAGTGACCCCCATCCCATTGGAAGAGCTACAACATTTTCTTTAAAAGAGAGTTGATGGCAGCCATAGAAACAGTCATTATTGAACAAAATTGTTTCCTGGAGAAGGTGGAGGTCCAATGGAGAGGAAAAGTTTTTCTGACTACTTAGGGGCTCAGGTGTAAGTATCTTCCATATTCTTTGTTGTGTGTAATAAACTTGTTCTGTGTTTTACAATTTGCTAACTTGGTGCTCATAAGGGGACTGAGGACATCTAGACTAGAGAGAAAAGAACTGAATTCAAAGGTTTCAAGAGATGAGAATCCAAGTTGGGGAATGAGTCATGGTATTATTGTAAGCTTGCAAGTTATGAATGTGAATCCAAGGAAGTCTAGATCTGCTTTGTGTCTATAGGTTACATTCTTCTTATCTATCAGTCTGGTGTCCTTAAAGAAAAAGAAATGAGATTATCCTGGAGTGATTTGTTCTTGATGAAGTCATAATAATTATTTTGTTATGTTATAATGTATGTTATATGTAATAATCTTTCATTTCTAAATATTTAGAAATTAGACCACTAGTAACCTATTTTATTACTTTTAATTGGAATTAATCTTACCATGTGACAGGATGAGGAATGTAACTTCTTCCCTTTCTTTGGAAATTGAGACATTTACCAATCCCAAGTTCTATAGTTTTTCCTCCCTCTTTCCCTCCCTTCCTCATTTCCCCCATTTCTCCTCTCCTTTTTTCCTTCTTCCCTCTTTTCTCTACAACAAATTCCATTATATTTATTTAACTATAATTTTTAGCAGTTCTCCAAGAGATGACTATATCCTTAGTTTCTAGTTTGGAGCTACAACAAAAAGAACTGCTAGAAATATTTTTGTATGTATAGATTCTTTTGGACTTTCTTTGTCCTCTTTGGGGATGTAAACCTAGTGTTGGTGCAGGTGAGATATAACCAATTTGGTAACTTTTGGGGCATAGACCAATTCACACCTCTGCCAATGATCTAGCAGTATGCGTGTTTTCCAGAATCCTTTCACAATTTCTTGTTTCCTCTGTTGTCATCTTTGCCATTCAGTTTGGTGTGAGGTAGAACCTAGCAATTAATTTAATCTATAATTTTCTAAATATTAGTGATTTGGAGATTTTTATTTTCTCATAGTTGTAGATAACCTTCTTCTCAGTTTTTAGAGATCGTAGATAGTGGCCTTATGACTCCTACATGTAGTGACTCTCTCCATGTTATTTTGATATCTTTACTTGTAATTCTTGTGGGCCTGGTGACTTAAAATTATTGAAGGCTGCAAGCACTCTATTACCACCTCTTTAAGAGAGTTTCAGTTTACTATTAACTATTTTTTATTTCCCATCATGAAGATAATTGCTTTTGGTTGCAGTCATGGTAGTAATGTTACTACTATTAATAGTAATAGTAGCTCATAGTAAATAGTAATAATAATAATAATAATAACTGTTAGTAGTAACTAATAATAATATTAATTAAAAATAATAGTAACTATTATTTATGTGTCACTTTGTGGTTTACAAAGCATTTTATGAAGCGTATTTTATTTGACCCTCATTACCACTCTCAAGTACTTTTATTATTCCCATTTTTCAAATGAGGAGACTGAGGTTTAGACAGCATAAATGAATTTACTTATTTTACTGGGGTTAGATATTTCATTTCTTTTTACAACACTGAGTTAATTGTTATAAACATTATCCCTTGCATATAAACACAGTGTGAGCATTAATGTTTTGACCATTATGTGTGACTAGGGAGAGAAATGGCCACCTTCCTCTCCATCATCATTTTGACAATGTTGATCTCATTGGTTCTAGCCAATAAACCACATTTGGTGGATGATTTCAGCAGCCTTAGTTATGAGACTCATTTTTAGAAATAGCTTAGTATAGGCAATTAACATGGGCTCTGACAATGCTGCTATTCACTTAAAAAAACCCTCTATTTTTTTAAACCCTTACCTTCCATCTTGGAATCAATACTGTGTTTTAGTTCCAATGCAGAAGAGTGGTCAGGGTAGGCAATGGGGGTTAAGTGACTTGCCCAGGGTCACACATCTGGGGAGTGTCTGAGGCCAGATTTGAATCTAGGACCTCCCATCTCTAGGCCTATCTTTCAATCCACTGAGCTACCCGCTGCCCCCTCTATTTTCTATCTTAGTAGCAACTCTAAGACAGAAGGGCAAGGGCTAGGCAAATGGGGTTTAGAGACACTTGTGTAGTATCACACAGCAAGGAAGTATCTGAGATAAAATTTGAATGCAAGTCTTCCAGACTCCATGCTCTATCCACTGACTTACCTAGCTTGGATCTTTTATTTTGAGCCTGTGGAGGACCTGGGTAAGTCTTATAGGATGTGCAGATACAGATGGGTTATGATCCACATCACCTGGAAGGACCTCCTAAATCAATGAAATCATAAATCTATTTGTGTAATAGTAATTCACATAGTGTTTTTGAGTTTGCAAAGCACCCAGTGGAATTGCTTGTTGGCTATGGGAGGGGAGGGGAAGAGGAGAGGGAAAGAACATGAATCATGTAACCATGGAAAAATATTCTAAATTAATTAATTAAATAAATAAACTTAAAAAAAACCATAGAGTTTGCAAAGCTAAGATATTTTTACAAGATCTTTTTTGAACCTCACAGCAACCCTGTAAAGTATGTATTACAAGTATTTTCATCATCCCATTTTTATTTTTGAGGAAACTGAAGGTTCTGAGAGGTTAAGGGTCTTGCCCAGGGTCACATAGCTAATAAATGTCCATGGTATGATACCTGACTTCAAGTTCAGCATATCATCCATTAGTGTCTCATTCACCCAAAAGAGTGGATTATCCCTTCTTTTATCTTGTTTTTGCCCCCAGTATGGCTGTGCATCCCTATTCCAGTTATTCTTCAGCTTTTCATCTATCTTAAAGCCCCTAGTGTTCTACTCCTCATCCACTTTGGATGCTCTGGTAACCAAGCCTCTCCTTTTCAGGGGAGAGTTTACACAATTGTCACTTGGCTTTCTTAGCCTCATGTATCCTCTCCTGGGGTGGTTGGTCATGATGGTGGGGATACTTGATTAGTAAACCTTTTTCCACCAAGGGGGGCTATTGTCTTTCCAGTTAGCTCTTTCTGCCTTTCTTCTCAGCCAGCCATCCTGCTCATAGAATGCAGCTAATGTCAAGACTAATATCTTGTCTGATTTTTGAAATGTTCTCTCCTTTGTCTTCCCTAACACCTCTTTAATTTAACCCTTACCCTGAGTTGTCATTGGAAACCCATTTTAATTCTTAAATTCTTAGTTTAACTTATCTGACCAGGGCAAATATTCCCTAGGCTGTACTTCTTCCAATAGGCAAGGAGCTGAGTGACATTATAGTCAGGAGACATCTTTTATTCCCTCACTCCATTTTATGTTTTATTCAGATCATAAGGCTAGGATGATTGGAGAAGACTGAAAGGGCAGATGACCTTTGTCCCACTTTCCCCCAACTCAAGTCACAACCTGGCATTTCTTTGATGCCTCTTCATTAATTCCATATCATCACACCTGCCCCATTTTATCTTCACACATTTCCATGGACCCCTTTCTCCATCATTTCCTTTAAGAAATAGATTGTTAGTTGAAGTATATTGGAAATTTTTCTAAATGATTGAAAATAGTGGGACAGATTTATATGATTGGAAATTATATTCCCTAGAAATGATTTGCTTCAGGTTAGATTGATTTAGTTTCCCTTCTCCTTGAGTTAATTATATGTACACATATTTATTAAAATTTTCATTTAGTTTTCTACTACAGTCTACTGTCAGTGTTGAAATTGTATACTTTTTTTGACCAGTAGGTAGAACATAGCTTTGCTCGGTCATTCATTCCACTGGGAAGGTTGTTGGTGGTGATAGGAGCAGCCACAGACATGGCAATGAATATTTCTGTGCAGAAATGACTTTATCTCCTACATTCCTGAGCAACTGGCAAAGCGTTAGAATTTGGAAAATGAGAACAAGGACCCAATAAAAGTAGAACTGGTTCTTCCAGAAGAGAGGCAGACTACTTTGGAAGAACAAGGGAGTTTTGGGAGAATTTTTCTTAAAATGAGCATGATTCCTTCACTTATTTGTCCCTGGGTGTTGATCAGGTGAATGAATCTCTTGATGACATATAACAACCTTGTTTTAGGGTGAAATTCAGAAACTCCTCCTTATCATGCCAGGAAACCTGAGGTTCAGTGAAGTGAATTTCCTATGGTCATTTAAACTAGATTAGAAGCTGAATCTGAACCTTTGTTCTCCTGACTCTGAACCTATCCCTTGATCTGTCTCTCAACATCACTATTTCTCATCTAAGAGGGCTGTCATCAAAGAGCTACTAAGAGCAATTAATCTGCTTGGAAGTATGCCTTGTTTTAGATGTCAGCCTGGCAGACTTTGCTTCTCTCTCACTTTGAGAATTGTAAAAATGCTGCTGTGATAGACAGTTTATACTTGGATATTCTTATGGGGAAAAACAGGGGAGTTAACTTAAATATTATATGTGGGTCCAGAAGGGTGAGTAGGAGACAGGAATGGACAATAGGTGGGACCAAACAAGTTAGGGAAACTGGGTTTAGCTGTTAAGGGAAATGACTGTAGACAGGAGTGATAGTTAGGTGCTAACTGTCACCCTGCCCCACCTAGACAAGGGGTCTGTGAAAACCAGCAAGCAAATGAGAAGAGGGCTCGTAAACAAATTTAATTAATGGAACTATGGTCTAAAGGATGGGAATAGGGGTTTCTATACTTCTGGACTATGTGCAAACCACAGGGTCAGGGGAGGGACTTATCTACACTGAACTGAGACCTAAGCAAGACAGGGCTCAAAGAATAGCAGGACTGAAGTGGGTATCCTCACAGCAGAGTCCTGACACACTCCAGCGATGTTGCAGCTCTTCCAGGACCACTAGCTGTACTCTTTCAGGTGGGTAGATTCTGGGAACTAACCCAGCCCAAGTTAACCTGCAACTCAGGTTGGGATTAATAGTCTCTACCAAAAATCTCCCACAAGTAGATGATGGTCTTCCTTCTGGATATCAGGAAATCTGGGTGCAAAACTCCACTTCCTCTGAGGTCTCCCAGGATCAGTTACAACTTGTCTCAACCACCTTGGAGTCTGTCTCAGAGAGAGAGGCCACACTTCCTGCTTCCCCATTCCATTTGGAATTCACCAGCCCTGCCTGCTACGTCTCCTAAATAATAATTTAGTAAATTTCCTCACAATATCTGTGATGATTCAAAAGGTAGTCATGGAATTCTCCAAACAAAATGAATTTTGATTCACTTTCATTAAAAAATTGTACCCCCCACAATTCCTTTAGGAGACAATGGATCTCAAAGTTAAACCCTCCTGCCACCCCCTGACCCAAGGGCAGGGAGAAATATAACTCTTTTGCCTGGATACTTCACCTGTTTTATGATTACATATTGTTATTCTCCATCAGAGGGAGCTCCAGCCCAACCAAGGACAGAAAGTTTGTTCCATATATATATATCCATCCATAAATATATTGTTCCATAGTGTATATATATGTATATATAATTTATTGAATATAAATTCAATAAGTTGAAGAAAAAGAAAGTATATATGTGTACACATATATACTTTCTTTTTCTTCAACTTATTAAAAACCAAAACAAAACACAGACTTTTCTTTTGTTCCCATTTTTCTCTTTCATGTAATCCTGATCAATCAGGCATTTTTTATGAAAGGGAAAACTGATTAGGGACTAGTGAGAAAGAGAAGCAGTTCTCCTCCAGTCTGATGAAAATAAGGCTCAGTAGCATGTTACCCACTCACTAGGTGGAAACAGATGTGTTTCCTTGCCTGCCCTTTCCTTATGTCCCAAGGCTGCATAAACTGCAACTCTGGATTTTGCTGAAAACAAAGGACAGTGTTGGCTCAGAGAGAAGTCTAGGCTGCTCCAAGGGATTTGCCCTTTAATGAGACCCTGAAGACTTTTATTAATAGCTCCAAAAGGAAAAGGGACCTCAAGGTGTATGGGGGAGGGGAGGTAGAGAAGGAGAGGAAGGAGGGGTTAGGGAAGAAACTTCTCTTTTTTCTGAAATGTTTGCAATTGCTGGTGGCAATTGCTTTTGGTGTATTGCTATGAAAAGAAGGTGTTAGGCACAAATACCAGTCCCTGCCACACTGCATGGGGACAAAGATACTCCTTTGGTTTTGGCTTGCAACTATTTTTATGGAATCTAGGACTGGGGCTTTTTCTTAGACTTTCCACTAACCAGGAAGAAGCTATCACTTGGAACTCCCCCCCTTTTTTTTGGTCATAGTTTCAAGTGGTTCAGAATAGTGTGGTATCATGAAAGAGCTAATAGATTTGGAGTCAGAGGACCTGGGTTCAAATCCTTCCTCTGCTACTTGTTAACCTTGTGACACTGCAAGTTTAATAAATGTTTATTTGCCAGGCACTGTGCTAATTCTGATACAAAAAGAGGCAAACCTTTCTTTTTCCCAAACCCCACAGTTCCTGTCTTGAAAGAGCTTACTTGTAATGGAGGAGACAATGTACATGCATATACACGATATATATGGGATTAATTGGAGTTAAGCTGATAGACTTTTAGCCTAGAAAAATAAGAACATTTTTTCCTATTATAATGGATTGGGGAGTTTCCATATACCTTTGTTGTATGGAAAGTCACTCATGGCAAATGAAATATCTGTTACTAGAACAATCCTGAAACAAAACTCAAGAAAAGAATGCATCCAAAGTCCTTATAAAAGGAACACTTACCACAGGTAAAATCTCTTTTCTTAGTTTTTAACAAGAACAGAGCTTGGGTTTCTTCTCTTGTCAATTGTCTTCTTCCTTGTCATCAGTCACCTCCAACCAATGGACTCAGGATCTTTAAACATCCCAAATTTACAATATAGCCTCCAAGCTATATTCATCTTGAGATCAATGTTCAGCCATCACTAAGAGAACCCAAGGAAGCAGAGAGCCAAGGTTGGAGCTGTTCCCATTTTAAAGTTTCACTGAGTCACAGGCTCTTCCAACTCAGTTGCAAAGAAGGGAATTGCCTTGTAATCGCTAATTAATCCAACTACTGAGTCAGTAGCTCCATGGGCAAGTCATTTGTCTCTGAGTCTCAGTTTCCTCATCTTTAAAAAGAGAGGAATGGCTTAGGAGTGGATTGTCCTTTAATGTTCTTTTTCAGTTCTTAATCTTTTATTTTTTTATTTTTTATTATTGCATCACCTGTTTGTATGTATTTGCATGTAATCTCACCCATTAGACTGTGAGCTCCTCCAGGGCAGGGTCTGTCTTTTCTTTTTAACATTTAATAATATTTATTTTTTAGAAAAGTTAACATGGTTACATGATTCATGCTCTTCCTTTCCCCTTCACCCCCTTCACTCCCCCCACCCCAGCTGATGTGCATTTCCACTGTTTTAACATATGTCATTGATCAAGACCTATTTCCAAATTGTTGATAGTTGCATTGGTGTGGTAGTTTTGAGTCTACATCCCCAATTATGTCCGCCTCAACCCATGTGTTCAAGCAGTTGTTTTTCTTCTGTGTTTCCACTCCTGCAGTTCTTCCTCTGAATGTGGGTAGCATCTTTTCCATAAATCCCTCAGAATTGTCCTGGGTCATTGCATTGCTGCTAGTACAGAAGTCCATTACATTCTATTTTACCACAGTGTATCAGTCTTTGTGTACAATGTTCTTCTGGCTCTGCTTCTTTTGCTCTGCATCAATTCCTGGAGGTCATTCCAGTTCACATGGAATTCCTCCAGTTTATTATTCCTTTGAGCTCAATAGTATTCCAACACCAGCATATACCACAATTTCTTCAGCCATTCCCCAATTGAAGGGCATACCCACATTTTCCAGTTTTTTGCCACCACAAAAAGCGTGACTATAAATATTTTTGTACAAGTCTGTTTATCTATGATCTCTTTGGGGTACAATCCCAACAACGGTATGGCTGGATCAAAGGGCAGACAGTCCTTCATAGCCCTTTGAGCATAGTTCCAAATTGCCAGCCAGAATGGTTGGATCAGTTTACAACTCCACCAGCAATGCATTAATGTCCCAATTTTGCCACATCCCCTTCAACATTCATTACTCTCCCCTTCCCTCAATTTAGCCAATCTGCTAGGTGTGAGGTGATACCTCAGAGTTGTTTTGATTTGCATTTCTCTAATTATTAGAGATTTAGAACACTTTCTCATGTGCTTATTGATAGTTTTGATTTCTTTATCTGAAAATTGCCTATTCATGTCCCTTACCCATTTATCAATTGGGGAATGGCTTGATGTTTTATACAATTGATTTAACTCCTTGTATATTTGAGTAATTAGACTCCTGTCAGAGTTTTTTGTTATAAAGAATTTTCCCCAATTTGTTGTTTCCCTTCTGATTTTGGTTGCATTGTTTTTGTTTGTCCAAGAGCCTTTTAAATAAGTATAATCAAAATAATTTATTTTACATTTACATTATTATTTTACATTGTAATTTTCTCTAACTCTTGCTTGGTTTTAAAATCTTTCCCAGAGATCTGACAAGTATACTATTCTTTGTTCACTTAATTTATTTATAGTTTCCCTCTTTATAGTCAGGTCATTCACCCATTCTGAATTTATCTTGGTGTAGGGTGTGAGATGTTGATCTAAACCTAATCTCTCCCATATTGTTTTCCAATTTCCCAGCAGTTTTTGTCAAATAATGGATTTTTGTCCCCAAAGTTGGGCTCTTTGGGTTTATCATACACTGTCTTGCTGACATCACTTACCCCAAGTCTATTCCACTGATCCTCCCTTCTGTCTCTTAGCCAGTACCATACTGTTTTGATGACCGCTGCTTTATAGTATAGTTTAATATCTGGTACTGCTAGGCCACCTTCCTTCACATTTTTTTCATTATTTCCCTTGATATTCTTGATCTTTTGTTATTCCAAATGAACTTTGTTCACTTGCTGGGTTCTTTTTGCTAGTATTCTGTTTAAGATTTTTGCATCTATGTTCATTAGGGATTAGGGAGATTGGTCTGTTCTGTTTTTGATCTACCTGGCTTTGGAATCAGTACCATATTTGTGTCATAAAAGGAATTCAGTAGGACTCCTTCTTTGCTTATTATATCAAATAATTTGTATAGTATTGGGATTAGTTGCTCTTTGAATGTCTGATAGAATTCATTTGTGAATCCATCAGGCCCTGGCGATTTTTTCTTAGGGAGTTCTTTGATGGCTTGTTCAATTTCTTTTTCTAATATGGGATTATTTAGGTATTCTATTTCTTTTGCTGTTAATCTAGGCAATTTATATTTTTGTAGATATTCATCTATATCTCCTAAATTGTTATATTTGTTGCCATATAATTGGGCAAAAGAGTTTTTAATGATTACCTTAATTTCCCCTTCATTAGAGGTGAGGTCTCCCTTTTTATCTTTGATACTGTCAATTTGGTTTTCTTCTTTCCTTTTTGTCATTAGAATGACCACTACTTTGTCTATTTTATCTGTTTTTTCAAAGTACCAGCTTCTAGTCTTATTTATTAATTTAGTAGTTCTTTTACTTTTCATTTTATTAATTTCTCCCTTGATTTTTAGTATTTCTAATTTAGTTTTCATCTGGGGATTTTAAATTTGCTCTCTTTCTAGTTTTTTTAAGTTGCATGACCAATTCGTTAATCTCTGCCCTCCCTAATTTGTTAATATATGCACTCAAGGATATAAATTTTCCCCTGAGTACTGCCTTGGCTGCATCCCACAGAGTTTGATGGGATGTCTCATCATTGTCATTCTCTTCAGTGAAATTATTAATTGTTTCTATGATTTGTTCTTTAACTAAATTATCTTGGAGAATCATATTATTTAATTTCCAAGTAATTTTTGATGTGCCTGTCCATGTGCCCTTACTTATTATTATTTTTATTGCATTATGATATGAAAAGCTTACATTTATTATTTCTGCTTTTTTTTGCATTTGTTTGCCATGTTTCTATGCCCTATTACATGGTCAATCTTTGTGAATGTACCATGTGCAGCTTAAAAGAAGGTATATTTCTTTTTGTTCCTATTTATTTTTCTCCATATATCTATTAAATCTAATTTTTCTAGGACTTCATACATCTCTCTTACCTCTTTCTTATTTATTTTTTGGTTTGATTTATCTAGATCTGAAAGAGGGATATTTAGACCTCCCACTACTATGGTTTTACTATCTATTTTCTTCTTGAGATCCTGCCAGTTTCTCCTTTATGAATCTGGTTGCTATGCCATTTGGTGCATACATATTGAGCACTGTTATTTCTTCATTGTCTATACTGCCTTTTATCAGGATGTAATGACCTTCCCTGTCTTTTTTAATCATATCTATTTTTACTTTGGCTTTGTCAGAAATCATAATTGCCACTCCTGCCTTCTTTTTCTCATTTGAGGCCCAAAGGATTTTGCTCAAGCCCTTTACCTTAAACCTGTGAATGTCCACCCGCCTCATATGTGTTTCTTGTAGACAGCATATGGTAGGATTTTGGTTTCTAATACACTCTGCTGTTTGCTTCCTTTTTATGGGTGAGTTCATACCATTCACATTCAGAGTTATAATTATCAGTTGTGTATTCGCCAACATTTTGGTATCCTCTCCTAGTTCTACTTCTTCTTCTTACACTATTTCCTTTTAAACCAGTGGTTTGCTTTATACCAGTAACCCTTGTCTCCTCCCTTGATTTACTTCCCTTCCTACACCCTCCCTTATTATTCCCCTCTATTTATTTTTAAGGCCTAATGAATTCCCTCCCCTTTTTTCTCCCCTCCCTTTCATTACCTCCCCACTCCATTCTTCCCCTTGGTTTATCCCTTCTGACTTTCTCAGTAGGGTTAGATAGAGTTTTATATCCCAATGGATATAGCTGCTCTTCCCTCTCAGGGTTAATTACACTGAGTGTAAGGTTTAAATATTACCTCTTAATGCTCTCTTCCTCTCCTTCTTATAATAGTATTCATCCCCTCCCCTTCCCATGCCCTCTTTGTGTGTAATTGAATATCTTATTTTTCTTATTCATTCAAGTTTCTCTTGGTATCCTCTAGTATTCACCCCCTCTTTCCCACCTCCCATATCATCTTAGACCATTTAGTACTCCAACCTCTCCCTATGAATAATTCTTCTAATTACTATAATAGTGAATAGAGTTCCTTACAGAGAATTACACATTACATTTCTCCACATAGGAATACAAATAATTAGATCTTATTGAAGCCCTTAAAGAGCAAATTTTAAAATTAAGAATTTTCTTTCTTTCCCCTCTGGTTCTTATTTACCTTTTCATGTTTCTCTTTGTTTTTGTGGTTGGATATCGAACTTTCCATTTAGTCCTGGTGTTTTCCTTGCAAATACTTGGAAATCTTCTATCTTGTTGAATGCCCAAACTTTCCCCTGGAAGTATATAGTCAGTTTTGATGGGTAGGTGATCCTTAGTTGTAGACCCAGTTCTCTTGCCTTTCTGAATATCATATTCCAAGCCTTGCGGTCTTTTAGTGTGGAGGCTTCCAGATCCTGTGTGATCCTGATTGTTGCACCTTGATATCTGAATTGTCTCTTTCTGGCTTCTTATAAAATTTTTTCTTTTTCTTGGAAGCTCTTGAATTTGGCTATTCTATTCCTGGGGGTTTTCTTTTCAGGGTCTAGTTTAGAGGGTCATATATGTATCCTTTCAATGTTTATATTGCCCTCTTGTAGAACTTCAGGGCAATTTTGCTGAATAATTTCTTTTAGTATAGAGTCCAAATCTCTATTAATTTCTGCTTTTTCAGGAAGACCAGTGATTCTCAAATTGTCTCTTCTAGCCCTGTTTTCTTGATCTGTCAATTTCTCATTGAGATATTTCATGTTTCCTTCTATTTTTTTCAGTCTTTGACTTTCTTTTATTTGTTTTTGCTGTCTTGAGAGATCATTAGCTTCTAATTGTTCAATTCTAGACTTTAGAGACTGGTTTTTCTTTTCAATCTGGTCATTTCTGGTCTTTAATTTACTTGCCTCACTTTCCAATTGCAAAATTCTGCCTTTTAAACTGTTATTTTCTTTCCAGATCTCTTCCATCTTTCTCATCACCTCAGATACGAACTCTTTAATAGCTTGTGACCAGTTTTTATTTTTTTGGGAAGGTTTGGATATGATTATTTGTTTGTTCTACTGTGCTGTTTGCTCTGTTGTCTGGATTTTCTCTGTGTAAAAGTTGTCAAGTGTTAAAGATATCTTCTTGTTGATCTTTTTTCTTTTGTGGTTCTTGTGGTTGGCTTACCATTGTGAGCCATGTACCCTCTCAGGGTTTATCCTCACACTCAGGGTCTGTCTGCGCTCTTTAGGCTCCTGAGGTCTCAAGTCTAGTTGTTCTCAGGGTCAAGCCTCCTGGTGGTCCCCTTGCTTGTTCCTCTGCCTGAAGCTCCTTTAACAGTTTCAGGGAGCTGCTTCCACAGTCGTGCACCCCTCTGCACTGGGTCTCCACTCAAGGTTCCTGCCTGAGCTCAGGATCTGCGTCTGCACCTGTGTCAGTGCCTGAGCTCAGGGTTTGTGTTCAAAGTCCGTGCGTTCTTTAGCCACTTGGGGTCTTAAGTCTTGCTGCTCTTAGGAGCAGGCCCTGGTGATCCCAGGTAGCTGCCAAGGACTTAATGGGTGGCCCAAACTTGCTCTAAGTCTTTTGTGCTGGCTTTGGCACTGTAGGTGGTGTTGGGGAGAGGGGGTTGCTCAGCTCACGTTTTAGTGAGAGCTGTTTCACTCCTTTATAGCATGGAAATTCCTGATTCCACGTACCTTCAATGCTGTGCCCTGTTGTGTGGTCCCTTCTTTCCTCTGCATTTGTTTTTATGTCTTCTTGAGGATTCCTATATGTGTGGGTTAGGAGAGGTTAAGCAGCTGCTTTTTACTTTGCCACCATCTTAACCTGGAAGCCCTCAGTTCTTAATCTTTGATTTCTTGTCTGATTGTATGATTTGTTTGAAACCAATTGTTTTATTTTTATTTAGTCCTGTTTTTCATTAGCAAATTGGTATCCACATAGATATGCATGCTATTTTCAGCCTACACTGCTGGTTTCACTTATATGAGGGAGCTAGATGCCAAACTCTACTTTTTTAATAACCAAAGTTTAAAAAAGTTGCTGAATTACTGGAAAACTTGCCTGTGGATACACAGCAGGGTTTGAACTCAGATATTTGTGACTACAAGATCAGTGGTCTATCCTCATCACCAGAGGTTCTTACACTTTTTTGTGTTTAGACTCTTCTGGAACTTTGGTGAAGGCTATAGATTTAATGTTTGTAAATGCATGAAACACCAGAATTTTGAAGTAAACAATTATATTCAAATGCAGGTATGAAAATCTTTTTTTTTTCAAGTTCTTGGACCCCAGGTTAAGAATTCTTTTCCACATCAGGCTCTTTCTCAAACAGCACATCTAACACATACTGCAATTTAATTGTATATGTATATGGCAGTACAGTGATCCCTCACCTATCACTCTAGGGACCCTGGCAAGAGTAAATATCCCTGAAGTAGCAGCGTTATATTTATTTTATTATTCTTTGAAGGTAAGCATCTTCCTCTGGCCCTTGGGTTTACTGCTCAAAGCCTTAGAAGGCACAGACTGGGTGGCATAGGGCTTGAAATAAATTCAAACTTTTATGAAAACTTTACAAAAACACAACACCGTAGAGCAGCACTATACACAGTAGTCAGACCTCGATGTGAAGTGGACAAGGAGAGAAGCTGAATGTATGGGCAGGAGAGCAAAGAGACTGATGCTACAGTCATTGAGTCAATCAGAACCCAGGAAACAGAACACAGCACTGTGATTGCTTGCCTTTCATTCCATCAGCCAATAATGTGCATGTACAATCTTACATTGGCAAACTCGGCCAAGTGGTAGTGGTGTATAGTGCAAAATCCTGTGATATAGCAAAATATCTATGATATGGAATTAAATATATATTAAAAAACCCCACAATATAGTGAAGCACAATATAGTGGGAGATGACTGTATACTGTGTTACAAATTGTTTTAAAAATTATGCAGCTCTAGAACCAGAAGAACATTGTACACAGAAAGTAAAACATTATGGAAAAATCTTTGTTACTAGTAGTAGCAATGCAACAAGCCAGTTCACTCCTGAAGGACTTATGTAAAAGAATGCTATCTACATTGAGAGAAAGAACTTTGGGAGTAGAAATGCAAAAGCAAAATATATGACATCACTTATCACATGTGCATATGGGGATGTGATTTGGGGTTTAGGCCTTAAAAAAATCGCCATAGCAAAAATGAATAGTATAGAAATAGGTATCAAGGGCCAACATTTATACAATCCAGTAGAATTGCTTGTCGGTTCTGGGAGGGGTGGAAAGAAAATGAATCATGTAAACATGGAAAAATATTTTAAAAAATAAATAAAATTAAAAAAAAATTAAGTGGCTCTTCTGCTTTGGAACCAATACTTAGTATTGATTCTAAGACACAAGGTATAAGTTAAAAAACATTAAAACAGGGCAGCTGGGTAGCTCAGTGGAGTGAGAGTCAGGCCTAGAGACAGGAGGTCCTAGGTTCAAACCCAGCCTTAGCCACTTCCTAGCTGTGTGACCCTGGGCAAGTCACTTGACCCCCATTGCCCACCCTTACCAATCTTCCACCTATGAGACAATACACCAAAGTACAAGGGTAAAAAAAAAACAAAAAAAACCCCATTAAAACAAAACAAAACAAAATGGGGAATCTAGGTGGCTCAGTGTCTGGAGAACCAGGCTCGAAGTTAAGAGATCCTGAGTTCGTATTTGACCTCAGATACTTCTTAGCTGTGTGACTCCAGGCAAGTCACTTAACCTCAGTTGCCTGGCCCTTGTTGCTCTTTTGCCTTGGAACCTATAATTAGTATTGATTTTAAGATAGAAGGTAAGGGTTCAAAAATATACTTAAAATTAGATAGAATTATAGTTTGACTTTGATATAGCATTTGCATGAATACTTCCTACATTTTTGACTTGAGCCATGCTGTTCTCTTTTAAGCCTCAGGCTTAGTCCTGTTCTCCTAAAGTACCAACCGTAGGTGTATATTCTGCTTAAGCCACTCAACAATGCTGAGACTCATGAGTGACTTTCTGGATTTGTTGGAGAAAAAGGCTAACAATACATCTTAGACAGCTAGATGGTGGAATGGATAAAGTGCCTGGCCAGGAGTCAGGAAGATCCAAGTTCAAATCCAGCTTCAGACACTTACTGACTGTGAATCATTTGACCTCTTTTTGCCCCAGTTTCCTCATTTGTAAAATGGGGAGAATGCCTTCCAGATAATAATAACACCTATCTCCCAGGGTTGTTGTGAGGATCAAATGAGATAATTCTAAGGCACAGTGTCTGGCACATAATAAGTGCTAAATAGCTATTATTATTAAATCATAGTTTTTGAGCTAGAAAAGACTTTAAACTGCATCTAGACCAATCCCATAATTTTACAGATGAGGAAACTGAATCCTAGAGAAGAAAATGACTTGACCAGCCAGGCTCGCACAGGTAGTAAGTAGCCCTGAGGGGAATTTGAATCCAAGTCTCCTGATTCCAAATCCATTGCTTTTTTATGTTGTACCATACTGTCTCTCCAATAAAAAAGAATCAGTTAGTGAATTCAGAAAGCCTCTGAAATGCAGTGAGGTGGTGCAGTGGTTGGAACACAGGACTTGAAGTATAAAAGACTCAAGTTCAAATCCAGCCTCAGACTTAGTAGCTATGTAACCCTCGGCAAGACAACTACCGCCTGTCTTAGTTTACTCAACTGTATAATGGGAATAATAGTAGCATCTATCTCTTAGGATTGTTGTGAAGATCACATGAGATGATAATTATAAAGTGCTTTAGCACTGTGCCTGGCTAGGTGCTTAATACATGTTTGTTCTGAAATTTTAAATTTACATTGTGACAAAAGTTTGTGTAGTGCAGAGACCACTGAAAAACAATTAGCCCATTGTCAACCAGAGTATAAACTACTGGATCCCAGTTACCATTTGTTCTTTTTCCTTCTTTTTCAGCTTAAACCAATGGCTGGGGTAGCAGAGAGGAGGTGGGGGCAGAGAGCTTGGGGGAGGATAATAGGGGAAGAACAGGGGAAAGAGACAGATGTGTTATTAAATTGTTCCAGGAGAGCCTTGTTCTTAAACTTATGACCTTGGTTGGGTTGCAGAGGCTGCATTGTTGACATGGGTTGGGCTTTTATTGTTGTGAAGAAACAGAAGCTAGTGTTCCCAGGAAACAAAATAAGTCCTCTAGAAAGAGACCCTTAGGGCACATTTGAGTTGGAAAAATGATACACCATAAAAAGGGCTGTTGGGTTGGGTTTGGCTACCTGGTGGCATGTGGATTGGTTGCTGCTCCTTGTTCAGAGGACCCTTTGTCTAGCATAGATCATAGAGTTAGGGGTGTCTTTAGACTTTAGCCTTAGAGGCTGTCTTTTCCCACTTCTTCATTTGACAGATGAGGAAACTGAGGCCAAGAGAGGTTAAATGTCTAAAATAAATTGTCTAAAATAAAATAAGCAGATATATGTCAGAAGCATAATGCCACTTCAGTTCTCTTTATCCCTCTAGATGGCCTCTGAACAGGTCCATAATAATAAATGTGACATTTCCTCCCTTCTTTTAAGAATAAAGAGGTGTGATTTAATAGAAAAATTACCAGATTAGGAATCAAAACATCCAAATCCTAGTCTGGCTTCTCTCATTTTCTAGCCCTGTGACCTTGGGCAGTTATATGACCTTGCTGGCAGCCTCAAGTTTCCTCCTTGGTAAAATGATGATAATAGGATATTCCCTGCCTTCCTCATAGCACTCTCACAAGGATCAGATAAGATAATGCATGAGAAAATACTTTGTGTGCTATATGATTCTTTGACAGATCCGAGACTTACTTCAGTGACATAAATGCTTCCTTGCCTGCCTGATCATTACTTTTTCTCATTTACCAGGATAAGAACTGTCCATTGAGGGAGAGACCTTCCTCTGGTTCTTTTGATTATTCTTGGGTAAACAGTGCTGTACTCAATCAATAAACATTTATTAACCACTTACTATATTCTAAGCACTAGGCATCCGAAGACATGAATGCAATTGTCCCTGACCTCAAGGGGCTTATTCTCCAGAAGGATATATTTGAATTGAGCTTTAACAAAAGCTGGGAATTCTGTAAGGGGGTGATGGTGAAGGAGGGCATTCCTGATGTGGAGGACAAACCCGTGCCTTCACACAATTAGCCAGGAGCATGTTGTGTGTGAAAAATAGCAAGAAAATTTGTTTGTCTGGGCTGTTCGTATTTGAAGGGGAGTAATACATAATATGAATAAAAGGTGTATTGGAGCTAGATTGTGAAAAGTTTTAAATGACCAGTAGTGGAGTTCGTATTTGATCTCAGAGGCAACAGAGCCAAGGGAATATATTGCACAGGGGCATGACATGGTCAGAGCTGTGCTTTAGATATTATACTTTGTCAGTTATGTGGAAGCTGGATAGAGGTGGGAGAAACTTGATTTAGGGAGACTAATTAGGAGGCTATTGCCATGGTCCAAATAAAAGATGATGAGTGCTGGAATTAGTGTGGTGCTCATGTGAGTAGAGAGAAGGGGTGGATGTGAGAGATTTTATGTGGACAGAAACAAAAAGATCTGGCAACTAATTGGATATGTAGGATGAGGGAGAGTGAGGAGTACTTGGATATTATGTACTTGAGTGACTAGAAGAATGGAGGCTCCTTAGAAATACTGAAGTTTTGAAGAATGGCAGTGTCTGTTTTGGTCATACTGAATTTGAGATGCCTTACAGGACACTTAATTTGAAATATCCAAAATATATTCGGTGATGTGCAATTAAAGTTCCAGAGAGAGGCTAGGGATGGATCTTAAAATCATTTGTATAGAGATAGATGATAATCGAGCTTATAGAAGCTGATGAGGTCATTGATGAGAGTACATAGTAGAAAGAGTATATAGAAAAAAGAGGGCTCAGGTCTTAGTTTTGTGATATATACAGAGTTAGGAGGTAGGAGACAGATGATGATCTTATAACAGAGAATGAGAAGGAACAGTAGGCTGAGGAGATGGAGGAAAATCAGGAGAGAGTAGTGTTAGGAAAACTCTGAATACTCTCTCCTCCCTGAGTTTTCCTAACACTACTCTCTCCTGGTTCTCCTTCACTTCTTCAGCCTGGCTGTTCCTTCTCATTCTCCATTATTAGATCATCATCTGCTTCCTACTTCCTAACTCTGGGTAGATCCCACTACAGAGAGGTCAAGAAGAATGAGATTAAGAAAAAAGCCATTGAATTTGCAAATTAAAAAAAACCCATTAGTAACTTTGGAGAAACAAGTTTCAGTTGAGTGAGAAGGTTGGAAGACCAGATTATAAGTGAGTGACAGAGTAGAATCAGAGGCAGTGAATGTAGACAGCTTTTTCTGAGTTTGGCTGACATACAGAATGACAGCTATTCTATCAGTCTTTTTGTTATTTTTAATTCTTATCTTCTGGATGTGCATGGAATGATACATTTCCAAGACCTTGTCTCACATTCAGGCCATCATTATTCATATGCTGTAGCCTATTTATACCCATTATGGACCACCATTGCTTCCTGGATTTCCTGCAGTTTTGATTGTTTTGAGATCATAGTCTTCCATAATTTTCAGCCATTTAGTGTCACCAGAAGAGAACTGATATTAGAAAGGTTGGCTTTTGGGGCATTGGTTTGCTTGGGAACACTGAAAATGCTGGTAATAATTTCACAAATGAGATTATGCCGATCACTTGCATTCAATTTTGGGTTCAGCTCATTGCACAGGATACATATCTACACATACATACGCAGGTCCTGATGGACTAATTTAGTGGATGGCCCATCCAAACTGTATGTTGCAGTGTGAGCATTTTTATCCAATATGCTGTTAGCATGGATGGTTAGACTGATCTCTTTTGAATGACAATTGATTTTATTGAGGAAAAATTGTAGCATATATGTCACCTATAAAACGGGAATACTTCCCTTACCATAGCTAGGAAATATTTTTCTATTTGAGCTGTCTGAAGGATGGTTCTACATAACACTGGGAAACAATGAAGGTATAATACCCTGGTTTTATACTTTACTTGAGGCCAATATACAGTAGATTGATGAATAAAGTTAGTAACCTAGGCTCAAATTCTTCCTCTGCCATTTGCTACCTATTATAACCTTGGGCAAATCACTTAACCCAGGTGGACACAGTTTTCTAAATTTTAAAATGATTAAAAAAAACTGGATTAGATAATCTCTTTGGTTCCTTTCAGACCTGAATCATCAGTCCTATAAAATCACCTCCCCACTCACACACATGTGTGCACATGCTTTGTATACTATTCAGTTAGTTGAGTGATTGTGGAGATGAGGACTGCTACAGAAAATTGTCAGTGAAAAGCTGTCTGTTCCCTTAATGTGTTTTTATGAAAAATACTCTTGATACATACACAGATGAACTTGATAAAGATTTTATAAAGATGAGGAAGTTGGCATAGTTTAATGGTTGCTAATCTCTTTTCATTTGTTTTCTTTTTTAAAAAAACAGAATGTCTATGATATTTTCCATTTTTCTGGAATTTCCTTCCCCTTTTGAGATATCTTCAAAACTGATCCTTTAACCCTTTTAAAATTGTTCACTTTTAGTGCAATATTATTATTTGATTAGGTTCAGCGTGAGAGTGAGTGATCACTGACTCATCTCACACAATTTCAGATTTTAAAGACTAAAAAACATTGAGTTCAACTTTTACTTTAACAAGAATCTCTACCACATGCTTGAAAAATGGTCATTTCTCTCATGGAGGGTCTACAAGTGAAAACTGGAACCTGCTCCTTCGTCCTGGGGTAGCCCATTCCACTTTTGGGAAGCTCTAATTGTTAGGAATTTTTCTTATATCTCAACTTACCTCTCTTCAACTTTAACCTTATTTTCTTAATTCTGCCTTGGGGGACCAAGGGAGGCAGCATAGTATAGGACAGTGATGGGCAACCTTTTGAGCTTGGTGTGTCAAAATTCACCAAAAAACTGAGCATAACTTGGGTGGTGTGTCACTTTGAGAAAAAAACACCATAATTTCACGATATTTATAGTCTAACAAAAAATATATAATTGTAACATATAACTGTATTTAATAAACCAAAATAGGTAAATTAATATAGGTAGAATTGTTATCTATAGTGCACAGAGGGTCTACACTACACTACAGTAAATGTTTCATCCTCAGCATGCAGCCCCAGACTTCTCTGTATGCAGCCGCATGCAGCCATGTGTCATCAAAAATGGCTACATGTATTAGCGCTGACATGCATGTCATAGGTTTTCCATTATAGGAATATAGGAATATAGGATTATAGGAAGTAGCACTGGCTTTGGAGTTAGAGGACCTGGGTTCAAATCCCATTTGGATGCTTATACTACCTGTGTAACATTGGGCCAGTCAATTAACCTTTTCTGCCTCAGTTTCATCAACTGTAAAATGAAAGGTTTTGGATTAGATGGCCTTTTCAATTTTAGACTTTATCTCAGACATTTACTGTGTGACCCTGGGCAAATCACTTAACCCTGTTTGCCTCAGTTTCCTCATCTGCAAAATGAGCTGGAAAAGAAAATGGCAAACTATTCCAATATCTTTGCCAAGAAAACACAAATGAGATCATAGTCATACAGCAACAGCATTTAATTAAGCCATCAAATCTGAAAAAATGAGAAATGCACAGAGATTCTACCATTATTTCTTAGAGAGCTCTAACCCATGCAAAACACAGCACAATGAGAAGGCTAAAGCATCCCAGAAACTATCTTAGATACAAATATTCAGTGCCATTGCCAAATAGAATGACATGGCAACCAAGGACCATGCTGTTTTAGAGTATAATCTCATTTGCAAAATACTATATAAGAAGTCTTTTTCTTTTTACTTTCCAGAACTATAATCCTAGGTCTAATCTCTTTTCCGTATATGTCAGACCTTCAGATATTTGAAGACTTCTCTTATTGTCCTCCTCTTAAGTCTTTCTGTCTTGGGCCTAAACATTACTAGTATATAAATTGATCCTCTTACAACACATGGCTTCAAGGCTTCTTAACATTCCAGGTTGTTCTGCTCTAGGTCTGTCAGTGTTCTTAAATATGACAAATTAATTGAACTCAGTATTTCATATGTGGTCTTCATATGCAGTCAGCAAAAGTATCACCCATCTGGTTCTGGCTGCTATGCTTCTTTTAATTTCGCTTAAGATTGCTGCATTATACTATTGACTCATACAGTCTATTAAAATTCTCATGCTTTTTAGATGAACTGCCATCTAGTTATGCTTCTCCTGTCTTGTGCAGTGAATTGTGAAATTGATTTCTTTTGAATAGATATAAGACTTTTCATTCACTTTTATTAAATTCCATCTGATTAGATTTGACCTGGCACTCTAGCCAGTCAAGATAATTTTAGATTCTAAATCTTTTATTTGTTGTGTCATCAGCAAATTAGCATGTTGTCTGTATATTGCATGAGAGAAGGGACATGTTATTATGGATGAGCTACTTGACTCTGAGTCAGGAAAAACTAGATTTGATTTCTGTTTCTGATATTTGTTAACTCTGTGACTTTGGCCAAGTCTCTTAACCTCTTAAAAAATCCTTACTTTCTGTCTTAGAATCCATATTAAGTATTGATTCCAAAGCAGAAGGGTAGTAAGGGCTAGGTAATTGGCCAGGGTCACACAGCTATGAAGTGACTGAGACCAGTTTTAAACCCATATCTTTGTGACTCTAGACCTGGTACTCTATCCACTGTCCCACCTAGTTACTCCTCTTAGCCAGTTTAAATACCAGTCTCTTCCTTTCAAAAATGGAGATAATACCAGTAGCACTTCATGTTGTTGTTTTGAGAATCAAATGTAATAATGAAGAGAAAGATTTTTGCAAACCTTAAAATCTGACAAAATTGTAACTTATTTTTATTTTTATCTCTTGCCAAATCATTGATAAAACTTATTTTTTCTCTTGTCAGCTTTCCCCAAGTTGAACAATAGAGATGACTTTTTGAGACCAGACAAATAGTTCAGAATCCATCTAACTATATTGTCCTCTAGCCCATATCTTTCTACCTTCCTACAAGGCTGGAATCATTTTCCCAAGTGTTATTATTGATCATACATATAGTTCATTGATTACTGTGGTGATAGATATGGTTCTATTGTTAACATTGATGAAAGATCAGTATAGAAATATTAACTGATTTGTGCCATTTCATATTTATTTGTTGCCTTCCCAGTTTTATCTATAATTGTTTTTGGAATGATCTGGTTTGACTGGTACTAAGCCACTTGTTTTTTGCTGTTATTTAGTCATTTTCAATTATGTCCCCTTCTGACTCTTCATGACTCCATTTATGTTTTCTTGGCAAAGACACCTAAATGGTTTACCGTTTCCTTCTCCAGTTCATTTTGCAGATGAGAAAACCGAGGCAAACCAGGTTAAATGACTTACGCAGGGTCACAGAGCTAGTAAGTGTCTGAGACTAGTTTTGAATCAAGGTCTTCTTTAGGCTTAGCACTCTACTGTTTCAATAACTTCCCTCAAATCACTTTGTTTTTCTAATAGCAACTTTGTGCTATTTTTATGAGGTAATACTGCTTACAATTTCCCTCTTTTTCTTATGTAGTATTTTGCTAATGAGATTATAATCTAATCTTGGTTGCCAAGGTTTTGGTTGTCGTGTCCTTTTATTTGTCAATAGCATTTAATATTTGTATCTCAGACAGTTTCTGGGTTCCTTTAGCTGTCTCATTGTGCTGCATTTTGCATGGGTTAGAAGCTTCCTAAGAAATGATGGTAGAATTTTTGTCTTTTGCATTTCTCATTTTTTCAGTCAATGGCTTAATTAAACACTGCTGCAATCTAACAGAGTTAGACATTTCATTTTTATCCTTTATTTTAATTTAATATTGCTTTTGAACTCTCTTAATCACTTATTATTAATTATCATTAATTATTAATTTAGTGATTCAACTGTACATAGATTGATGCTCCCCAAATGGCTGTAATCTGTTGATTCCTGTCTATGAAGATAGTTTTTATTTTTTGTGTGATATTATTCATTGCTTGCCCATGAATTCTGTCTTTTCTTATTAAAGGGAAAACTACCCAGAAGCCTCATATCTGAATTTTCTGATGGTTTTCTCTGTTTCACCATCCTTTGAAACAATCTTTTGTAACAAGTCAACATCCTTGGCAACAGGCATTTATTAAACACCTATTATATGATAGGTGCTCTGTTAAGTTCTGGGATATGAAGAAAGGTAAAAGACAGTTTCTGTTCTCAAGTATAGTAGGGCCTTGTATTTGAGGTAGATGTGTTCCAAGATAAAACTTTGGATATAAACAAAAACCTGCTAAATACACACACACACACACACATGTATTTTTCCCTCTCCCAACTCCTGCACTCCTGCCCTTTGCTTGGAGCTCCCTCCCAACCCCCCATCCCTACTCCTCTAAAGGTTAAAGTGAAAAAAGTGAAAGTAAAAGTAGAAGATACTTCTTCAGGGGGCAGAATACTGCTGGAATGAATGTCTTTGCTTCTGAAACTTGGGAAAGCAAAATCAGGGATAAGGGGACCTTACTGTATAGTTATCTCAGTAAACAGTCTTCTTGCTTACTGTCAGGAGAAAGACAAGGTGAGATGACCAAATACCCTGTGAAATTATTTCTTGTTGCTCTGGTCCTTGGCAATTTTTTTATTGGCCTCTTCAAGGGGAACTTATGAGTCAGTCTTCCACTTAGCTAAAGCTAGTTTAAAATGTCTGCTGGCTTCATTTATAACCAGAATGGCAAAATGAATGTGGTTCATTTTCTCTAGTAGATGTTTGGAAAGTTCTTTTATGTCAAGGTTTCTCCATTTCCTTGTTTGTAAGAAATGTGCTCCACTATGACTTAATAGATCTGTCTTTTGATGTTGCCTGAGGCTTAGGGAAGTGATTGTCTCATACTTATCAAATGTCAGGGATGGGATATCAATCCTGGATTTTTCAGCTTCAAATGATTGATTTCTGTTCAATCTATTACAGTGTTCAGGGCTTCTATTTCATGCATAAGACATTTTCTCTTCCAAGATGCCTTTTCTCTTTCTAATTCTTTCCTCAAATACTTTTATTGTATTTTAATCTCTTGCTTTACTTAATATTTCTTTATCATGTAATCTTTGTGGAAAACCCCTCCTTCCATTGAGTCTCTGCTTGCAGTTATAGAATTTGACATGTGATAATTTTTTTATACTGGTTGGTATTTGGGGTGATTTATCCTTCCAGCTTCTGTTCCTTTTTGGAGGTAGCTGTGCCAGGGCCAGGTCATGTTCTCTTTTTCATTTCTGGGTGCAATGGTTAGCCTTGATTGATCTTTCCCTGAGTCTCAAGTAACTCAGGAAAAATGTTTGCCATCTGAAGACACATGGCCCTAGGCTATCCTGGTTTGGGCACTGTGGAACTTTGTTTGCTCTTTGGCATCTAGTCTTATCCAGCATATAGCTCCTTCTTATCATCTTCATGCTTTCAATTATCTTCAGTTTCTCCCTGTCTATTAACTTCTCAACTGACTACCAATATGCTCATGTCTCTTGTATCTTCAAAAAAAAAAACTTTACTTGATCAGTTTGTCCCTGCTAGCTATTATTATCTCATACCCCTCCTTCCTTTTATAGTTAAACATGAAATGCTATCTATACTTGAATCTTCCACTTTTTCTTTCTTCTTACTCTTTTCTTCCCAGTTACCTTGAATTTCAACCTAGGTTTCACACTTGAATTCTCACTTTTTCTTATCCCCATAACCAATCTGTTGTCAAGTTTTAATCAGTTTTACATTCTTAACATTTCTTCTGTATGCTTCCTTCTCCCCTCTGACACTACCACCACCATTTTATAAGCATTCATCCCTTCGTGCTTGGACTATGCAATAGCCTGCTGGCTGATTTTTTTGCCTCATATCTCTTCCCACTCCAGTCTATCTCCTACTCAATCAGCTACTGAAGTAATCTTACTGAAGCATAGGTCTGATCGTGTTCTCTCTCTATTCAATAAACTCCAGTAGCTCCCTATTACTTCCACTATAAAATATAATCCCCCCCCTTTTTGCGTGTGTTCAAAACCTTTCATAAGTTGGCCCTCTCCTGCCTTTCCAGTCTTCTTACAGTTTACTCCAATATTTTCAGCAATCCAGTGATAATGTCCTCCTTGTTATTCCTCAAACAAGAAGCTCCATATCTCAACTGGTCATTTTCACTGATTATTCCCTATGGCTTTAATTTTTTTTCCTTATCTCTATCTCCTGGTTTCCCTGCTTCCTTCAAATCCCAATGAAAATCCTATCTTCAATAAGAAGCATTTTGTAATCTCCTTTAATACTAGTGCCCACCTTACCCCTTTACCAAATACTCAGTTTATCCTGTATGTATCTCATTTGTACATAGTTGTTTTCATATTGTTTTTCTCATAATACTGAACTCCTTTAGAGTAGTGATTATATTTTGCCTTTCTTTGTATCCATAGTTAGGTGCTTAATAAATGCTTATTAACTGACTGATGTAATGTTTATCATTACTAGCTCCTGCTCTCAAGGGCTTTGATGTCCCTAACCTGGGACTTTCTGCTTTTCCCTTGTTTTATCTTGTTAGAGGTTAGGGGAATCAGATCTTCCCATTTTCCTTCTAGGATATCTGTGGATTCTTGCTATTCCTTTAAGAAGTAGGAATAAATTGGAAAATTTCCGTGTATGCTTTTTTTTAAACCCATACTTTCTATTTTAGTAGCACTTCTAAGACAGAAGGTCAAGGACCAGGCAAATGGGGTTAAGTGACTTGCCCAAGGCCATATAGCTAGGACATATCTGAGGTCACAAGTGCACCCAGGTCCTCCAGACTCTAGAACTGGCTCTGTCCACTGTACTACCTAGCTGCCCCATGGTGTATGTTTTTTTTTTTTAAAGTATTTACTAAATCAAAACAATTTCAAAGCTTGTTTCAAAGTTTCATCCTAGTTTCAGATTTCTCCTTATTTGTATCCCTCTCAGCTGCCTTGTTTTTTCTTCTGTACATCTCTAATTCTTTTCTTGGCTTCACTTCTTACTCTTGGAACTTATTTCTTCACCATACTCTTGGGGAGGTACTTTCTTTTTCTCCCTCCCCCACTCCCCCCAACCTATTCAAGTGTTGTCTTCCTCATTAGAATTTAAACTCTAATGACTGGTACAGGATAAGAATTTAATAAATGCTCATTGATTGAAAAATACATTAATAACTTTCTTTTAAAAAAATTTAGGGAAAACTCCTCTTGTAAAAAAATAACTGTAGTCAGGCAAAACAGATCTATACATTGGCCATCTTCAAAATCTCTTTATGCCTCTTGAGTTCATCTTTCTACTAAGAGGTGAATATAATATGCTTTATTATTGGTGTTAAGGAGTTGTGGTTGATTGTGGCATTGATCAGCGTTCTTTTATCTTTCCAAGTTGTTTTTCTTTATGATGTCAGTTGTTTCCTTTACAGGGTCAATGGTTCTCTTGGTTCTTTGATGGGTATATATTTTGGGGGAGGAGTGGGATTGGTAGCATCACAATATGCCCCCAGAATATGCTGAACTAGAATAGACTGTGGTAATTTATAAGCATTCTTCCCATAATAGTTCAGGCAAATCTGGTCTTTCAACTTTCCTAAACCAAAATCATTCATACTATAGACCCAGGTATGAATTGAAGCTTAGTAGGTTTTAAAACTAAAAACATTTGCACTCTGTGTCTAATGGTGGTCACCAACACAATCTTGTATTAACTGGACATAGCTGGGTACAGGGACTATAGAACACAGTGAATGCTGCATCAAGGACAGGCAGTATGGTGCAGTCAATGGAGAGCACTGGTTGCGGAATCACAAGATTTGGTTTCTAATCTTGGCTCTGCTACTTGTTACTTTTCCCCTTGCGCTTCAATCTACTCCTCTGTAAAATTAGGAGGTGGGACTAGTTCAGGGACTAGTTCTTAACTTGGCATCTGGGATACCTTCTATCTTGTGTAGCCTTGGGCAAGTCACTTAGTCACTATTTGCCTTAGTTTCCTTGTCAGAAAAATGGGAATTATAGCATCTCCTCCCAAGGTTTTCATGAGGAAAAAATGAGATATTTGTACAGCATATTGCAAACCTTAAAGTGCTATATAAATGCTAGATAACAGTTTCATACTTTGATAATTGTTTTAAAATAAAAATTTAATATAATTTTGATAAGTATACTTTAGTATAATTAAATATAACTTTTCTTTGTAAATTTGCATATTTTTTATGCATTTAGGAAAGAAAAAAGGAAAACAAAATGATCAAAAACTTATGTGCCACTCTGCTAAGCATTTTACAATTATTACCTCATTTGACCTTTGCAACAATCCTGGGATGTAGGTGCCATTATTATTCCCATTTTACAGCTGAAGAAACTGAGGCAAACAGTTCATTTTTCTTAGGGTCAAACAACTAAGTGTCTAAAGCTGGATTTGAATTTTTTTTTTTACTCCAGTCACAGTGCTCTATCCACTATGCCACCTTGTTGCCTTCTGGCCATTAAAATATGATTCTGAAAAGGATTCCATAGATTTCACCAGATTTATCAAATAAGTGACAAAATATGTTAACTTTGTTTTTTTAAGAGAGAGAAAGAGGTTTACTCCAATTTAATAACTGGCTTGTAGGAAATCCTCATGACACACTTTTAAGCTTAATCTGCATGAACATTTTCTCTCTCACTTTAACTCTAGACAATCAGCAAAATAATAAATCAAGCCTTGATTTATAACATTTGCCAACTTTCAAAGTGTTCATAGTGGAAATTTAATAAGTGGCTGTTGTGAGCTGGTTCAGCTGACTCTAGCACACCCCAACTTGAATTAGATGATCTCTAAGCCTCATCTGGCTCTAAATTCTATGATCCTGGAGGGGGGGAAATGATAAGATCTGGAAGGAGAAGCTCTTTGAGGCAGAGATTTTTATTCTTTTCATGAAATATTTTATTATTGTTTTGTCTTTCAGTGGGGTTCTAAAGACTTTGGCTCCTGCTATCACCAAATACCTCTTTTTTTTGGAGTACCTGGAGCCCAGACATCTGGGTTTCACATTTTGATATATTAATAGATCTTCATCCTTAAGAAAGAAGCTGGTTCAAGAGTATATGTGGGAAGATATATTTTGTACCTCTCAATGGAAATGTCTCCTGAACCACCCTCTATCTTCCATGGAAGAATAAGAGTTTTACCTGAGTAAATGACATAATATTCCTGAGTAATCCCATTGGAGCCAGTTTAGCTGGGTGTTAACCTTTACTCCTTGAGGGGAAGCAAAGTTAGAAATTATCCAAACATTAATTCTTCTTGGTTTTGGAATGTGCCTTTGCTCTTTTGTTCGGGTATAGGTGTGCCTCATATTTGAGGGATTCATAAAGCTTTAAAGAAGCCTGATGATTCAGATGCTGGAAAGGAGTCTAACTTTATCATCTCAAGTATCCCTTTCCACCCTTATTCTGATACTCTTCCATGCTAGGTATTCATTCATTCATTCATTCATTCATTCATTCATTCATTCTTTCACTCATTTGTTCATTCATTCATTAATTGTGGAGAAGGAACACTACCTGCAACAGCTCCTAATCAACTGTCACCAACAGGCATTGGATACAAAAGCCTTGTGAATGGCAGTACCATCCATATCAGTGGTCTTGCTTCCAGAATGCTCTCACAACAGCTCTTCCTAAATGTATCTGGGGAAGCAACTCCTGAAGGGGGTGTCCAGCTCTACTAACTGCTACCCTATGGGGAAAGAAAGCCATTTGGGCTGAAACAGCAGAGTATTCCAGGCAGTTAAGACCACCATTACTGCCATTTTGATCACTTTTTCCTTCAGACCCTGATGGAGCCATCCCAGAACTCTGAGCCCAGGAGCCTCAGGGAATAGCAAGACTTCTAGTCCCTGTAGTCATCATCCTAGGAACCAATTCCTATGGAGATGCAATCTAACAATAGCTCCTGCAGGTGCTCCAGCCACATCTACACAAGATGCAGAAAAGAAAATTCTTGCCACCAAAGTCCTTGGCATTGTCAAGGTTTTTAGAAGTAAAATGTCATTTTAAGATAGTCACCATTTTCTTTGCCATTGAACCCTAAGCACCATGGGAACTTTCCATTTGAGAGCAGCTGAAATCTTTGATATGTGTTGTCTTCCTCATTAGAAAGTGAGCATGTTGAGAGGAGGTACTGTCTCATTTTTCTATTTATATCTCCAATACTTAACACAGTGCTTTGTATATAGTAAACACTTAGTAAATGCTTTTTTATTTATCCAAGAAATATTTCCCCAATTAATAAATGGTCAAAGGATATGAATGGACAGTTTTCAGAAGAACGAACCAAAACTATCCATCCATAATTACATGAAAAAATGCAGTAACTGATTAGAGAAGTGCACATTAAAACAACTCTAAGATGTCATCTCAGAACTCTCAAATTGGCTAACATGACATGAAAGAAAAATGACAAATGGTGTAGGGTATAGAGAAAAACAGGGACACTAATGCATTGTTGGTATAGTAGCTACATTAAACACTTAATGTGTGCTGGGTATTGTATGAGGTCAGGGAATACAAAGAAAGCTAAAACATGATCTCTGCCATCAAGGAGCTTATATTCTAATGGAGGAGACAAGATGCAAAAAACTACATTCAAACAAGCTGTATAAATGGAAGGTTATCTCAGTGGGGAAAAAAACCCAGTACAAGGAATGGTAAATAATGTGTGTGTGCTTGTGGGGTTTTGGGAAAAGTCTTTTGCAAAAGGTGGTATTTGAGTTGAATCTTGAAGGAAACTGGAGAAGCTTAGAGTTGGAATTCAAGAAAGTTCATTTTAGACTTGGAGGATGCCAGTGGAAATTCACAGAACTGGTAGGTGGAGTATTGAATGTGAGGAACAAGAAATCAACAACACAGTTTCTTCCTTAAGGAGATCACATTTTTGTATTAAAGACAATATATTTGTAAGAATAACAATTATACCAGACTATTCAACAAGAGAGAAAAAATGCAGAATTGTAAGAGTTTAGAGAATGGAGAGAGAATTTCCAACTGGAGTGAATGGAAAAAGAAAGTTTCATTGAGGAAGTGACTTTGAGATATGCCTTAAAGAAAAATTTTCAACAGTAGAGATAGGCATAATTAAGGTTATTTTGGGTGAAGAGAATGATATGAGTAATGATATGAGTAATAAGTCCAAGGTATATTGGCAAACGGGGACATTTTCCAGTTTGGCTGAGTGAAATGGGTGGATATAATGGGAAATAAAAGTGGACAGGTGGCTTAGGCACTACATTGTAGAGTTGAATGTTAGATTTAGACTTTATTTAAGAAGCAATAGGGAACCAATGGACATATTTGTATAAAAAATGCCATGATGTTTCATTAAGGTTAGTCATGTGGTCATGTTTTAGAGCAGTGGTGGGCAAACTTTTTAAAGAGGGGGCCAAAGGACAGGAAATGCTCATCTGTCAGTCTGTTTCTAAGGCAACTCTTTCGAAGTTCCATTGTATTGTATCCTATTCATTGTATTTGTCAGATTAGGAATAATGTTGCACAGCTGGATAGAACATTACAGGGGGTGGCATCTGGCCTGCAGGGTGTAGTTTGCCCATCACTATTTTAGAGGAAGGAAATACTGGCAACTATCACAATAGGAAGACCTGAATTTGGAGTCTTGTTCTGCTACTATCTGTATGCTCTTAGATAAGCTACTTATATTCCTTGAACCTCAATTTTTTGTCTGTAAAACAGTATTGGACCAAGATGACTTTTAAGGTCTGATGCTTAATTCTATGAACCAGTAATTTGAGACTACAATGATACTTTTTCCCAGATTAGGGGAAACAAATTAATTATTTGAATATTTTAGTTTAAAAGCTCAGTGGACTTCATTTTGTATTGGTGGAGTGATGATAAAGAGAATGGGAACTGTTTTAATGTTAAATTTTATGCATTGTGTCAGTAGGAGCCTGGAAACTAGATTTCCTTTAGTTTTGTAATTTAAAGGATGGGTTTAGTTTTACCTTCTACTCTCTGTAGCAAATTTCCTTGAGGAGTCCTATCAGAGTCCGGGGGCATCTAGTTCAGCACATCCCTGCACAAGAATTCCCTGTACAACATACCTGAAGAATGGTTTTCCTACATTTGCCTGAAATCCTCCAGTGAGAGGGAACTTGCCCACTACCTTTTTTGTTTTAAACATTTACCTTCCGTCTTAGAAGCAATACCGTATATTGGTTCCAAGGCAGAAGAGTGATAAGGGCTAGGCAGTGGGGGTTAAGTGACTTGCCCAGGGTCACACAGCTAGGACATATCCAAGGCCAGATTTGAACTTAGAACCTCCTGTCTCTAGGTGTGGCCTTTTATCCACTGATCCACCTAGTTGTCCCCTGCCCACTGCCTTCTGAGAAAGTTCATTCCAATTTTGGGTAGCTTTAATTATTAGGATAATTTTTCTTACATCAAGCTAATTTTGCCACTTTGCCAACTTCTACTCCCATCATCCCTGTTTCTACCTTCTGAGGCCAAACAAAACAATTTAATCTTTTTTTTTTTGCACATAGATACCCTTCAGATATTTCAAGAGAGCCATCTAACACTCCTCCCCCTTTTCTTCTCTAGAATAATTGTTCCCAGATACTTCAATTGCTTCTTGTACAGTGAATTTAGTTTGTGGTAAGTGTTCAAATGTGTTTGTGGGAAGCACTTTCCTCACCATTTGGCATCTGATTTTCTTTAAATGCAGTTGATTTTGAAATGTCACAGACTGCACCTTAGGAATGAGAGCTGTGTATCTTAGTTAGATTTGTTATATCTAACTAAGGCCTTAGAGGCTAGAAACGCATGGTTCTACACAGACTTTTCTGAGAAGCCTACATCTTGCTTTGGTATATATCAGGGGTCAGCAACGTATGGCTCTTGAGCCATATCTGGCTCTTTTGAGGGCTAGATATGGCTCTTTCTACAGGATCCATAAAGTCAATTTTTTTTCAGGCGCTGTTACAGGAGCCGCACTGTGAGCACTGTACGGCTCTCACGAAATTACATTTTAAAAAATGTGGTGTTTATGGCTCTCATCGCCAAAAAGGTTGCCGACCCCTGGTATATATAGTCAGTTTGTGGGAAGCAGAAGCAGACTAAATGGCTTCCCAGAATGCCTATACATACACAAGAAAAATTCTGTCTTTGACATGTGGTCAGTAATATTTCAGTCATTTTTTATGAGTTCCTTGAATTTCAAGCCAGAGGTAATAGTGAAGAACAAAGTGTCATTTGTTGTCTCCTTTCCCAAATGTGTGCTTGGAAATCTTTGGGTATTATAATCAGAGAAGAAGAGAGGAAAAAAAAAGACATGGGCAGAATCTGACTCACCCATATTACTGACTTCAAATTTATTATAGACTGCATAGTGATGGTGGCCTCCTCTTGTGGCCTTGGCTGAGGTCTGGGAAACATTTTTTGTGAGCTCAGGGACACATTCCTTTATAGAGATGGCTATCCTCTTTGTAGTTAAAGTTCCCTGAGATATGGGAATGTGAATATAATAGCCTTCTGGCATTTTGGATCTTCTTCTCTGCAGGTTGTTGGAATGGTCTGGACTCTTTGGAGATTTTGAGTTTTTGCTTATCTCAGATCATGTTATCTTTTGATATAGGGAGAGTGAGAGAGACAGACAGACAGATAGCAGACAGACACAGGGACAGAGAGAGAGAGACAGACAGAGAGAGACAGAGACACAGAGAGAGACAGAGATAGATACAGAGACAGAAAGACGGAGAGACAGAGGCAGAGACAGAGACAGAGACACAGACACAGAGAGAAACAGAGAGATACAGAGAGAAAGCCAGAGCCAGAGCCAGCACTAACAGGAAAGCAGTTGGGAATAGAGCCAAGGCCTTCCAGCATAAAGGAAGACAATAGGAGATACTAGAATGATACAGACTTTTATCAATAATGGCTACTTATTGTGAGAATAACTCACCTCCACCACACCAAAGATGGAGGGGAGGCATGGGACTGTTGGGGAGGGGTTGAGCTCAGAGAGGCAGAAATGGAGATCTCTTGGTTCCCCTCTTCTGGTTGAGAAGGGGAAGTGAGGAGACCCCACTTTGTTCTCCTTAGATACTTCTAGTGTTAATACAAAGTTAATGAACAAATGAACAACAATAGAAACAAAGGTGTCATTAAATTTGTTTATGACCTGAATCTATGACTTAGCTCTTAATTATCTGGAGCTAATTTCCTTATTAGGAATTAGAATTAAGGTAAGCTGGTAGATATCTAAAAGGTCTGTGAACTTGGATTGGGAAAAATAATTTGTCTTTATTTTCAGTAACCTCTATCTGAAATTTAGCATTTCTTTCTATTATGAATTTGGGTATCAAACTATAATGATTTTAACAGTTCCTATGACTTTGTCACCAGTACATATCACGGATATTTTCATATCACATTAGTTAGAAATTGATTGGAAGTTCAACAACTGCATGAGTCTTTCCTTGTGAAGGACCATCCCACAGTTTAATGTTCTTATTCAAGTTAGACCAATATCAGTCTTCATGCTAATTTCTTAAAAAAACCATTAACTTGCCTGTATTTTAAATGTACAGATATCCCTTCCACATTGTGACTTTTCCCATCGTGGTTTTGATATATTGCAGGTCTGCATAAGAAATGGGAATTTTGGGGGTGTTTTTGGAAGCTGCAGACAACATGTGAAGGCTAGTAGATGACACAGAAAAAGATTAGAAACTCAGAAAAGAATGAAATATATGTATAGTATTGTGTGATGTCAATATATTTTATCTTTTAATATAACAAATATACAAAATTTCTTTTTTAAAGATAAAATAAGTAAAAAAAGTTTATAGAAGCCAGAAGATGACACACAAAAGTTTGAAATGTTAACCTTGACCTACATATAATCTATGACTAAATAATTAACCCAAATTTTACAATAAGGGACTGTAAACACCCCATAAAAGAAAAAGAAAAATTCATACTACTGTTCTGGTATGAAGGGATGGCCAAAATTTTTTATGCAAATTTCCCAGATTATGGGGTAGCTACAACCTTATGTCCCTAATCTCCACAATGTGGAAGGAATATTGTACTGTCTAATTTACTATATTAATAAAAGTATATATTTTATGATTACAAATGTATTTTTAATTTTTTGATAATTGTATTTCAACATAATTCAACATAATTCAACAAAATACAATTCCATGTATTTTATTTTATACATTTAAATACATTATTCTGAGAAGGGGCCCATAAGTTTCAACAGAATGACCAAAGGGATTCATCACACACACACACAATTTAATATCCCCTGCTCTAAAACATACTCTTTCTAAACAATAGCAGTAACTAGCATTTACATAGAACTTTAAGATCTGCAAATCTGCTTACAAATATGGTTTCATCTGATCTCACAATATTTCAGGGGTATTTGTTATTGTTATCCCTATTTTATAGAAGAGAAAACTGAGGCAGTGATTTTTTTTTGCTTACACAATCACACAGCTACTAAGGTTTAGGCTGGATTTGAACTCAGATTTTCCTAATTGCTGCTCACATACTCTATCTACTCTACTACCTAGATATTTAAGATGTACTCAAGGTTTTTGTTCAGCAGTCCCTTAATGAACTAGCAGAAAAGTGCAAGGAGCTGGAATGGGCCACTGGGGCATAGGAAATCACCTTGATACCCTTTACCATCCTGTCTTCCATTCTGGGAATGCTTTTCATATTAATAATGACCTTCCTAAAATGTGATGCCCAGAACTGATCATAATACTTCAGATTCTAAGAATTGAAGCTTTTCAATTTCTAAGGAGGAAGGTTGAGGAGGGGGTCCAAAGGAAGCTGATGAAATCATCAAGCTGAAAATGTACTTGTTTACCAGACTCTTTAATATCTGAATCAGACAAGTGAAAGGACAAATGGCTATTCTGTACCACATAAGAGTGACTATTCTATACCACAAAGAACTCTGAATATCTATAGAAATGGAAGTTATTAATTCCAATAGTTTGATAAATATTTTACTGCTCCAAATTCCTGACATTAGCATAATATGCCTCTTGGTAGAGTAGGAGTTAATATTAGGAGCCCTGAGATTTTGTATTTATTCTTTTTAAATATATATACATATATATATATACGTATATATACATATATATGTTTATTTTACTAAGTAGTTCACTAAGTATTACATTTGACAAATTTTTAACATTCATTTAAATTTTTTTTGAGTTCCAAATTCTCTCCTTGTCTTTCATTCCTCTCCTAACCTTAAGAAGGCAAAAAATTTAATATTGATTAGACATATGAAGTCATGCAAAACATATTTCCATGTTATCCATATTACAAAAGAAAATATATGCACAAAAATATTCCAAGAAAAATAAAGTAGAAGAAAAATAATGTGCATCAATTTGCACTAAAAATTCATCAGTTCTCTCTGGAGGTAGAGAGCATTTTTCATCATGAGACCTTTAAAATTGTCTTGGATCATTATCTTGATCTGAGTTGCTCAGACTTTCACAACTGATCATGCATACAGTGTTCTCTTGCTTTTGCTCTTTTCATTTTGAATCAGTTCATATAAGTCTTCCCAGGTTTTTTTGAAACCATCTTGCTTATAGCACAATAGCATTTCTTCACAGTCATATACCATAACTTGTTCTTCCATTCCATTCAGTTTCCAGTTCTTTGTCACCATGAAAGGAGCTGGTATAAATATTTTTGTACAAATACGTCTGTTCATTTTTTTCCTTTGGTGTCTTTGTGATATAGACCTAGTACTGGTATAATTTTTTAGTCCTTGTATTTATTCTTTAACTACCTATCTATATGTACAAGCTCACTTTTGTTTCTATCCCCAGTACCTGGTACTGAGGCTGGCACACTGTAGATATTTAACATATGACTGTTGATTGGTGTGACCCAATAAGGGCAGAGTTCAGTGGAACCATCCTTTCCCTTGCCCTGGATGCTATACCTCTGTTGTAAATAGTCTTTAAAAAAAATCCTTACCTTCTCTATTAGGATCAATACTGTGTATTGGATTCAAGGCAAAAGAGCAGAAAGGGCTAGGCAATGAGAGTTAAATGACATGCCCAGGGTTATATAGCTAGGAAATATTTGAACCCAGGACCTCCTGTCTCTAAGGCTGGCTCTCAATCCATTGAACCACCTAGCTGCCCCCTTGAATATAGTCTTAAGATTGCAGTAGCCCCTTGGGTTGACTCATGTTGAGCTTGGTGTCCACAAAAACTCTTGGATCTGTTTTAAGTGAATTTCTGCCTAGCCACGTATCCCCTATATTGTACCACTGAAATTATTTTTTGAGGCCAGGTAAGAATTTAGGGTTATGTATGCATGCATACACACAAATACATATAACACAATAGGTTCTCCTTGCCAAAGGCAAGCTGAACCAGCCCTGTTTTAGCTAGAGTTCTGATTAATGGATGCTATTCTTCTTGCAGCTCATGAAAAGGAATTGGACCAAGAGTTTGAGCTGCAGACAGATACTTTATTTGGAGGATTAAAGAAGGTAAGAACTATATGAATGTCTATAAGTCTTTCTTTGAACTTCTGCTTTGAATGTTTTGCATCTCTTTTGTTTCCTCTGTTATTATTCATGTATTATTTAACAGCTGGAATGAAATATCTCTTTTGCTGCAAGAAAGTTGTCAAGCATTTATTAAGAATATACTATATGCACTATACTAGGCTCTGAGGATATAAAGAAAGGCAAAAAACCCTAAACCCTAAACCCAAAGCAACCTATTCTTACTCTAAAGGAGCCTACAGTCTAATGGGAGACATAACATGTAAATAACTATTAATAGAATAATATACAAGATAAATAGGAAATAACCCCAGAAGGAAGGCATTAAGCATTTAGGAGGATAAGCTTCCTATAGAAGTTAAGATTTTAGCTGGGATTTGAAGGAAGCCAGGGAAGCTAGAAAACTGAGACCAGGAGGGAGAGAACAGGAATGGAGGGACAGCCAGAGAAAATGCCTGGAATTAGGAGATGGACTTCCCTGTGTGGAGAATAGTAAGGAGGACAGTGACACTGGATTACAGGATAGATACATAGAGGGAAATAAGGTGTAAGGAAACAAAGAAATAGAGAAAGAAAAGCTCTTTTAGTATATTATTAGTATTTCTTACCAACCTTACCTTTGGGGATTGAGTCATGTCTTAAGATTTTTCTTGGTTTTCTACTCTTTGGATTCATAGCTCTTTTGCTACACAATGGCCCTCAATTATTTTTTCCTATTATTTGTGAATATCTACATTTTTAAAAATGCATATAATTATGTTAAAATTTCTCTTTTCTGGTAGAGGATAACTTTACCTATTACTCTTTATGACCTTTGCTAGTGAGTCCTAAATTCTTAAAAATCTGCCACCCTGGAAAAGTGTCCAATGGATTACATGTCTGGGCCTCACACATTTGAAGAAGTCTCAACCCTTGGGACTCTCTGGCTCTTCCTAGAAATTCTCTTTTTAGAAGGGGGCCCAGGCCCAGACCCAGGCCAGTTATGTCTTCATTCCTTTTTATGCTGCTCCCAATTCTCCTGGACTTTCTTGGTTCTCTCTACAATGTTTTTCTTTCTCTTTCCCTTTTTCAGTTCCCTTTTTATGTGTTCTCTTTTCTCAGAATGTAATCTCTTTAAGGCAAGGACTATTGTTCCTTCTGCTTGTATTAGTATTCCCAGTACTTAACAAAGTACTTGGTACCTAGTGCACTTAATTCTTGGGGTAAGAATGCACCATTTGACAAAAATTTATGGGAAAACTGGAAAACGGTTTGGAAGGAATTAGGCATCATCACTATTTAATAAATTTTCTGATATAGCCTGAGCAGGGCAGAGTTCAATAGGACAGGTCCTCTCTCTTCCCCTGGACGCTGTATGTCTGTTGTGAATATGATTTTCAAAAATCTATATAGTCAATAGATTTATTTATTCATTTTTAGTCATGACAATTTTTGTTTTTGAAAAACCTATAAATTCATATGTGAAACTATAAATTCATATGTTCAGTTCTTTCACTCTCTCTTAGTGATAGAAATATCTACCTAGATAAAATGTCTTGAAAATACAGAAGAAAGTTCTGGTATTTTCAACTTTTTCAAACTGACAAATTTTACTTAGAACTGTAGCAAATTCAGCTTGGTTTCCTTTTTTGGGAAAGAGGTTGCATCTGATCTAGTTATAATTTGCTTTTTCAGAAGTAACATCTTTATGGTTTTTTGCGGGGTGAAAGTGAACCTATGCTCTTGGAGGCCAGGAGACAGATATTCAGATAGGTCTTAACAAGAATCCTTGAAGAAGCATGGTGTTGGACCAAATATACACCTATTGTCTGAGGTTATTCTAATTCAATGTGAAGAGGCTTATTATTATGTTGACTGCAGAGTGATACATTTTTTTTGTCATAGTAACTTTTGAAAACTGTTTCCTCTGCATATCACAAAGGGGCTCCATTCTGTGTTGGTGACAACTACTTAGGCTGAAGAAATAAAATTTTCAAATGTTGATATAAATATTATTTATTATCAGAAGTAGTAGCTTATCCTTTTCTCTGCCTTACTAATCTCTTTTCATGCCAAGTTATTATGTAGAATAAAAAAATTATAGGACCACAGATTCAGAGCTAGATTCTTCTAGACCAGTAACTCCATTTTATAGATGAGGAAATTCCCCATTCCCTGGGGAAGTGAATTACCCAAGATTATATAGATAATAGGTGTCAGTTGATTAATCAACAGCCATTTATTAAACACCTACTATGGTGTTCAGCATATAAATACAAAGAATAAAACTTTCTCAACTCACATGGGAGTATGGTCTGTGATGGTGGGAATGGGGATGGGGGAACAACCAAATGCACATAAATATGCAAGTAGGATTTAATCTCTGGTCCTTTGATTTCTGAGCCATGGCTCTTTTTATTGCCCGATATAAAGCAAGGGCCAAGTTTAGGTAGGACAATGAAAGCAGCTCTGACCTATAGGATTTCTCAAAAAGGCATAGGTGGGTTTCCTGGTTAAGATGGTGGCAGCTGCTTAACCTCTCCTAACCGAAACATACAGGACTCCTCAAGAAAACATAAAAACAAATCCAGAGGAACAAAGGGACCCCACAACAGGGCACAGCATTGGAGGTATGTGGAATCGGGGCATTTCCATGCTATAAAGGGGTGAAACAGCTCTCAGTAAAATGTGAGCTGAGCAACCCCCTCCCCCACCCCACACCACCTACAGTGCCAAAGTCAGTGCACAAGAGTTAAAGCAAGTTTGGGGCACGCATTAAGTCTGTGGCAGCTACCTGGGGTCACCAGGGTCTGCTCCTGAGCAGCTAGACTTAAGACCCCAAGAGGCTAAAGAACAAGCGCGGACTTTGAACGCAGACCCTGAGCGCAGGCACGAGTGCGGGCACAGACTCAAGCCCAGACCCGGATCCTGAGCGCAGGCAAGAATTTGGATCTTCAGCACAGGCGGGGACCTTGAGTGGGGACCCAGTGCAGAAGGGGTTCACAACTGTGGAAGCTGAGACTGTTAAAGGAGCCACGGGCAGAGGAACAACGAAGGGGACCGCCAGGAGATTTGTCCCTGAGAACAACTAGACCTGAGACCTCAGGAGCCTAAAGAGCACAGACCCTGAGTGTGAGGATAAACCTGAGAGGGCACAGGGCTAACAATGGCAAGCCAGAGACAAAAACCCCAAAAGAGAAAGATCATCAAGAAGAAATCTGTAACACTCGACAACTTTTACAAAGATAAAATCCAGACAAAAGAGTAAACAGCAGAGGAGAACAAACAAGTAATCATATTCAAACCTTCCAAAAATAATGAAAACTGGACACAAGCCATTGAAGAGTTCAAATCTGAGATGATGAGAAAGATGGAAGAGATTTGGCGAGAGAAGTGGGAAATAGCTCAAAAGGAAATTAACAGGTTAGAAGACAGAAACTCGAAATTGGAGAAAGATGCCCAAAAATCAAATGAAATGGTAAGCAAAATGGAAACCAAAATCTGGCAAGAAAATAACAGTTTAAAAGGCAGAATTTTGCAATTGGAAAGTGAGGCTCAGAAATCAAATGAACTGATAAGCAAATTGAACACCAGAAATGACCAGATTGAAAAGGAAAACCAGTTCCTAAAGGCTAGAATTGAACAATTAGAAGCTAATGATCTCTCAAGACAGCAAGAACAAATAAAACAAAGTCTAAAGACTGATAAAATAGAAGGAAACATGAAATATCTCAATGAGAAAGTGACAGATCAAGAAAACAGGTCTAGAAGACACAATCTGAGAATGATTGGTCTTCCTGAAAAAGCAGGCATTAATAGGAATTTGGACTCCATACTAAAAGGAATTATCCAGCAAAATTTCCCTGAAGTTCTACAGCAAGAGGGCAATATAGACATTGAAAGGCTCCATAGATCACCCTCTATACTAGACTCAGAAAAGACAACCCACAGGAATATAATAGCCAAATTCAAGAGCTTCCAAGTAAAAATAAAAAAATTTTCAAGAAGCCAGAAAGAGACAACTCAGATATCAAGGAGCAACAATCAGGATCACACAGGATCTGGCAGCCTCCACAGTAAAAGACCGCAAGGCTTGGAATATGATATTCAGAAAGACAAGAGAACTGGGTCTACAACCAAGGATCATCTACCCATCAAAACTAACCATATACTTCCAGGGGAAAGTTTGAGCATTCAACAAGATAGAAGATTTCCAAGTATTTGCAAGGAAAACACCAGGACTAAATGGAAAGTTCGATATCCAACCACAAAAACAAAGAGAAACATGAAAAGGTAAATAAGAACCAGAGGGGAAAGAAAGAAAACTCGTACTTTTTAAATTTGCCTCTTTAAGGGCTTCAGTATGATCTAATTATTTGTATTCCTATGTGAAGAAATGTTATGTATAATCCTCTGTAAGGAACTCTATTCACTATTATAGTATTCATTATTATAGTAATTAGAAGAATTATTCATAGGGAGAGGTTGGAGTACTAAATGGTCCAAGATGATATGGGGGTGGGAAAGAGGGAGGTGAATAGTAGAGGACACCAAAAGAAACTTGAATGAATAAAAAAATAGAATATTCTATTACACAAAAAGAGGGCATGGGTAGGGGAAGGGATGAATACTATTATAAGAAGGAGAGGAAGAGAGCATTAAGAGGTAATATTTAAACCTTACACTCAGTGTAATTAACCCTGAGAGGGAAGAGTAGCTTTATCCATTGGGATATAATACTCTATCTAACCCTACTGAGAAAGTCAGAAGGGATAAACCAAGGGGAGGAAGGGAGTGGGGAGGTAATGAAAGTGAGGGGAGAAGAAGGGGGAGGGAATTCATTAGGCCTTAAAAATAAATAGAGGGGAATAATAAGGGAGGGTGTAGGAAGGGAAGTAAATCAAGGGAGGAGACAAGGGTTACTGGTATAAAGCAAACCACTGGTTTAAAAGGAAATAGTGTAAGAAGAAGAAGTAGAACTAGGAGAGGATACCAAAATGTTGGCGAATACACAACTGATAATTATAACTCTGAAAATGAATGGTATGAACTTACCCATAAAAAGGAAGCAAATAGCAGAGTGTATTAGAAACCAAAATCCTACCATATGCTGTCTACAAGAAACACATATGAGGCGGGTGGACATTCACAGGTTTAAGGTAAAGGGCTTGAGCAAAATCCTTTGGGCCTCAAATGAGAAAAAGAAGGCAGGAGTGGCAATTATGATTTCTGACAAAGCCAAAGTAAAAATAGATATGATTAAAAAAGACAGGGAAGGTCATTACATCCTGATAAAAGGCAGTATAGACAATGAAGAAATAACAGTGCTCAATATGTATGCACCAAATGGCATAGCAACCAGATTCATAAAGGAGAAACTGGCAGGATCTCAAGAAGAAAATAGATAGTAAAACCATAGTAGTGGGAGGTCTAAATATCCCTCTTTCAGATCTAGATAAATCAAACCAAAAAATAAATAAGAAAGAGGTAAGAGAGATGTATGAAGTCCTAGAAAAATTAGATTTAATAGATATATGGAGAAAAATAAATAGGAACAAAAAGAAATATACCTTCTTTTAAGCTGCACATGGTACATTCACAAAGACTGACCATGTAACAGGGCATAGAAACATGGCAAACAAATGCAAAAAAAGCAGAAATAATAAATGTAAGCTTTTCATATCATAATGCAATAAAAATAATAATAAGTAAGGGCACATGGACAGGCACATCAAAAATTACTTGGAAATTAAATAATATGATTCTCCAAGATAATTTAGTTAAAGAACAAACCATAGAAACAATTAATAATTTCACTGAAGAGAATGACAATGATGAGACATCCTACCAAAATCTGTGGAATACAGCTAAGGCAGTACTCAGGGGAAAATTTATATCCTTGAGTGCATATATTAACAAATTAGGGAGGGCAGAGATTAACGAATTGGTCATGCAACTTAAAAAACTAGAAAGAGAGCAAATTTAAAATCCCCAGATGAAAACTAAATTAGAAATACTAAAAATCAAGGGAGAAATTAATAAAATGAAAAGTAAAAGAACTACTGAATTAATAAATAAGACTAGAAGCTGGTATTTTGAAAAAACAGATAAAATAGACAAAGTAGTGGTCATTCTAATGACAAAAAGGAAAGAAGAAAACCAAATTGACAGTATCAAAGATAAAAAGGGAGACCTCACCTCTAATGAAGGGGAAATTAAGGCAATCATTAAAAACTATTTTGCCCAATTATATGGCAACAAATATAACAATTTAGGAGATATAGATGAATATCTACAAAAAATATAAATTGCCTAGATTAACAGCAGAAGAAATAGAATACCTAAATAATCCCATATTAGAAAAAGAAATTGAACAAGCCATCAAAGAACTCCCTAAGAAAAAATCGCCAGGGCCTGATGGATTCACAAGTGAATTCTATCAGACATTCAAAGAGCAACTAATCCCAATACTATACAAATTATTTGATAT
>NC_058133.1:115933370-116037468 GCF_016433145.1 Gracilinanus agilis
AAAACACGGAAAAGTATAGGAATAGAAGGACCTTTCCTAAAAATAATAAACAGTATATACCTAAAACCATCAACAAACATCATATGCAATGGTGATAAATTAGAAACCTTCCCAATAAGATCAGGAGTGAAACAAGGATGCCCATTATCACCTCTATTATTCAACATAGTACTAGAAACACTGGCAGTTGCAGTTAGAGAAGAAAAAGAAATTGAAGGTATCAAAATAGGCAAGGAGGAGACTAAGCTATCACTCTTTGCAGATGATATGATGATCTACTTAAAAAATCCTAGAGAATCAACTAAGAAGCTTGTAGAAATAATCAACAACTTTAGCAAAGTTGCAGGATAAAAAATAAATGCACATAAATCATCAGCATTTCTATATATTTCCAACACATTAGAGCAGCAAGAGGTAGAAAGAGAAACACCATTTAAAATCACCCTAGACAATATAAAATACTTAGGAATCTATCTACCAAAACAAACACAGCAATTATATGAAAACAACTACAAAACACTTTCCAAACAAATAAAACTGGATTTAAACAATTGGAAAGCCATTAATTCCTCAGGGGTAGGAAGAGCTAACATAATAAAAATGACCATTCTACCCAAATTAATTTACCTATTTAGCGCCATACCTATCAAACTACCAAAAAACTTTTTGACTGAATTAGAAAAAACTATAACAAATTTCATTTGGAATAACAAAAGATCAAGAATATCAAGGGAAATAATGAAAAAAATGTGAAGGAAGGGGGCCAAGCAGTACCAGATATTAAACTGTACTATAAAGCAACGGTCATCAAAATGGTATGGTACTGGCTAAAAGACAGAAGGGAGGATCAGTGGAATAGACTTGGGGTAAATGACATCAGCAAGACAGTGTATGATAAACCCAAAGAGCCCAACTTTTGGGACATGAATCCACTACTTGAAAAAAACTGCTGGGAAATTTGGAAAACAATATGGGAGAGATTAGGTCTAGATCAACATCTCACACCCTACACCAAGATAAATTCAGAATGGGTGAATGACTTGAATATAAAGAGGGAAACTATAAACAAGTTAAGTGAACACAGAATAGTATACTTGTCAGATCTCTGGGAAAGGAAAGACTTTAAAACCAAGCAAGAGTTAGAGAAAATTACAAAATGTAAATTAAATGGTTTTGATCATATTAAACTAAAAAGCTTTTGTACATACAAAAACAATGTAGTCAAAATCAGAAGGGAAACAACAAATTGGGAAAAAAATCTTTATAACAAAAAACTCTGACAGGAGTCTAATTACTCAAATATACTAGGAGTTAAACCAATTGTATAAAAAATTAAGCCATTCCCCAATTGATAAATGGGCAAGGGACATGAATAGGCAATTTTCAGGTAAAGAAATCAAAAGTATCAATAAGCACATGAGAAAGTGTTCCAAATCTCTAATAATTAGAGAAATGCAAATCAAAACAACTCTGAGGTATCACCTCACACCTAGCAGATTGGCTAAAATGAAAGAAGGGGAGAGTAATGAATGTTGGAGGGGATGTGGCAAAACTGGGACATTAATGCATTGCTGGTGGAGTTGTGAACTGATCCAACCATTCTGTCTGGTAATTTGGAACTATGCTCAAAGGACTATAAAAGAATGCCTGCCCTTTGATCCAGCCATACCATTGTTGGGGTTGTACCCCAAAGAGATCATAGATAAACAGACTTGTACAAAAATATTTATAGCTATGCTTTTTGTGGTGGCAAAAAACTGGAAAATGAGGGTATGTCCTTCAACTGGGGAATGGCTAAACAAACTGTGGTATATGCAGGTGATGGAATACTATTGTGCTAAAAGGAATAATAAACTGGAGGAATTCCATGTGAACTGGAAAAGACCTCCAGGAATTGATGCAGAGTGAAAGGAGCAGAGCCAGAAGAACATTGTACACAGAGACCAATACACTGTGGTAAAATAGAATGTAATGGACTTCTGTACTAGCAGCAATGCAATGACCCAATACAATTCTGAGGGATTTATGGAAAAAGAAATCTACCCACATTCAGAGGAATAACTATAGGAGTGGAAACAAGAAAAACATTTACTTGAACACATGGGTTGAGGCGGTCATGATTGGGAATGTAGACTCGAAACTACCACACCAATGCAGCTATCAACAATTTGGAAATAGGTCTTGATCAATGACACATGTTAAAACCAGTGGAAATATACATCAGCCATGGTGGGGGAATTTGGGGGGTGAAGAGGAAAATAAGAGCATGAATTATGTGACTACGTTAACTTTTCAAAAAAATAAATATTAATAAATGTTGTAAAAAAAAGGCATAGGTGGCTCTGTCTCATGAATATACTCATGATAAGTTGGGTGTAGATGGAAATTTTATGAATGCATTTTAAGTTCTTTCTACTTATGGAAGCCTTGCTTTGAATCTTTCTATAAAACTAAGAAACTATTTATTTTACAATTGATCACCTCTCAATTGAACTATTTTTATTATTTTGGATTTTCCTATAGATTTCTTTGAAGTGGGATACACCTGTGCCAAACTGAAGACCTTTCTGGGTCTAAATACATTTACCCATTCATTTGTGGGCATTTAAAAGAAATGAATTAATGAGTGAATAAACAACAAAACAAAACATTTAGTACATGCTTACTCTGTGTAAAGCACTATGCTTAGCACTGGGAATATGAATAGAAAAGCAAGACAATCCCTGTTCTTAAGAAACTACATTTAAATGGAGGTGATTATATATATATGGTTTTAGCTATAAGTCACATAGAAAGGTCTCATGGTCCTTAGGTTTCAGTGGCAAAGCAGATGTGAATTCATCTTTAATGTTATTTTTACTGCTAAAATAATATGTTTCTGATGTTAAACCATTTGACGACATCAAGAACTTTGGTGGTGAGGCTATTCTTTTCCAAATCTTCAGTAATTCTGAGAAGTCAGAGGCTTCTGCATTAGTAGAAACAATTTCTAGATTATATCTCAACATAGATTATTTCAAAGTGTGTTATCAGTGGGCCTGGGCTGGCAGCTGAACTGGGAGAATTGTGGTATGGGAAGTTCAACTACTCCTGTGCCTGTTGGCCTTTTTGCAATTAATCAATATTTGGTATTGGTAGTGGTGAGGAATAGGAGTCCCCTTCCCCTTGGACGTTTCCTGAGAGATAGCTTCTAGGCTTGGACCCTGGATGTAGAGTCAGAGGTGCCATTGTTTTCACTGTTCTTGGGTTCAAGTTTCTGCTGATAGTCCGGTGTGAGTTGTTGGTTTGACCTGCCTGCCACATGTCTCTCATTTTTTTTTTCAAAAATTTTAAAGAAAAATTGAACAACAAATATGAAATAAAATCTTCAGGCACTGTGGTTTAAAGTATTTGACTTAACAGCACAAGTTTGAATGTGCAATTATTTTTATACAACGGAATAAAGTGGTGCCATAACTTAGAAATTAAGAGACAATTTCATCACATTTTCCAATGAAAGAGATAAATAACCTTCACCTTTTAGGCTAAGACTAGATAGAGAGACTTTCATCTGAAAGGAAACATTTTTTGAGCATGTTTTCAGAACCGGGATGTAAGAGAGGAGAAGGTCAGGACCAAACAAGTTTTGGAAACCATCTCTAATTTCATTTTCAAGTAACAGGCTTGGGCATTATTTGCCCTCTTGCCTCAGGTCACAGGAATGTGCCTCCTGTCATGCTGCCAATTCTTAGCTCTCACTCTGATACTCCTCACCAAGAACCTGTCTAGAATGGAATGACTTAATAGTACAAACCTGTGACATCAGGCCCTTGAGTAGGGTATCATATCATTGGTGCTTTGTGCCTTTTGGAAAAAAAATATAATTCATGGATCCCAGATAGTTGCTTCATTATGTACTTTGGAGAAATTTATTCCCTCATTCATTCACTCACTCGTCCATCCACCCATCTAACCATCCATTTATCAAATAGTCTTTCTTTGAGAGTATTTATGATATAGCACTTTGCTAGAAGCTGTATGTGTTCAAGGAGATGTAGGCAGAGATCAGTAGAGACCCTAAAAAGTAGTTAGAATAATTAAATAGCAACACAAGACAACAAAACAAATGATGTCTCGAGTCATTATGTAATTGTCAATATACAGAAGTTTAAGTACCATGTGAAGGTAGAGAGGAAGAGCTCACTAACTCTGTTCTGGATTGATCAAGAAGGTTTCACAGAAGACAAGATGAACTGACCCTTGAAAAAATGGGTAAGATTTGGAGAGGCAGGAGGGCATTCCAAAGGGGAACGAGATAAGCAAAACAACAAAGACGAGAATACACAAGGAGCATTCTGGGAACAGTGAGGCAAGATCAGTCTGGTTAAAGAAGAATTTTTGTAGGGCAGAAGTAGATTGGGGCCAGCAACCTTCCTCCTTGCTCTCTGGCAAGATTCCTGCTTTTTGGTAACATTATTTTGAGAGAATCTGTCACAATCCAGGAAAGGTCTCCTATCTTTGAGTCTGGTGGTTTTTGACATGCTAAGGATGCATGTTCTTGCCAAGAAAGCTGTGTGTGGTAGGGAAACTTGAGTAGTTGAGAGAGATATCAGGACACTATTTGGACTTCATATGGCCTAGATTTAACATCCAGTTTATTCATTTTTTCCAACATCTGCCTTTCTTTCTATGCTGTGTGAGGGCAAACATTTTGTACCCCAGGCTTCTGGCAGAATCCTAGAACTGTGGTGTTTTCTGGAAGCTTTGTTATACTAAGGGGGGTGAAGAAGGGTAGTGTCTGGAATGGTGTGAGCCAGATGCTTTTTCTGATTCATGCCTTCAACTGCTTTCATGCCTGGCATTTTCCTTTCTTTTTTCTGATTGCTGAAGCCACAGGAGAGAATCTCTTCTCTTGATGGAAAGTTTAAATACATATATCTTGCTTTATGGAGTAAATGTATTCATTTATAAAGGATTGTGGTCAACCTACCTATCATTGTGGGAAAAGTTGTTTCTGAGCTGACTTTTTGTATATCAAACCCTGTTTTCCTGAGTGACCAGCTTTGTTCTAGAGATACTTCAGAGGCCATTTAATCTAATCTTCTCATTTGACAGATGAGAGAAACTGAGCCTCAGAGAGGATGATTGAATTTTCAGAGGTCATATAGGAAGTAAGGGACAAGACTAGAATTTGAACTTAGGTATTTTCTTTCTGCTTCAACAGTTTTAATCTAATTTTTTGATTCACTTTCAGTGGTCTTTAGTATATTGAGTGACACTAACCTTTGAGCTTTTGTGTTTCATTGATCTCCCTGTTTTAAGAACTATCAGATTTAAAATTTTGGAAGGGGTCTTTTGAGGTCATTTTACAGAAGAGGAAACTGAGGCTCGAAAAGAGTAAAAATTCATGAAGGTAGTACAATAATAGAGAATCTTTGGACACTAAGTTTAAAGTTCTTTTCCACTGTTATACTGTGTCTCTAGGAGTGTAAGAGGGAGATTTTAGGTATTATATAGATATATATTCAAGGTGTGGCTGCCAGGAATCAATAATTCAGATTGATTCCATAATTGAAATAGACCCAAGTCAGGATCAGGTTGAAGGCAGTTTATTTACAATTAGGAAGGGTAGAAGGCAAGGGAAATAGAGAGAGGGAGAGGCTAGTCCGGGCCTGCAGAGGCCCAGAGGGAGAGAGAGGATTAAAAGGCTAATTAAACTAGATTACACGCCACAAGCCTTAGCAATCAGAGAGGCAAGAAGCCTACTTAAAGTAGAGAGTCTGGAAAACGCCAAGGTAGGCCAAGGAAGTCAGCCTAACTTACCCACGTGACCATTCAGAGTGGAAGCAGCCTGAGGTCTCAGCAGAGATCCTTCAGCACCAAGTTCAAAGTGGGAACTGCCCCAATAGGAAGTAACCCACATACTTGAAGAGATAGTTTCTCTCGTCACTTCCCGTGGGTCCACCTCTAATTCAAGTGGACAAATGGCAGCCTCTACACTGATTTGGACTGCCCAAAGGGCAGTCCCTTGTTCTTGATTTGTTACTTATTGTCACGTGTGGGTAACTCATCTCCCCTTCCCACTAAGGGAAGTGGGGATGACATTATCTCTGGTAGCTAGAGTTTTAACTATGAATGGGCTAGAGCTAATTCTATTTACACAGGAGGCAGAAATTAATGGAATATAGACAAACATTTTAATGCACATGGAGGTTGCTCTTTAGAGGCCTCTTTGAAACTTATTGTAAACTGCAGAACTGAGTAATACAAATAATCACCTCCAAACATTTATTTATTTGGATTTTACATGTATCATTGTTCAAAATCTACTTCCTGTTATTACTATTTGCAATAGAGTGATCATTTAAAGTCAACATCCCCAATCTTATCCCCATTGAATCATGTTTTTCTTCTGTGTTTCTACTCCCACAGTTCTTTCTCTGGATGTGGGTAGCATTCTTTCTCATAAGTCCCTCAGAATTGTCCTGGATCATTGCATTGCTGCTAGTAGAGAAGTCCATTACATTCGATTGTGCCACAGTGTGTCAGTCTCTGTGTAAAATGTTCTGATTCTGCTCCTTTCACTCTGCATCAATTCCTGGAGGTCGTTCCAGTTCACATGGAATTCCTCCAGTTCATCATTCCTTTCACCATAATAGCACTCTATCACCATCAGATACCACAATTTGTTTAGCCATTCCCCAATCGATGGACACCCCCCATTTTCCAGCTTTTTTCCAATTTATCTTTTTTAATCTAGATTTTCCTTTAGTTGTTTTAAAAAAATTGAGGCATATGTGTACAGAGCAATTTTCTAAGAAAAAGAATTAGAGCTGTTTTTTAAACATTTTTATTTATATCATTAAATATTTTCCAACTGCATGTACATTTTAAAAATATTCATCAAAAATTTAATTTTTCCCTCTACCTGCTCCTCCATTCCTTGAGGAGACAAGTAATATGTTATTGATTAGACATATGGAGTTATGCAAAACATTTTTCCATATTAGCCATGTTGCAAAAGAAAACATATACAAACTCCAAGAAAAATAAACAAAGTAAAAAATATTGCCTTAGTCTGTATCCAGAGTTCATCAGTTCTCTTTGGAGGTTGCTAGCAATTAAAAAAAAGTAATTAGTAGCTTAATTGTTGTCCAAACACATATCACTGTCAAGCGCTATAATTGTTACATTTAAGGTGTGGATAAAATAAGTCATAGAATTATGGTGCATTGCATGTGCTGTGATTATCTCTCTCAGATACAGACCTACTATATTGTCCTTCGGGGTTCTAGGGTAACCTGAAGAATTGGAGGGTGTTTCTTGATTAACTTTTACAAAAAGATATTTACTAAGACCAAAGAACCAGCATTTCCTCCCAAACCTCAGGGGGGATACTCTCTCCAATAATACCTTGGTCTCTGGGGTAGTAGGTTCAGAATTTCAGTGTTTACAAATTATGGATTCTACCAAGTTCATATCCAGATGTGGAATAACTTCCAGACGAGCTTGAATCTTAACTACAATTAGCCTGAGGTATCTCCAAAGGCAGTCAAAAAGATAAAGGTCCATCATATCTTTAACTGACTTGAACCAGTTACAGAATGTCCACAAATGCTCAATCATATCTTCAAGGTACTTCCCTTACATTTTAACATGATTCTTCCCAAAGCAAGCTTCCTAGTCTGTCCATTTAGAGAGACACCATCCAAAGTACTTGTGTCAGGCTCCCATTACAAAAGCATCATAGATCTAAAGCTGGAAGGAGACAGTTGATCAATTTCTGCAATCCTTTAATTTTACAGATGAGGAAATTAAGTCCCCCAAAGATGCAGTATTGTGAACAAAGTCATGCAAAGAGCATGTAGAATAGCCAGGAGTATAACTAAAGTCCTCTGACTTCAAATACATTTGGCTTTTCTCATAAACTCTCCAAGACACATCAGATAAATAGCAATTTTCATCATGGATCCTTTGGAATTATCTTGGGTCATTGTCTTGATCAGAGTAGCTAGTCTTTCACAGTTGAGCATTCTTACAATATTGCTGTTATTATGCACAATGTTCTCCTGGTTTTGCTCACTTAACTTTGCACAGGTTCATATAAGTCTTTGCCATCAATTCTTTGCCACCAAAAAAAGTTGCTATAATATGGTTGGGTTATATATAGCTGGGTCAAAGGGTATGTACAGTTTTATAGTCCTTTGCGTATAGTTCTAAATTTTTCTCTAAAATGGTTGCACTAGTTCACAACTCTACCAACAATGCTTTAGTGTCCCAATTTTTCCATATCCCATTTAGCATTTGTTGTTTTCCTTTTTCTGTCATGTTAGCCAATCTAAAAGGTGTAAAATGATATCTCAGAGTTGTTTTAATTAGAGTTGATCTTTGTAGTCTCCAGAGGATGAAAGGCATTCCTTTGTGATTCAATCTGATAAAGACATTTCTCTGAATGGAAAGTAGACTTTACTTTTTATGCTTGTGAAATTTAGCCTGTAAAAGTTACCTTAATAGGTCTCTTCATATAATTTTCCCTAATTCAGTTTCTTAAAAATACAGGAAACTCAGTTTTACTTTTTATTAGTTGAATCATTTTTCTTCTGACTCTGTGAGATGATGATTTGATGTATTCTCTGCATCTAAGCAGGGCCACAATAAATTATGCCAAACTTCCAGGATTCTAGTGTCTCCACAGGGTCCGAATAGCTTTGGGGGGGGGGGCGGGAAGTCAAGACAGTAATGAAAGCTTCGTATTAGAGTGCCAAGTCCTCAGTTTGGTTTATTCTTTGAAGATAAGAAGAAGTGGTGGTATTTCTTTTTAGTTTTTAAGGTCCCAGAAGAACTGCCCTTAGATAAAAGGCACAGCTTGTGGGCAGCCTACCTCTATGAGAATTATTAAATAAACTTTACTCATACCCTATGGATCAAGTCCAAGATCCTCACCCAAACTTCAAAGCCCTTCCCTAAGGTGCCCTGGACTACCTCAAATTCTTCTGCCTACTCTGTGCCCTCACCCACCTTTTCTGTTCCTCTAAGGCATGATTGCTCCAAATCTCTTGTCCTGTATTGACTTGTCCCATTCCTCCCTTTGAACCCTTTCCAAAAAGAGCACTGATTTACTTGACATGTTCTTTTCACTTGCTAAGGGGTATTGCTTTTTTTTAAAAGCTTACTTCCTCTATGGAGCTTTCTAAGATTTGTCCAGTCCTGTCCAGGCTAGACTTGGGGACCTTCTATAAAATTACTCTTTTCCCTCTCTAAATAGAGATACTTTTGGAGGAATCGAAAAGAAGGGAATAGGTGTTACTTTCATTTTAGTGCAAATGAATGTGCATCTTAAATATCTCAATTAGATAAGAAAGGAAGGAAATAAATATTTTTTAAGTGATAATATCTGCTAGGTACTGTGCTAAAGACTTTACATTGTCTCATAATCACTCTCCTTATATGTAGGAATCTGGAGAAGATGAGATCTAGGCTCAAATCAATCATTTAACAAATATTTATTTAAGCTTCGTGTCAGGCATGTATGCCTGGGGATTCAAGAACAAAGTATGAAACAATCCCTACTTGTAGTGAACTTACACTCTATTGCAGAAGGCAAGAAGTACATATAAAATATCTATGGCATAAATATATAGTTAATAAATATGCATATACATATGCATCAAGTAGTTAAATGCAAGATATTATGGAAGGGAAGGTCCTAGCAGTTGGGGAGGGGGTCAAGGAAGATTTTATGCATGAGTCAATGCCATATGAGCTGCTTCTTAAAGGAAGAAAAGGACTTCTTGAAGCAGAGATAAGAAGAAAGTGCATTCCAGGGTCAGAAGATGGCCATTTCAAAGTCACAGAGACTGGAATGAGTTTGGCTTGATTCAGTGAATCAGAAGGAATAATATACAGTGAAGCTGGAAATATTGGTTGGAGTTAAGCTGTTTGGAAATGAAATAGAGGAGTTTATATTTAATCATAGGTGCAGTAGGGAGCCAATGGAGTTGATTGAGTAGTGGAGTCACAGGATGAGATATGCTCTTAAGAAAAATTTCTTTGATAGTTCTAAGAGGGATTGAAGTGGGGAGAAATTTGAGGCAGGGCGACCAATGAGGAGGCTATTACAAAAATTTAGGCTAGAGGTAATGAAGACCTGAACCAAGATGGTACCTTTGTGAGTGGTGACAAAGGTTCTGATGTGACTCCTGCCAAAGATGTGGAAGTAGAACCAAAAGCATTTGGCAACTGATTGGATATGTGGGAAGAGTGAAGAGTCTAGGTTAATGCCAAAATTACAAATCTGAAACAGTAAAGGCATGGTAGTACCTTTGGCAGAAATAGGGGTGTTTTGAAGAGGAATTGGTTTAGGGAGAAAGATAATGAGTTCAGTTTTAGGAACATTGGGTCTGAGATGTTCATTTTGAAAGGTCCAATGGTTAATTGATGATCCAGGGGTGAAAATGGAGTTCTTAAAGAACAAGAACAATAAGTGTGGGAGGGGCAGGGGACAGAAAGATCAGATACTGAGGAGGAAAGAAGAGAGCAGGTTGATTGATACAGTGAACAAAATGTTCTGAATCAAAATCACTTGGCCAGTCAGCTTTGCTTTGCTACCTTAATTGCATAGATTTTTAGGCAAGTGTACGTATATATACCCAATGTAATCACCACCTGGCTATACCACCTGTGTAGGTGTAGATAACTGTCTATGAAATATGGGCTAGCATACCTAGTACGGGCTAGTAGTACATAGACATATTTGTATGAGTTATCATGGTATTTCTGTAGGCCACAGTTCTCCATCTTTGTGGCTTTTTGTCTTATGACATTTTTTTTCAAATTTATCAACATGTAACTGGGTCATTTTCTTTGGTTCCTATTTGCTAAAATATTGGAACTTCTGGGATTTTCAGTGGCACGTAGGGTCTATGGCTCGAATATTTGAATTCAAGAGAAGTTTGGAAAATTGGGGATTTATGGCTTTCATGAGAGAGGTAGCCTGCAGTATTGGATAGAGAACTAGCTTTGGAGTCAGGAAAACATGTCCAAGCCCTGCCTTTGATAATGACTTTGACTCAGTGCCTCAGCAGTCCTTTAAGATTTTAAGTTGCAAGCTAGGTGCAGGTTTGTTTTAATTGGAGTTTCCTATGCCAATGAAATCACAGATATTATTTTAAAAAATGGTTGCTATAGGCATGGAGAATAACTTTATGGAGATTCAAAGAGTGATTGGATCTGGAGGGAAAAGGGTAGACTTTAGCACTGTCCTAACATATTAAGTAACCATAGTATCATAGAATATTGACCTGGAAGGGACTTTGAGGGATCATCTGATCTATTCTATTGTCTTTAAGCAAAGGATATATTATTACATTCATTTTATAGAACAAAGTGTTTCTTTGTATGCCTGGTAGAGCTTCCACTAATGAAGATCCTTCTTCACATCCTTCTTCATTTTTTCTCATCCTGGTGATTTCTGTGTATGTCTTGACAAAAATCTTTCTTAGAGAAGCTATTCAACTTGCTTCCTTTTTAAATTTAATTTAATTTCTTGTGAATATTGCTTGTCTTCTGTCATTGCATGAATGTTTAGATGGCTCGTCTTATCTACATCACTACTTCAGAATTGATTCACAAGATGGAGTCAGTGTGATTCACTTAATTTCCACAATTAACCACTTGCTGTCCTAATTAATTTGTCACAATTTTCTTATAATAGTATCTCTTTATAGCTCAACCTTTTGGGGGCTCATTGATTCTAGACTTAGAGTTCAAGTGATCCAACAGCCTTATTTGCCCCAGAAGCAGGGATTGTAGAGGTGTACAAAACTTGAGTTAATTTTGTATTAAAACAAAAGCAAAATGAACATCTGAGTTTTCCCAAGGGAGAAGGCTAGATTTGGGACACAGGTGAGAAGATAGACACTTTTTCAGGAGGTAGAGACTCTTTTTCCTAATTAGGAGATGGTTAAGATATCAATTAAATTTGATCTTAAACCTTTCCCATTCAAGGGTCAGAAACAAGAGGAAGTAAGAAAGTGTAGGTAGTTCATAAGGATTATAGATCCTATGATCTAAAGCTGTAATGAACCTCAGAAGCCATCTAGTATAGCTCCTGCATTTTACAGCTAAATGATGAAGCAGACTCAGTAATGGCAAATGACTCGCCCAAGGTCACAGAGGCAGATCTGATTGATTATAATGTGAGTGAATTCTGTGTGTTTAAATGCAAGTGGTAGAATCCAGGGAGGAGGCAAGAGTCTTCTTCTAGAGATCAGAACCTTGGGGAAAAGCTACCAGGCTTAATTTGGGACTGGAGACAGGGATGAATAGATTAAAAGGTGTATAGAGAAGCACTGCCTTGGGAAGCTAATTTATGCTTTTACAAGAGTTTTTGTCTATTTGATATTGTTTAAAAATCCAGGCAATTTTATCTACTTGGTACTAATCAAAACTCTGAATAATCACCATCTGAAATTCCTCACCATGTAATAAAAACATACTCCAGATAACATAGACTTGAGAGTATAGAAAGGAAATGGGGCTCAAAAGAAGCTGAGATATCAAAGGCATACTCTTAAAAGGTAGAGACTGACCCCTTGTGGACTTTTAGGTGGTGACAACTCAAAAAGGAAACCCAGAGATGGAGATATGTAGAATTGTTCTTGTTTCGTTCTATCTTATTTATTTCTTCTTATATTACTCACCCTTTCCCCTAAGTTTTATTTGATGTGTTTGCATACCCAGGTTGTCGTTGTCGTTGTCGTTGTCGTCATCATCATCATCATCATCATCATCTATTGAGAGCGTCAGGAGTCATTTGGTCCAATGCCTTCATTTTAAAGACAGGAAAACTGAGGCATAGAGAGAAAATTGGATTTTACCCTGTTTGTGACATTTCATGGAGGTGCTGGTCAGCAACAGTCAGAATTCTGGTTCCTCCAATCAGCCCTTCTCCAAAGAGAGGATCTATAGGCTACAGGTCACCAGAGAGGAGGTTAAAAGCCAAGGATTAGGAGTGAAAGGAAAATTGATTGACACACAATTAGCTTGATATATTTATATGAACACAATCATATATACATAGTTTGATATATATGGTATTTTGTATGTATAATTTGATATACATAGACTTGATAAATATATATGATAGTTTGAAATATATGCATATTTTTGACATTTGTATAGTTTGACATTAACAGATAATACAGACATGTATATGTACACATACATATACACAACACACACATATGGATACACACACATACATATGTAGGACTAGTCCTTTATAGCTACACCTTGATATGGCTCTTTTGTCTTATCCTAGTTAGATTTATTATCTTATGTGTGTAAGCTATTTGTTATAGGACACCAAACAACAACAGAAAAAGGAGAGGCATTAAGTTACAGGTGAAGAAATGAATTGCTTTCTGCCTTAAATACAAAGAATTATGAAATGCTAATTAAAAAAATTGAATTTGTTAGCTAATTCTTAGAAGAAAATTAGGATTTTAATAGTTTCCTTTTCATCTAATTATATGCAGTATGTGTGTGTGCACAAAGTCTAGAGTTTTAAATTTTAGGCTTTAATAGCTTAAAATTGCACTAAGACCTTGGGGGAATACCTTGTATATATAGCGTCATATTGAAACTCTGGGAGCTGAGAGTCCCAACCTTGATTGACAGGTTAAGACCGTTGGACCTCAGAATGTTCCCAGAGGCCATGAGGAGAGGGGAGAAAGCAAAACAATAGGAATATATATTCCCCTTCTCTCTGTCTCTTTCTCTCTCTTTTTCTCTACCCCACTTCTCTGACTATCTTTGTCTCTCTGTGTCTCTGCCTCTTTTTCTCTGTCTTGTCTATCTACCTATCTATTTATCTGGTATAGATAGGCGATTTTTTTAGTAAAAGGTGAGGAAACTCTGTCTTCCAATGTAGTATGGTGCATTCTCCCAAGTTAATCATGGAGAGTTGTTGAGTTCCCTGAGGCATGAAGTGACTTGCTTAGGACACATAACCAGGATTGTCAGAGCCAGGACTTGACACATAGGCCTTCCTGGCTTCAAGGTAACCACTGTAGCACCATATAATAATAATATTAGGTAGCTTTTTATTATGCAAATAACAGAAATTGTGATATAGATGGAGGAGGCATGGAAAGAGCTCTGGACATTGAGCCAAGATTATCCTACCCCATCCCTAAGCAGTTGTGCCACTGACTTCTCTGGAGTCCCAGGTTCCTCACCTGTATGTCGTGCATGAAGGGTTGAATGAGATAATGCACAATAGGTACCAAGTGATATGGTGGATAGAGCCCTATCCTGGAATCAGGAAGACCTGAGTTCAGTTCTGGTCTCAGATATTGTATGACCCCGGACAAGTTGCTTGACTTCCATTTACCTCAATTTCTTCAACTATAAAATGGGCATAAAATAGCGCCTATCTCCTAGGATAATAATTGTAAAGAACTTAGCACAGTGTCTAGCACATACTAGGCACTATATAAATGCTAGCTATTATTATTATTTTTTAAACACTTCCCAAAACTTAGAATTCTCTATAAATGTTGTTCATTATCCAGAGAGTACTGGGTATGGAGTTAGGAGATTCCTCCTGGCTTTTTCCAGCTGTTTGACTGTGAGAAAGTTCTAATCTTCTTACAGACCTTCAGTTTGTAAATTTTATTTTTTCCTGGAAAACTCTTTGGTATCCTCAGCACTTATATTTTTAGGATACACTATGCAATTTGACAATTTTTAAATTGCTTTAAATTAACTATTAAGACTGTTCCCATCACCCAGATTGTGTAACCAAGGGCTTATCAGGAATTTATTTCTTTGTCCCAGCTTTATAGGTATTAGACATGTTCTTTTTTGATTCTAGAAGATAGAACTAGAAGTAATGGGTGTCACAGAAGGCAGATGTTAATTAAATATAAAGAAAATATTTCCTAACAATTATCTAGAAATGGAATGAGCTACCTTAGGAAGTAGTGAGTCCCCCATTCCTGGAGATCTTTTGTCAGGGGGAGGAGGGAAGGTTTATAAATACTTTTTGAGTTATTGTTAAAGGAGTACCCTTTCAGGTATGGATTAGATGAAGTACCCTCCACATTCTTCCCCAACTTCAACGTTTATAATATCCACATTTTGGTAGTACCTTTGAAATGGGAAAATGGAATTTCAGGATGGACTAGAAGAGTAGAAGAAATTTGGATTCTAAAAGGCTGATGATAAACATCTTTCTCTTCCATTGACAGAGAGATAGTGGACTCTTGACATTTCATATGTTGTCAGATGTAGTCATCAAGTCAGTTGGTTTTGCATAATTATTTCTTTGTTACCTCCCTATCATGAGAGGTGTTAACTGGAAACAAGAATGTGAAAGCACAAAATTTATCATAAAGTGCTAAGAAAAGGAATAAATAGAATATAGATTCCAGATATATTTGAACATAAATTCTTTATGAGTAGGGATTATCTTATTCTTCTTGTATTCCCCAAAACTACTATTTAGTAGATACTCAATTAATACTTGTTAATTGATTGATTTAACTACACCATGGGAGTCTAATCTACAAAGATTTGGGAGTAGAGAGTGAGCCCATAACTACATTTTACAGATAGTAGTTATTGTATAGCTTAAGAGAAGACTATAATACTCCCTAACTTTAGAGATTGTTGTCTTTTATTATATTCTCTTAAGTTGCTTCTTTTCTTCCTGTCATTCACCAGTCCCACCTGAACTGTAACTTTTGCCACCTAACTCAGTTTGTATGTTTGTGGAGAATATAGAAGAGAATGGGTGTGGTACACCCTGCCTTATTCAGTTTGTACTGGTCTCACTAATGTTTCACTATTGTTTGGCATTCTCTTCCACACAAGTTGTTGTTTGTCCTTCATTTTTTAAAAGAATTAATGACATTAAGGGATGATTTCTGATGTGAGTGAATTGGATTTAGGTGAGGCAGAGTTGCACAAAGTAGTTAATGTCACTCTTTTCCAGAGTCATCAAAGTCCAATGGCAAGATAAAAGCCAGGATGGCTGGTGATGGCCCAGTATGCAGTGGATGACTTTGGCATCTTTGATGTCCGGCCAAACTTTGTGCATGCCATAGTGGCTGCATCAACTGCTTTAATGTCCACTGGAACAAATTATTTGCATCCTCCCATTCCGTGGGGGGAAGTCTTCATATACATGGGGTAGACATCCTTTCAAGTTAGTAGTAGGTTTGAGGCTTATTACTCTCAACCATCTACTAAGAGAGTTTTACTGAAGTGTGGTCACTGCTCATGCTACAGCTTCTTGGAGAACTCTAGGTGAGCGTTGGGTGAAAGGTGGACACAAAAGATGGAGGAGCAGCCGTGAAAAGAATTGGCAGGCCCGACACCAGAGATCCTTGTCCTCCTTGAATACTCTGTGCACCCTTTCACATACAAGTAAGAATATATTAATTGAAGCCTTTGTCTTTAAGAGAAAAAAAGTGACATTTAGGACAACAGTTAATATCAGATAGCATTATGTTGACTCTGGAAATCATGTGCAGTTAATTTATTTAGCTCAAGTTATTTTAGAAACAACAAAGCATCTGGTAAAAGAAAAAGAAAACCCCTTCAATAATTGCTAAATGACTCATTTGTCAGAGTTCATCCACAGAGCAGCTCCTCCTTTATGCAAAATTACAAAATTAGTCTTCTTCCTTCTCTGGAGATTGGGCTTGCTCCCCATGAGCATTAGAGGAAACCTTTCTACATCTGAGAACCCTTTAAGTCTGTCTTTATATAAAAATAACTAATTTGTACAGTCTGAAATTTTGAGTTATTAAATAGATGGGCATACAGAATGGTGTTTAGGAATCCACTATAAGGAATAGCATACAAAAATGACAAGTATTTCTAGTTCACTTCTGGACTGAAATTGTGATCATGTAGCTTATTCTTGGGTGAAGAGAGCTCAGAATATTGCAGTGACAAGACTAGAGGCAGTGGTGGAGAGATCATTCTTCAATTCAGGGATCAGAGGAGGCATGATGGAGGAGATGATAGCTAAAATGATTCTTTAAAAAGGAAAACATTTATATAAACAGAGATAAAAAGGAATCTGGTACTATATATTTTTAGCCCTATTAGATATGATTTCTCATCTTTTACTCTGCAATACAGTGAAATAAGGCTTTTTTCTATTCCCCACAGAAAACACCATCTTCCATCTCTCATCTCATCTCATCTCATCTCAGTGACTTTGCCCTGCTATCCCCCATACCTGAAATGTATTCTAGTAGTAGTATTTCTGGATCAAAGGATGTATATAATTTACTAATATTTAATGTACAATTCAAAATTGCTTTCAAGAATAGTCAGGCCAGTTTTGAGCTCCATCAGTATAAATTAGCATGTGCCATGCTGGCATAGAATAGGCACTTAATAAATGTTTGTTGGCTTGGCTTGACTGTGACCGTTGACTTCTCAGTATGGTTAGAATACTATTAATAGTATACAATATTTTGTAAAATACTTTAAAGTTTTCAAAAATTTATATACCATTGTTTTATTTGGGGTTCCCAGCAAACCTATGATATAAATACTACAGGTATTAGTATCCATTTCACAGATAAAGAAACTGAGAGTCCAGGAGGTTATATAACTTGCCCCAAATTATAGCTAATAATTGTCAAATCTTTTTCACTTCAAGTCCAGTACTCTATCTACTGTGTTCAAATAGGCCAACCATGGAGGGACTATAGAAGGGAAAGTAGACTGAGAAAAATCTATTTAGGGTTGAGAATGCCAGTCCAAGTTGTCTGGAGTTTACCTTTTTGGCAATGGAAGCATTAAACATTTTTTGAATAGAATCTGGCTCAATGAAAGTGATTTGTGGAAAGATAACACTGGTGACAATGTGCATCAAAGATCTCAATAAAGTTTTGAGCCTTGGTGATCAGGAAGATGATGATAGAGATGGGACCCTAGGTGTCAGTTTTGGAGAAAAGATGAAGATCAGTTTTGGATAAACCGAACTGTAGGTCCTATCACATCACATGATCATCTGTTGGAGAACAAAGTTAATTTATTATAATGTGATAACATCTCAGGATATCACTTAAAGATGGATATCTATGGAGATAGATTGATGAAACACTTATTAAGCATTTTTTTTGTAGTAGTCACTGTACTAAGTGCTGGGAATATAGTCGAAACAAAAAAAAACCCCAATATTTTCCCTGCTTTCAAGAACTCATGTTCTGATGAGATAAGGCAACATATAAAGTGGGACTAGAGAGGGAGTGAGGGCAAAACTCATTGGAGATTCTATTAGATTTTAAGTTTCTTGAGAGTTCCTTGCCTCTTTTTATATCCCCAGAGCTTACCACAGTGTCTGGAACATATTCAGTGCTTAATCAATGTTTATTGATTGATTGATGGGGAGACTGTAGGAAGTGACATGGAGGCTTGATTCCTGGAAAAAGAAGGCAAAAACATTTGCCTATCTAGAGCCTAACTAATAAAGATAATTGTAGCTAATGGGCTAATGCTTATTGCAAAGGATAAATGTAACTTCTGTGAAGGCAGAGACCAGTTTGCTTTTTGTTGAAACTCAGTCTAGCCCTTAGCACAATGCCTACTACAAAAGTAAATATTTCATAATTGTCTACTGATTGAAACTCTTTGTCTTTCCACAAATCTATGCCTTTCTGATATTGGCAGTATTTTCTCTTGTAATTCAGAAAAGTTCAAATAAATTTCATGTAGCATATAGAAGTTATAACTCCACTTCCAAGACTTTAGATTTCCTTTGCACCAGTCAGGAGTTTGAAATTGGGATGCCAGCTTTCTGAACTTCAATGCTCATATAGCATAAGATTAGTGGGATCACATTGATTGCCCTCAAACATAGCCTTCCGGGTCCTGATGTACTTGACATATGTGATAACTTTGTAGAGCAAAGATGATTGCATCATTAAATAATCCAATATACACTTTAAAAAGTGATGGTGACAGAGAATTAAGAATAGCTAATTTAATGATCAGAAGATTAGCAAAAAGAGTATAGAATAATAGTGTTTAGTATGCTTTGAACTCCTTTATAAGGTGGTATATGGACATCAGTTCTTTTCCTTTCTCTAACTCTTGTTTTGTGATGAAGTGGATATACCTAGCCAGTAGTTTAGAATTCTGATCATTTCCTTAGTATATGTACACAAACCAGGAAAAGAAAGAACCTGAGGGTGGTCAAAACCTTATTTAAGAAATTGGACTGCCAATGTTTCTTGTAACAGCCTTGTGAACACCTGGGGTAGACTTGAGTCTTCATGGTTATCCTTCCTTTCATTTGGGAATCACAAAGAAGTGGAGGCTCTTTCCCATTAAATCCTGCAAATTATTGAGTTTCAGGACTAATCATTTCAGCTATATCACCCTAGCTATTTCAGACCCCATACCACAGCTTCTGCGGTGAGTGGGAACTCATGAATGGTTACTTCTAAGCCCTGGGAGAATCTGGGTCCTTAAAATGAGCTGCACAACTGGTGTAATTGACCACAGCTGCAGGATACATGTCTGTTTCACATGGGTAAGTTTCAGTAGGTGCTTTGGATTTTTGCCATGATGTCGTAATAGCCTTTTTTCATTCCATTGACTTGCACTTCTTGGTTATCTCAGGCTTTCTTCCAGCTGGAGGAAAAATTATGTGCTTATACTTATGTATAGTTTGAAACTCTTTCTACTTTCTTCCCTTTGTCTTGTTTAACATCAGCTTTGTTTATATAGCAGTAGTGGAAAGGGTCTTGATTTTGTAGTGAGAAAGACTAAAGTTTGGAGACTGGATTCTGATACCTTACTTCTTTTTGATTCAGTACCTGAAATCTCTTAGACTGTACTTTGCCTCTCTGTGAAAGGAAAACTCGGGCTGCCTGACTTGCAGGGTCATTGTGAAGAAAACTCTTCCTATAATTTAGGAGGCTGGAGATTTACTTGTGACTGAAAAATTCATCAACTCACTGCCATCCTGGTGATATCCTCTTCATATTTAGCCAGGCTAATTCCTGGACAGCAGAACTATGGTCATAAGATATAGTTGTAAGATTTAAAGTTGGAGAGGACTTCTGGAACCATCTAGTCTGTCATTTTGCAGATGAAAAAAATTTGAGATTCCAGGTGCTATGTGACATTTTTTAGGGTCATTTAGTTAATAAAAATCTGAGGTAGGATTTGAACTTGGGTCTCAACTGCAGAGCAACTAATATCATTCTTCCTTTCCAAGTTAGCTGTACTGACCAGTTCTGTTGACACTCATTGTGACTCATCGTTACCTTTCCAAACAGGTAGGAACTGTGGACATAGCCTTTGAGAACCCAGGACCATTCCCATACCATGATGGGTCATTAAAGTAGGACTTGGGTGAAATAGAACCTAACCAAAAGAGTTGTCATAAGGATCCTCTGTAAAGTGCTATACATGGTATTCCAGAAGACTCAGTGTAGTTTCAAGGTATTAAAGTTTTAACAATTATAACAACATGCAGGATGTTCCAAAAGTCCTTAAACCTCAATATCTTAATCTCAAATCACTTAAAGCTTTACTGATTTTTGGAACAACCTATATGTTAGCTATTATTTTTATTTTTATTGTTAAAATTATAATCATAATAATAGAAGTAACAGCACTAAAGCTTACTGCCCTAACATGAAACTTAGGGACTAAGGCTGGTGTCTTTGACTCCTGCCTGTCATAATTAGTATAGAATCTTGGATGAGTGGCTGTTTTTTTACATAGACTTTTAAACTTTGTATCTCTTTTCAAACTTTTATTTTGGAATCTCATTTTATAAGAATTTTTGCCTTTAAGTATCAAGGTGAGTCACAATGAGTGTCAACAGAACTGGTAAGTGAAGCTTACTAGAATAGTAAAAATGATATGAGTTGCTCTTCCTGCCCTTCACCCGCACCCCTTTGGGAAAGTTATCATTATGATTTTTACTTGTACCTTTGAAAAATGTGTGCTCTTCATAGGTGGCTTTGGATATAGAAATGCAGGTAAAAGCATTAAATGTTAGGATGTCATGTTGGGAATAATAAAAAAAGTTTAAAAAATAAGCTTTTGTGAAATTTTAAGTAAACGAAATCTAAACTTACTTTCTTTACATAACATCTTTTATAGAGAGGTCAATAAAATCCAAATGTTTGTATATTGCCCTGAGCTTCTAGAATCAATCACTATATAAAGAACACTTAAAATGTGCAAAAAGCATTGTGACAGACCAAGATACCAGATTTTACCCTTGAAAAATGTACACCAAGTTGAGAAGAAACACAAAAAGACAAATGTATAGATATGTAAAATGTGATAAATATGAAATGAAAAGTCCAATACAATAAGTTTCTTAAGACTTTTGATTAGAGAACTAGAGACAGAAATGATTTGGGAAGTTGCTGGAAGCTAGCCAGCTGCTCTAGGGGGTCTGGGAAGGTGTACCGTTTAGGCGAGAAAGAAGAGAGTCAGAGACACATTGGATTTGTGGAAGCTGTTCTGAGAACTTCCTGTGAATCTTTATTTTTTATATCTTTCTCTCACAGTCACACAAATGATGGGAAAATTTACATTTCAAACCCCAAATGGAGAATAGCTCAAGGTTATACCTAGTTGCATACGAGTTTTTTGTTGGGGGGTAAAAGAGGAATTACCAGCAGTCCAGTTCCCCTTGGGGGCGGGACAATTGAGTGGAAAATGGAGTGAGAAGAGCCAGAGACCCAGTAGGTTTGCAGTGGCTGATCTGAAGTGCTATCTGCTGATTTTAATTTTTATATCATTTTTCTCAAGATTACATCAATGTTGGCATGAATTCCATTCCCACCATACATCTTATCTTTGGAGACAATGTGTCAGGTGTGTTTGACGTATCTCTTGGGCTACAGTGGTGAGAATGTACAGGCTTTTTCATGGGAGACAATTTCTTCATATTTCATTCATTGTTCTTTTATATTAAATTACTATACCAAATCGGATCTGGAGGGTGGGGGAGAACTTGGAGACTGTTCTGGCCTGTTCTTGCAGGCATCTGTGTATAGGAATCTGAGTAAGAGATTTAAAAATTTTAACATTAACTCACCATATGCTGGTTTGTTGTGAAGTGACTTCTAGGGGAAGTTTCTATATTGTGGGGGTTTATTTTGGGATATTGAGTGGTCTGTGACTGTGGTTGTTCTTGCCATGAACCTGTATTGTTTTTCTATATCTTCTTTGGGCTCAATAAGGATACTGATTGCAATATTTTCAATGGAAGTGAATGTCATTGTAAAAAAAACCACATAGGGTAAACTGAGTGTGGAATTTCCATCCTCCTGACAACCTGCTGTGCTGGTTTGTCAGAGCTGGTGATGAGCTGTGCTAAATGTTACGGCTTTGATGGCTTCCTACAAGAGTTGGCACACAAAATGTATTTCTACATATAGATTATACTTAGTCTAAACAGTCTTCAAGGCTACCAAAACCCTACTTTATCTAAGTTTTATTTTAATAAAAAGAACCTTCAACATTTCAAAAGCGGATTCAAGTGTGAGAACTCTCAAATTTGGGGGGACAAGTCTAACGTGGGAAAGTAGTGAAGTGTGAGAATATTTTAGTTTATTTCATACTGTGTCTTTCAGACTTTTGAGCCAGAGAGGGAGAAAGATTAAACCAGCTTCTGCTATTTTCCTGAGAGCATAAACTATTAACTCATTAAATGCTGGTTTATTATAGAGTGTTAAAAGGAATTCTATAAGGGGAGTTCTATAAATTGATTTCTATAAAGGGATTTTATATCTATACTACAAAACTTGAGGCTATCCTTAAAATATAGATTATAATAATTTTAATAATAAGAAGGTTTGATCAGAAGAGAGTCACATAGAGGGGTCTGATTGGGTTATCCATCCATCCTGTGGCCCGATTTTCAGGCTGCAGGGATCAGTGTAGGGCTTTGTCATCTGCATTGACTCGATGGTACCCTGATGGGGGACCCTTATTTCTCTGAGGGGCTCTTAGCAGGAAGGCCTTGTTGTAGAAGGAGGGATTTGAACTGAACCTTTGAAATTTGGTAGATTGAAAAGATGGAGACTCTTTCAGGTGGTAGGGAGAACATGGACAAAAGTTTGGGAGCAAGATTGTGCATTATGCTTTTGGAGGGTCACTGTGGTGAGAGCAGAGGTCTTGTTTAAGGGAGCAATAGGATGCAACCTTGGAAAAGTGGCATAGGGTGAGATTGTGAAAATTTTTGACTATCAGATTAGAGTTTAAATATTATCTGATAGCCAGTGGGGAGCCCCTGGACATTTTTAAGCAAGCAAATGAGTAATGTGGTAAGATCAGTCCTGAAGTTGGTATCCAGGATGGATGGAAGAAGAGAAATGCTAGAGCAGGGATAGCAGTTAGAAAGCTCTTTGAGTAAGTACTTAATAAAAGTTAGCTCATTGATTGAATGAACTTTTAAGGGTTTTCTGATTATATGAAATTTCAGCACAGTTAGTATTATTTAGGGACTTTCAAACAAGTGTTTCTTCATGGAAAAAATATTTCCCTGATACTGGCATGTTTTTCCCTAGCTAGACTGTACCTACTATAGTTTGGTTCTTGTATGTACTACCCTGGGCTGTAATAGTGTAGACTAAAAAGGTTTGCTATTGAGAGGCAATGATGTCATAGAAAGAGTCTTGCCTGTGGAGATCAGACATTGGTTTTCTTAACTGACAAGTAGTGTGACCTTGAGCAAGTCATTTAAACTCTTTGATCCTCAGGATATTCACCTATAACATGAGAAGGAATGGACCAAATCACTTTTTCTGTGCCTTCCGTAGTCTACCTGTACATGATAGTATGGTAGAATTAGGAAAGAGGAAATAATGGGGAATGAAAGGCTAACCTTTATTTGAAGTCACTTTCTTTGACCCTGATTATGGGCAAGGATCCCTTGCTTTAATGTAGTGGGAAATTAAGTCTGAAACCCATGGAACTTTTGCTCAGAGAGGAAAGTTTGTCAATATTTTTACAGCCCGAGTCAATATATCTGTAGTTTGAAGTCCTTCTCTTATACTTGTTGGCTTCACTTTTTTAGGGAGGCAGTTTTCTTGAAGTAAATATTTTAAATGGAAAAGCATGAAGTTTGGCGAGCAAAGTTTTTCCTTTAGAGGGATACCTTTCGTCACACAATGAATCGGTTATGTGAGCAAGACTCTAAGGTCTTTTGAAATCTGCTCTTGTTAGACAGGATGTTAAAGCTGAGAGGGACCTTATAAGTCATTTTATCCACCTACTTTATTTTACAAAGGATAACACTGAGGCTCACAGAGGTAAATTAGCTTACCTAAGACCAGTCTTTTTGGTGCCAAGTCTATTGGCTTCCTGTTAATGCGACCTTATGGCAATTTCCCGAGATCCTATTTGATCCCGGTGGTCATAGGGAGTCCCTGGAGTTTATTAAGAGTTTTATTAAGGGTTTATTAAGCAACCTTGTGCTTTAGGAAGATCTTTGAAAGCTATGTGAAGGATGGACTGGAATGGATTCAAGTTAGGGTACTTGAAAATACTAAAACTACATTTCTTTAATTCTTTTTCTGTAATTCTGAGTTTTTCTATTTCTACTAGTATGACACATCATGGTATGATAAAAAGAAAATGTAGTTTAAGTCCTAAATGAAATACCTTGGTTCACATCCTGACTCTACTACTTTCTTAGTTGTGTGTTCTTAGGCAAGATAGTTAACTTTGATGACCCTCAAATTCCTCACATTTAGGGTAATGATAATCTCTGTATAATACAATCACTCTCTGGGATTATGTAAAGATTCAGTGAAATAATTTATGTATAAAGGTTATACAAATTGTGAAATTTTTTTTAGTGGAATATCCTGAACATTTGTATCTTGCTTCCTTCCAACCTTGCCTGCCTCCATGGCCTAAACAACCATGTAATGAATCCTTGTATTTACCCACTTAGGACCCTACTGACTTTGAATGGAGTTTCTGGATAGAATGGGGGAAGAAGGAGCTGGCCTGGCTTTTTCTTGGTCATGTGGCCATATCTCAAGTTGCCATGCTTCTCATGGGAAAGGTAAGTAGAAAAGTATCTTAATTACATTAAATAAGTTAATTAAATTAACAGAAGAAGTACAAAGAAATTCAGGGGGTATTCAGACAGGACAGCTTTCTTGCTGCCATGTTCCATTTAATATATACCTAAAAGTAGTTTAGTTTTTTATACCATCTTGTTTTTTCATCAGTTTTATGTATTGAATTCTTTTTGTTGATAGTTATTCTAACTTTAACATTTTTTTCAATTATATATGGAAACAATTTTTGGTATTTGTTACCAAATTGTGACATTTTGAGATTCAAATTCTTTCCCTCTCTCCCCACCCACCCCACCCCAAGATGGTTAAAAGTTTGATATAGGTTATACCAATGCTATCATGTAGTACATATTTCCATATTCCTCATGCTGTGAAAGAAGACACATATCACACATATACTACAAAATCTCTTGAAGGAAATAAAGTAAAAAATAGCATGCTTTGATCTGTAATCAGACTTAATTCCTTTTTTTTTTTGGCTGTGGATGACATTTTTTCACCATGAGTCCCCTGGGGTTAAATTTAGTCCTTCAAAGTTAATCATCATTCAGTATTTCTGTTACTGTATATACTGTTCTTCTGTTTCTGCTCACTTCACTTTGCATCAGTTCATTTAAGTCTTTCCAGGTTTTTTTCAATTCATCCAATTCATTATTTCTTATGGTGTAATAGTATTCTATTACAACATATACCACATTTTGATAATTTTTAAGTTCATCCTAAAAAAAAGATGAAGTTCAGTGTTTAGCATCTTTTGAAAAGCCTCTGTGCCTTGGAGAAATGAGTTTTAAGTTGGGAGTTAGTAGACTTAGGATTTAGCTTTGTGCTAGAGGAGAGGGAATTTGGAGAAAAACTGTAAAAACTAGGGTGGAAGACATTTATTTGTTATCCCTATAACATTTAGATTTCTCTCACATTTTAAGAATTATAGGGACTTATGTCATAAATTTTCTTTTGGGACTATGAATAAAACTTTAAGAGATGCCTTGTGTTTGTCTTTGTATCCACAATACCTAACACAGTGCCTGGCACATAGTAAATGCCTAATAAATGCTAATAGATTAAAATTGAATTGAATTTAGATTCTGTTACTTGGCCTGTATTCTCTCTAAAATCTTCCCTTTGTTATGTATGACTATGTATGAATCAACTTACATTTAGACTTTGTCTACCAAATGATCCATATAGAATCAGCTTTTTTTGTGAATCTGTATCTCATATATCAGATTGAACAATGGGGGTATGGGTTGATGGGAAGACTGGGAGCCAAGGAATCAGGATTAGAAGCTTGATATTTTCTAGTATCTGACTAGATTTCCGATCTTGGGCACATTACACATTTTTGGTCCTTATTTTTGCCTCAACTGCAAAATGAGGGGTTTAAAATAGATAATAACAGCCAACCTTCATATATATGGCAGTTTATATACATGTTAATTCTCCTAACAGCCCTGTGAAGGACAGAAGCATCTAGGTGGTACAATGGATAGAGCATTGGACTTCGAGTCAAACCCTGCCTCAGACACTTAATAGCTGTATGATGCTGGTCAAATAATTATTTTGTACCTGTTTCCTCATCTGTAAAAGGAAAGAGTTGAACTTGTTGACCTCCCGAGGGTCTCTTTCAACTCTAAATCCATGATCCTCTGATATCCATTTTAGAAATGAATTTCTGACTCGTTTATACTGCTGAGTTGGTAAAGGGTTAGAGGCAGGAATTCACTGTCTCTGAAGACAAACCCATTTACTTATTCTTATATTCAAGCCTAAATAATCCTTTCTGTACTTTGACCCAGGAATACCACTACTATGTCTGTATCCCAAAGAGATTAAAGATAAGGGAAGAACCTACCTGTACAAAAGTATTTATAGCAGCTCTTTTTGTGGTGTCAAAGAACTGGAAACTGAAGGGATGCCCATCAATTGGGGAATGGCTGAACAAGTTATGGCACATTCGTGTAGTGGAATGAATACAAGATGATTACAAAAAAAAGAAACAACCCTGGAAAGACTTCTGTAAAGTGATGCTAAGTGAAGTAAGCAGAACCAGGAGAACATTGTACACATTAACAAGAGTAACAACAATAATGTATGATGATCAGCTGTGAATCACTTAACTATTATCAAGGCAAAGATCCAGGACAGCTCCAACAGACACATGACAAAAAATGGATATCCATAGGTATAGAAGGAACAGAGTTGAAATGCAAATTAAAACATACCATTCTTCATTTTATTTCCTCCATGAATTTTTCTTCAGTGTAAGTTATATGCATCATTATAAAATATAATGAACATGGAAATATGTATAATATGATAATATATGTACAACCTATATCACATTACTTGGCTTCTTGGGGAGAGGAGAGTGTAAGAGGGAGGGAAAGAACATGGTTTGCAAAATGTCAGAAAACCATAAAATTACATTGACATGTAATCTGGAAAAAATTAAATTTAAATTTAAAAATATCTATAACAACTGCTGTTTTAATGGACAGTGTTCTAGCCTATCAAGATCATTTTCAGTCAATCGTTAGCCATCCCTCTTAGCCTTGTCTCATTTGTGAATCTGACAAACATGCCATATTTGCCTCAATTGAGGTTATATTTGTAAAGTATGTAGCATAGAGCCTAAGACACAGTAGGAACTTAATAAATGATTGTTCCCTAGTCGCCTCCATTTTCAGGTCATTGAAAACAATCATAATAGTCCAGGGAAAAGCACAGATCTCCAGGACCTTCCATCAGGAACCTCTTTCCAAGCTGGCATTGGCCATTCTCCCAGTTCCAAATCTACCAAGCAATACTACCACCCTCTCTGTTTTTCCCATTAAATAGTCAATTAATAAACATTTATTAAATTCTTGCTATATGCCAAGTAATCAATGAGAAGGTTACCCTCTAATGGGGGAGACAACTTGTAAAAAAGACATATATATATATATATATATATGTAGTGACAATGGTAGGCAATCTCAGAGGGAAGGGACTAAAAACAGGAGGAGAAGGGACCAGGAAAAGCTCCTTAATATGTGGGATGGGTCTATATATATATGTATATATATGCATATACATATATATTACACATAATAACAAATTTCTGTACAAATTTTCCTATCGCTTTCCCTTCCTTTTCCCCTCCCAGTGTTGGCAGGTGATTCAATCTGGGTTATACAAGTATTATCATGCAAAACACATTTCCATATTGTTCATTTTTGTGAGTAATCTTATAAAACCAAAACCCCCAAAGCTAAACTCAAATAAACAATTGAAAAATTGTATGCTTTGATCTGCATTCTTACTCCAACAGTTCTTTCTTTGGAAGTGGATAGCTTTCTTTGTCATAAGTCCCACAGAATTGTCACAGTTAATCATTCCTTGATATTGCTGTTACTGTGTATAATGTTTTCCTGGTTTTGCTTATTTCATTCTTCATCAGTTCATGAAGGTCTTTCTAACTCTTTCTGAAATCATCCTGTTCATCATTTTTTACAGCACAATAGTATTCCATCACCATCCTATACTACATTTTATTCAGCCATTCCCCAATTGATTGACTTCCCTTCAGTTTCCAATTCTTTGCTACCACAAAAAGAACAGCTATAAACATTTTTGTACAAGTAGATCCTTTCCCCCTTTTTAAGAATACTCTTTGGGATGCAGACCTAGTAGTGGCATTACTTGATCAAAGGATATGCATTGCTTTATAGCCCATTTAGCCATAATTTCAAATTGACCTCCAGAAAGGCTGGATCAGTTTACAACTCCACTAGCAATGCATTAGTGTCCCCATTTTTGCCACAGATGTGGAATGAGTCTTGAAGGAGGCCAGAGAAACTGGAGGCAGAAAAATAACATTTCCTTCTCTCAACCATCTGTTATCAATTGACCAACATATGTTTACTTCACCCAAATAATGTGCCAGTCATTGTTCTAAATGCTGGAGATACAAATACAAGGAAAAAAAAATATGATCCCTGTCCTTAGGAAGATTTCACTCTAATAGGGGAAGATAAAACATAAAAAGTTGAAAAGGATGGTGGTGGAGGGGAAGGTAACCTATAGCATGCATAATAGAGAATTCTAGAGGAGTGTAGCCTGGTGTGAAATAAAGATGGCTAGAAGTAGAGGTTTTGGGAGATGCCCTCCATCCTGCAGTCAGAGAGCACCCCAGAGACTGAGGGTATTGATGAATTGTGAATTCCAGGTCTGACGTGCCCTTAAAAAACAAAGATTCATGGAATATGATGGAGAAGTTCATAGAACAAATACATATCCTAAAAAATTGTCCTATTTCTTCTTTCAAGCCCTCTTTTATGTTCCTTATTAGCTGTCCTTGTTTTTATTCTATATACAATTATTTTAAAAAATCTAAATTGTTCAGTGACTACTCCTTAATACCTACTCTATGATCCAGTGGTGCTGACCTCTTTTCAGTACCTCTCACTGCATACTCCACTTTCCAACTTTGTGGATTTTCTCTGACTGCCCCCCCCCCCAATACCTGAAACTCTCTCTCTCCTCGTCTTTACTTTCTGGCTTCCTTGGTTTCTTTCAAGTCTCATTTAAAACCCCACCTCCTGCTAGAAGTCTTTCCTGATTCTCTTTAATGTGAGTGCCTTTTCTCCCATATTATTTCCAATATAATCTGTATTTTGTTTGTATGTATTGTTGCTGGTTCTCTTCCACATTAAATTGTTAGTTCTTTAAGAGCAGGGACTATTTTATTTACTCTCAGCACTTATCACTGTGCCTGGCACTTAGTAGGCACCTAACTAATGCTTTTTGTGCATCTGCAATGATCTCTTTAGGTAGCTTGACTGAATTATTTTTTAACAATTATTAACTGTAATTATTTTTTCTAGCTAGTACTTCTAATTGTTGCTGCAGCTCTGAGTTCTCTGGAGTCCCTATTGGATACCCTGAATTACCTGGATGATAGTGGGGGTGGAACAGCTTGTTTTGAATGGTGTTTAGCATTTAGTGATTAGGATCATCTCTGGTCCTAAGGGGAAAATCCTTCTTTTTCTAAGAGTCCCAAGTGTGAGCATAAATCTCTTTCTCCTCTAATACCTATGTTCAGAACTGTTTACTTCATGGTTGTAATTGTTTTCCCTCTGTTTTTTCCTCCCTATGCTCTCATTACTATCCTACTCAGAGCTTCCTTTCTCTGTCCCTGTCCTGCTTTTCCCATCTCTTCTGCCATCCTGGATACCCTGATTACCAAGTTCTTCTTGGTCCTTATTGTGTCCCTCTTACACTTTTTGCAGCTCCTGGCACTAACTGAAAAATATTTTTAATGAAGAAATAATCTCTACTGCTTTTCTCTTACATTACTGATTATAATTTCTCTTTTGTCCTTTGATCCACGGTTAACTCTAGACTTCTTCTCTTCCATTATCACCTAGAAGCCTTTCCTCTTTGGAAGTCCACTCCTTTTGTCTAAGTCACCCTGTTCACATCCTTATTGCTGCTGACCTCTTGGTCAGTTTTCCTATATCTTTAATACTTTCAGCACCTCATCACAGTCTTATTCTTCATCCCTATCTGCAGACATGACTTTGGGACGCATGTTGATGTCTTCTTAGGAAAATCTGGTGTCTCAGTCCATAAATCACCCCAATTTCTGGGATTTCATTCTATTTGAGTTATCTACAGAGAATAGTTATACCTTTGATCTCACCTTTCTTTCAGATTTATCCTCTCAGTACATACAGTGATCAAAGACTCCAAAGTATATCTTGGGGAGAGGAGGTAGCAGATATTATTGTCTTCCTTAGAGACAATTATTGCCCTAGAACTCCTGGAAAGCCAGGAAAACTGATAGAACATCACTGACACACATCAAAGATGGGAGCTTTTTTTATATAAAAAGGGAAAATTGGTGGGGATGCACATTTAGTCCTGACACCCTAACTAGCTGATATGAAACCAAGAATGCCTATGTGATTTAGACAGCTATTATGAGATCTGACCAATAAACTGAAGTGAACCACAGACCAGAAGAACTCCCAAATAACCTGTATTTATCCCTTCCCTTCTCCCACTGCCTTCCCTCTTACCATGGGGCTAAGATTAGATTATAAAAAAGAATATATGCCAGTAAAACTATCAGGGAAATATATTTCATCAATAAAATTTCTTTAAATTCTCTGACTTTGCTGCTAGCTTCCCACAAATGCACCCATTTAGAAAGCTTTTATTGCTAAATGTTGAGAGAAATAGACAGAAATTTATTACTTCTTCTTTTGTCTCAAAGCCCTTGCCACCCCCTAAACTAAAATTAATTTGATCTTTTGTGCCTAAAATGCATTTCTTTATTTTTAATTCAGTAGATTTTTATTAAGTGGTTGCTATGTGCAGAGATTGTTTTAAGACCTGGGGATACATATAAGCAAAATATATCCCTTGCTCTCAAGAAGTTTATAGTCTAATAGAGGGAGACAACATACAAAAGAAAGGTGTCATGTATCTGGAATGGGGCATGATGTTTCATGGAGTTAAAACTAAGTAGAACTGCTAATGGAAAATGGAGAGTTACTTTGAAAGTTCAGATCCAAGTTCTTTATAAAGGAAGGCATTGGGAGGAGTTAGTGTGCTCTATTCTTCATCAATTAGAGAGGAGAGGTAGCTGGGAGATTTCAGAAGATGTTGAGTACCAAAAACAGAGTCAATGAACTTGGTGATGAGATTTAAGGTGAAAATTTCTATCTATTAACATTCTTCTTTCTTTTGAGGACTCAATTTAGGTGTCAACTCCTATAAGAAGTGTTTCTTGATTCCTCCAGCTGAAAATGGTCCTTCCCTCCTTAAGTTTTCCTAGATCATTTTGTTTAGATTTTTCCTTTAAACACATAATATCCTCCTTTGTAGCAAACTTATTTGGGGATGTGTATATTTCTTTGTAGATGATAAGATACCTGAGGAATGGTATTGTGTCTGATTTCGTTTTTGTATCCCCAGAATCTAGCATGTTGGTTTGTCAGTGATAGACACTTAATAAGTGTTTGTCATATTGAATTGAAAGCTTGCATTAGGTTATGAAAGAAGTTACTCAGAAATCAAAATCTAAGGGCTTTTCAGTGTAAAAGGGGAGTGAGAAGAGGGTAGCTTGGCTTGGAGTTTCAAGGGGACCAAGAGATAAAGTATAAATGTCAGCAGAATAAATTACTTGATGAGGCTGCTTCCCAGAGGCTCTGACCTTTTTTTCATCTTTTCTCTCATGTTTTCTAGTTGTGGTTCTTGAGGGCACAGACATGTTGGGACTCCTTTCCTTGCAACTTAGGTGAAGATGTGGAAATGTAGTAGAATGTAGCAGAGATGGTGTCAGGAAGGTTTGTGTTCAAATCCTATGTCCTACATTGGTTGTATAACTACAGAGAAGCCAGTTAACCTCTCTCAAGTTTTTTCCAGTTTCTTTTGAGCTGTGACATTCAGGAAGTACTTATCTCACAATGTTTGCCATGAAACTTAAATTGGATAATGAACATAAAGGGCTTTGTAAACTTTGTTGTCCTTTATAAAAGTAAAAAGGTGTAGCTTGGTTTGGCAGATACAGAGGTGACCTTGAAGCTCAGAAGATCTTGGTCCAAGTCCTGTGGTTGGCACAGACCTGCTGTCATATAACTGGGCAAAACACCCTCTATGTGGCCTAGACAGCTCTCTAAAAGTCAGTAGATTGCAGAGGAGGTGGTGAATTGGTAAAGGAAGTTTGTCACTGGGCACTCCTTATATGAATCCCATAATGCAGTTGTAGTTTCTTCTGTTCTCAATTTTTTGCCTGCTTCTCATAAACTGCTAAAGGAAAGAAGTTATGCAAGACTCCCTAATGTTCAGTAGCTTAAAACTTCATTTGTAATGAAAATGGAAAAAACATTTAAGAGAAAATTAAATTAGTAAATATGTAATTGAATATCATATACCAAACTCGATAATTTTATGAGCAAAAGAAGTTGTACACCAAATGTTTTTGTGTTTATTAACCAGAAAAGTAAAGGATGTGCCAAAAAAGTATATGTTTTGAATTTTCCTCAAGTTTCTATGGTCTCCTCCTCATCTTTTCCCAAATTAAAAAAATTCTCATTTTTTCCTCTTTTCTTCTTCCTACATGACTTGAAACTTTCTGAAAATTTTAGATTTTCATTCTTATTCCAGCTGCTGCTATTGTATGACCTTGACAAGTTATTTAATTGGTCAGAGCCTTACCTTCTCTGTCAAATGGTTAGAATAATACCTGGCTTGTCTAGCTTACGACTTTAGGAGGCAATATTGTGTAGTAGATGAAGGGCTAACACTGGCATCAGGAAGACCTGGGTTTGAGTATGGCTATCTGACCACAGACAAGTCACTTAACCTTTCAGTGACCTGTGGCCAATCTGTACCAAAAGAGATTTTACTCTAGAAGGTCTATATTAAATAAAACCACATAAATTCATTTTGGGCAGCTGGCAAACTTGCATACATTTGTAGCATGTCTTATTCCCCCCACTTCATCCTTTGTTAGGTTGTAAAGTCCTTGAAGGCACAGAAAATATTTGGCAAAACAAGCCATCAGTGTTATACAGTTATAATTGTTATACTATTCCTCCTTATATTAACTTAAAACTTTAGAACTTTAACCTATTCTGCCTAGTTTTGACCTTGGGAGCTATGTAAAATCAATTTGATTTCCTTTCTATATTATAATTTTTCTATACTATATCCTTTCTAAATCTTTAATTTTTCAGACTGAACATTCCCAGATCTTTCAATTGTCTCTTAATGTTCTCTTTTTTTAAATTGAGTATATGACAGTGATGTTAATAGGACATATACTTGACTTATTTTTCCAAGAATGAATTAGTATTAACATGGAACTTTCTGCATTTATAGTATCTTTTCCTCTCCATCCCTACCCCCCCAAAAATCTGGTCCCTTCTTGTTGCCAATGGCATATATTTGTGAAAGGGCTAGATAAAGTTAGGGGGTGCTGTCTCTGCCTGGGAAACCCAGCTTTTGCTGTGTAAAGTTAATTGTCCCCAAAGAATACTGAACCATGATATGGTCCTTATTAGTAGAATATTCTAACCAACTGAGCTCCCTGGGCCCATGCCTGGTAAGCACAGATATTTAGGGTAGTTTCTCTTTCCATGCCATAGTGGACAACTGTTGGTAGTGTATGGTGACCCAGCAGTTCAGAGCTTCTCTTTCTAAAAAACTCCCTATATTCTATAGGCTCTTACCCTGTCTAGCTCTCTCTGCTCTCCTCTTTTCATGTTTCCTCACTCACGTACATTTTTGCTGATGGGAAGGATAGTGGTGGGGAGAAGGTCAAATTTTCTCTTTTTTAGTTGCACAATTAGTATAGAATTCAAAATTGCTACTGAGAGATCCCAGACCCCTTGGTTGGAGTTAGGTGTCATTTTCCCCAGGAGTTTTCCAATCTTTCCCTTCAGAAATAGAGGCTAAGTGATAGCTTTAAACTCTGAACGTTACTTATTATTGGATTGTGTATTGGGCATGCTTAGATGATTGCTTCTCTTTTTTAATGTCATAACTCTAAACTGGCCTCAGCACACAACCTGGAACATTTGCCCTTATGAAACTAAAAATAACTTTGCATGCATTTTTTTCAAGCTATCTAGTTGAGGGTAGAATGAAGATGGGAGCAATATCTGACCATAGAATGGAAAACTGTTTCTGTAAAGCTAACTGAACTCAATAAGTATTCATCATTAATGGGTTATATTATGTAATTATATATGTTGTAGATAATATATTAATTAATAAAAATAATATAATATAATATAAAATATATATTATAAAGCACAAAGGTTAGAGTTCCAGGATTGGAATCAGGAAAAAATGGGTTCAGATTTTGCTTCTGATACTTTTTCTGTGACCATAGATGAGTGATTTACCAAACTCTTGTATCATCAGTTTCCTCATTTGTAAAATGAGCTCTAGGTCCCACTCCAAGAGGTACCATTAATAGAACGTTTGCCCCAGAGTCAGGAAGTCCTTAGTTCAAACACAGCCTTAGATATCTACTAGCTCTGTGACCCTGGGCAAGTCACAACCTCGATTTTCCCCAGTTCCAAATGTAAAATGAGGATAATAATAGCACTTACCTAGCAAGGTTGTTGTGAGGTTCAAATGAAATAATATCTGTGAAGCTCTTAGCCCTGTGCTTGGCACATAGTAGATGCTTAATAGATACTTTCCCCCTTCTCTCCCCCTCCCTTTGTGGGAAGATTCAAATGAGGTGATGTAAAGATAAAATAAAAAAATTACTTTTCAAACTTTAAATCTCTATAAATGTCAGTAATTATTATCCGTGTCCTGCCCAAACAAAACATAAATCAGATTGATGGTCTTTTCATCTGGTGGTAGCTAAAGTGAGCAAACTCATCTGTCAAAGCTAGCAGCGAATAGAATATATAGAAAGGTGAATTTATTCAGTAGTCTTCTGGAATCCTGGAAGAGTCCATTTATCTGCTTGAGGTCTCTTGTGTTAATTATATTCTTAGACCAGAATTTCCAAGCCTGCTGCAGCACTATATTTTTATGATTGGTCTAAAATTTCCTTTGTTCTCAGAGGTCCTTTGTCCCTATAAAATCAAGCTTTGAGAATTCAACCATTTGGAACTCTGTGTGTGTGTGTGTGTGTGTGTGTGTGTGTGTGTGTGTGTGTGTGTGTTTTGCAGCTGTGATTGATTAGAAAGTTGTGTAATAAATTATACCATGCATGAAAATTGTCAATCGACTTGATTTTTTTATTTCTCAGACAATGTGTCTGTTAAGTAGTTTCTGGGCAGATATACAAAAAAAGAATTAATTCACATAGCTAAATCTGAGAACTGTTGCCAAAAACCATTCTTACTAATGTTGTTTTTCCCTTTTTCCCTTCCCAATCACAAACCAGCAACAGAGCTTTCACTCAGAAATATCTTGCTACCATCCAGATCCTGGAAATTAGTGGAGAAAAAAAACAATGCCAAGCAACTGAGGCTGAAAAGAGATGGGGTGGAAAGATATAGTTATATATTCGCTTAATTCTTAACTGGTTTTTTTTGTCGAGTTGTTTTTCAGTTGTATCTGACTCTTCATGACCCCATGTGGAGTTTTGTTGGCAAAGATAATGGGGTGGTTTGCCATTTCCTCCTCCAGCTCATTTTTCAAATGAGGAAATTGAGGCAAAGAGGATTAAGTGATTCACTCAGGGTTGCACAGTTAGTCAGTATCTGAGGCCAGATTTGAACTCAGGAAGATGAGTCTTCCTAACTACTGGCCTGGTACTCTATCCACTATGCCAGGTAGGTGCCCTTAAGTTAATTGAATGAGATTTAATGAGAATGGATCTGAAGTAGCAAAGAAGGAAGCAAAAGTTAAGACCCATTTCTTAGGAAGGCCATTCTCGAGATATATCTATCATCTCCAGATAATCTGATAATCAAGCTTAGTTGATAAGGAAGTAACAGACATGGAAGATCTCTCCATCAGCTCAGTCTCTAGGAGCATGGAGTTTATTACATATATATATATGTGTACATATATATATATATTATATCAAGACTCATTTCACACAAAAGAACCCCCCCCCGAAACTTCGTGTTTGCGCAGAAACACAAATTATGTCATATCAAAGCACAATAAAATTATAGTTTTACAAAGAATTTTCTTATGAAGATAATGCCAGATGAGAAAAAAGTCCCAAGGTTAAAAATGAGCCTTACTTTATCTAAAAGTTATTTTGCCTGAGCTTGCCACTCTGTGACCTTGGGATGCCTGGAGTAGTTAGAGAGATATACCCACAGCTGCAGCTTTACTCTGCTGAGTGAAAAAAGGCTGTTAACTCATTAAATGCTGGTTTACTAAGAACTTAAAGTTTTCCTAGAAGGCTATAATGTTTTTCAATAAGAAAAGGTGTGGATCATAAAAGAGGAGTCTTAATGGCTCCCAAAAAGCCATGTGGTTTCATCCTCTGTAGCCATTCACCTCAATTTATTAGAAAGGAGGCTGTCTTCCTGTGTCATCTCAAATTCTTGTCCATGTCATCTCAGATTCCTCAAGCATGAGAAATTTATGAAGCACCTGCTCTATGACAGGCATTGCTCAGTGCTGTGGACATAAAGGCAAAGAAACAACCTGCCCCTAAAGAGCTTACATTCTTTTAGGGAGGGGCAAATGCACATTATTATTACAGAAGCTTATACAAAATACATTCAAAATTAATTTAGAGGAGAGTGAACACCAGAAAGTTGGTGGAATCAGGAAAGACCTCATTTTAGAGATGGCATTTGAGTTGATTCCTTCTTTGAAGGAAGCTAGAGATCATGAGAGACATGGAAAGAGAAGATGGAATGCCACATTTGAGAGACAGCAAGAGGGCCAGTGACTGGAATGCAGTGTGTGTGAGTGAGGGCCATTTATAAAAAAGCTAGAAAGGTAGGTGGGAGCCAGGTTGTGAAGGTCTTTAAATGCCCCAAAGGGTATTTACTTGATTCTAGAGGAGATAGGGAGCCACTGGAGTTCATCAGAAGAGTGACATGGTCAGGTACAAGCTTTAGAAAAATCACTTTGTTGCTGTGTGGTGTGGAAAGAGAATAGATTGGAAAGAGAAAAGATTTGAGGTTGTTATATCAAATAGATGACTCTTGTAATCATCTAGGTTTGGATTGATGAGGGCCTAAACTAAGATGAAAACGATGTGAATAAAAAGGAGATGAATGCATATGCAAGTAAATTCTTTAATCAACTTTTGCAAAGTATTTGATGACAGGCAGCAGTAACATTAGCTTTTGTTCATCAAGTACTAAGGATACAAATGGTAGATATTAGTAGATGCCATAGATTTTCATTGGAGGCTTTAAGCTAGGATGATGAAGCCAATGGTAGGTCTAAATTGAAATGTTGTTACTGAAAACTCAGTAGGAAGGGCCCTTAGGAATTTTGAACTTGAAAAAGGCCAGATACTTTTTGTTCTCTGTTTATATTCTCTACATATTTCCTCCCCCTCCCCTTCTTCTCTTATCAAAAGCTGAGAAACTCAGCAAAAAGGACTGAAAGAATTATAAAGAAGTCATTCCCCCCTTCCCCCCATACCTTCTTTTTACAAAGATAGGGGACTGCTGGTAAAAAGCTACATATATTGACAGATTTTTTTCCCAATATATTGCTAAGTTTTGCAGAACCATTTTTTTTATTCTTTGTTATAAGAGATTGGTCTCAGAGAGAGAATGGGGAGGGAAATAGAAAAAAACTAAAATATAGTAATGAAAAAATTTTTTGGAACTATAGGGTCAGAAAGTACTATAGAGGTAATTTAATACAGTACCCTGTTAGTACTTTCCTTCTGAGATTATCTCCAATTTATCCTGTATCTATCTCCTCTGTCCTTTATTGTTTACATGTTGTTTCCCCCCATTAGACTCTGATCTCCTTTAAGAGCAAGGGCTGTTTTTTTTGTCTTTCTTTATATCCTCTTAGCTTGGCACAGTGCCTGGCATGTAGTAATCCCTTAATAAATACTTGTGAACTTATGGACTTCTGACTGTTCCAGTTATATTGGTGTTCTATCCTTGACATTCATGTCTTTGTTTTGGTTTCCCTCCATGCATGGAATGGATTTCTTCTCATTTCTACCTCTTAGAATCCCTGCTTACTTCAAGACTCAGCTCAAATACCATTTTCTACATAAAACCTTTCCTGATTCTCCCAACTTCCAATGACTTCCTCCAAATTATTTTGTATCATTTTGTAAATTATATATGTATATGTTTATTTATATGTATACACCCATGTTATTTCTCTCAGCCACATTATAAGCCAGTTGAAGGCAGGGACACAGTAGGCTCTTAATAAATGCTTGTTATCGATCAATTGATTGTCAAAGTTCACAGAGGTACTCTCAGAGTCAGGTTTTGAATCCATTTCCTCTTAATTACCAGTTTGGTACTCTTCCCACTGCACCATGTCATCTTTCCAAAGTTTGGGCTTTCCTAAAGGCAAGTCAATATAGTCTTTGTATGTGATAGCATATTTGCATGCTAAGTTTATGCTTTTTTTAACTTCATTTTAAAAGTATGGAGATATTTGGGGCTATCATGACAACAAGGACTTCTCATTATATGGTATTTTAAACTGTTTCACATCATTATATGGTATTTTAAACTGTTTCACATCAATAGCTAGATAAAACTTTGTTAAATTAGTGATGTCAGTTGGAGTGAAGATGGCTTGGCCAGTCAGTAAACTTCTGGTCTATGGAGTGTCTCCAGGAAACACATGGAGAAAATTCAAGACAGCTCTCCAAGAGAGCAGGCTTTCTGTCTTGCTCTTTGCACCGTTAGGCAATATAACACTTCTGTTCTCTGGCCAGCTTTTCTCCACTGTTTAGCTTGATCTTGGGTTTCCATCAGGAAGAAAGAGCCAGGAAATGGGTCAGGGATGAGAGCAGAAAGGATGACTGTTTGAGTGTCTGGGTATAACCCAGTGATCATTTTCTAGTGAATATTTCTCTATTCCAATGCCAAATATACTGGGAAGCTCCTTATGGAGCTATCTCAGAGGATAGATCTAAAAGATATATAGTGGAATGCTGAGTCTATGCAGAATTTTATTGTGTATAGTTAGGTACCTGAGGATGTCATAATTATGTTGTACATAATTATGTATATAATATAGGTGACATAATTATGTTGTTATACATGAATGTGCATAATGATCGCGGGACTGTGGCATATATGTTATTGGCCATTAGTACATTCTGTATGCCATTGGGGTGGCATGGTGGGTAGAGTGCTGGACTGAGAGTCAGGAAGACCTGATTTCAAGTCTGGCCTCACATTTACTTGTTTTGTTACCCTGGGTAAATCGCTTATTCTCTCCTGGCATCAGTTTCTTCACTTGTAAAATAGAGATAATTTGTTTTGAGGATGAAATGTGATATTTGTAAAGTGCTTTGCAAACCTTAAAGTACAATATAAATAATAGTTGTTATTTTTACTAATATTTTAGAATAAATTTTTATAGGAAGACAGCATGGTAGAAATGGAAAAGGAGTCGCGTGTTAGGAGCCAGAATGACTGAGTTTGAACAGTGATTTCTAATAACTACTAGTGGTGTAAACCTAGACAGGTTATTTAAGCTCTTGAAGCTTCAGTTTCCTCATCTGTACAAAAGGAATGACAATATTTGAACTCTCTCACTCGGAGGGCTTTTGTGAAGAAAACATTTTATAGACTGTACGTAAGGCTATACAAGTATGGGTGGTAATAATTACTATTTTTACCTTCTATTTTTGCATTATCCATACCTTTTACTTCCCTTGCCCTTCATCTTTATATGCATATATGATTGGTAGTGGCCTCTTTCAGTTAAGGAGACTGAGTGAATTGAGTGGGGTTAGATGTAGAAGTATCTTTTGTATAATCTGTGAAAAAAGTTTTAAATACCATATGCTCCTGTTTTTAGCATTTAATCATTTTTTTTGTGGTGATGGCAGGGGTAAGGTGTGGGGTGTTCAAGAACACACTGTAAGAGCATGTGTTAAAGTCCAGATTGCCACTCAGGCAGATGGTGATGGCACAGCACCATGGAAATTTTTCTACAGTTTGTTTCAGTCCTTCCCAGACCAAAGCAGTTTCAGGTTATGGCAAATTCCCAATCAAATCACAACAAATAGATACTTTTCCTCTCTAATTTTATGAGAATGAGTGTTTAATAAAAATAATTAGCTCTGTATGCACAAAGCTGAGCACACATAGAGAAGAATTCTAAGTGTCAAATGTGGTAGGTCACATTAAAGAAGTACCTTCTTGTTTAGTTGTTAATAACTCTTTCCAAAAATAGTCTTTGGCCGCCTGGTTTCCTATCCTTGGTTTTGGCCCAGAAGTGAGTATTTAGGGGAAAGTTTGAAGCAGATTCATGTGACTATTTTCTGTGGGTAGTGGGGCGGAAAAATACATTAAGAAAATGAATCTACTTTTTTGGTTCCCTTGGAACCTAAAAAGAGCATATCTGGTTTGGCTCTTGCTACTTTAAATGTTGTCTCTTAGGGTAGAGTTTAGGTATGGAAAATGTGAGCAAATTTAAGCAATATTTATGGGCGGAATGTTAGCATTTGCCAGTAGAAGTTATAATAGGAGCTTTATTTGTCTGCATTCATGTATGTCTAAAGACATTAAATTTTGCATGTGTGCATGCATGTGTGTGTGTGCACACTCACTTGAGGACTTAAATATAGTGAATGTCTTCATACTCTGGGATAATGTTCCTGGGACTTTGGATCCATGACTATAGTATAGGCTATATTCATGACATGGTATAGGCATTCCCTCAACCCTTATGAGATGCAACTGTCCTGTGCTTTAGTAGATTAGTGGAATGTACTGCTGTGGTTGAAATTATTTATTACCTGTGGCCTAGGCTGTATCACTGAGTCTCTGAGCTCAAACCATCAGATGATAGACCTACAGTTTGTTGCTAAGCCTATATTTGAAGTCTTTCTAGCCTAGCATAAGGCTTACCAAAAAATTGGGCTCCACTGCTGCAGTTTTTCAGAGCTTAGACTGACCCTTGCATTTTGATGAGGCATTGGAGTGAGTCTTGGAGTTCTAATAATTTAATTTACCTGCACATGTACACTTACAGTGTAAATCATGCATATACATATATCCTATATATTCACACACATCGGTGTCTGTAGATACATATGTTCTTGTATGTATGTATGTATATAGATTTAGATGTAGGGTATTGATATTTGCAGATTTATCTATCTTTACCTTATTATTATACTAAGATGTCTGGGACAGTATGTGAAATATGAAGCATTCTGGTGTAGTGGATAATTAGCTGATTACTAGAATCAGTAAAACATGGTTGTTAAGGCCCTGTAGCTAACACATCCTGGCTGCGTGGCCTCCACAAGTCATTTAGACTAGTTAGAGACTGGTAGCTGGTCTGGGCTAATAGAATGAATTTCCTATCTGGGAGTTCCCTATACCAATGAAATATCATATCTATAATTTCTTCCCATTCCACTCTTCCCCTCCCTCTACCCCATAATGCTTTTGTATAGAATTTTAAGCTTTTAAGAAGTCTTTTTTCCTATTCCCTATAATTATTTTTATTTTCCCAAATTCTAAATTAATTTTTATTTTGTTTTCAAATCCTCATTCTTTCCTTCTACTTCCCCTTGCTTCCCCAAATTGTATTTCCTATAATTCTTACAATGACCCTGTAGATTAAGCAGGACAGGCATTTTCTCATGTTCTTTTTTTTTTTTTTTTAAAACAAGGTTACTGGGCATAAATGATGGGAATAGTGTAGACATAGCTTAACTAGAGTTCAGCAACACTTTTTTTAAACCTTAACTTCTCTGTATTGGCTCCTAGGTGGAAGAGTGGTAAGGGTAGGCAATGGGGGTCAAGAGACTTGCCCAGGGTCACACAGCTGGGAAGTGTCTAAGGCCGGACTTTGAACCTAGGACCTCCTGTCTCTAGGCCTGACTCTCAATCCACTGAGCTACCCAGCTGCCCCCCCTCAGCAACACTTTTGACAAAGCCTCTAATAAACTCCTTGTGAAAAATATGGACTTGGATTCAGAACTGGTCAGTGTTACAATGGAGAGAGGTCTCTGGTAGAGTGCCTCAGGGATCTATCATTGGCTTGTTGCTATTCAGTAATTTTTATCTTGACTTTTATCAGTGACTTGAATGACTTTAGAAGGCATCCTTGCCAGATCTGCAGATGACACAAAGCTAGAACCAATAACTAATATAGTGGTTGATAGTCAAGATCCAAAAAGACTCTGACAGATTAGAATGATGGATTGTGTTTAATAAGATGAAATATAATTGAAATAAATGTAAAGTCTTGTGCTTGAGTTAAAAAAAAACCAGCTTCACAAATTCAAAATGAATAGGGCATGAGTAGACAACAGTTTGTGTGAATAAAATCTCTAGGAGTTTTAGTGGCCTACAGACTTAAAATGAGTCAGTAAGTTAGCAAACATTTATATACACAGACACAGAACTAATGCTGGAAGACTAAACTGAGAATGTTACCTCCAGAGAGTGAAGAGAAAGATAAAACATGAAAGACTTCATTTATATGAATATGTTGGCCTCCATGATGATACTCTATGGGAGAAGTTGGGACACTAGTGGATGAGACCTATTATGTAGATGCAGAGAAAAAGAAGTTAAACATATAGATCTGTGATTTTATATGTGTAATATATTTTCTTTGCTTGATTTGTTTGGATTTATAGACATTTGAAATAATACTAAAAAAGAATCAGTAAGTTAATAAATATTTATTAAGCACCTACTATGTGCAGTTACTGTGCCAAGCAACTAAGGATACAAATACCAAAAAAAGACAATAACTACTCTCAAGGAACTCACAATTTAATTGTGGGAAGGGAAGACAGCATACAAAAGGGAGATAAAGAGTAGGCTGGGATAGTCAAAAGTATAGCACAGCAATCAAAAAATGCTATCTTACTAAGACAGACACAATGTGTGGAAAAACGATTTATGGAAAAGGTATTTAGTACAGTGTTTAATCTAGTACTTGGCACATCGATTGCTTGTTGATTGTCTATTTGAGGTACTTTCCTTTTGCCTATGTCATTTTAGGGCAAGAACTATGTCCCTCTCTTGCTTAAAAAAAATCTAAATTGGACAGACTCTAGAATTGTACAGAATACACTCTGTAAGTATTAGAGAGTGATAACAAAGTATCCTGGATAATCCGATATCATTTGAAAACAAGTACCTATTCTCAATTAATTTGGATAGTCCTTATGAATACATATATACATACATATATATACACACACATCATTTATCTATCTATCTATCTATCTATCTATCTATCTATCTATCTATCTATCTATTGTAATAAAGGGATTAAACATGCAAAGTTGTAAAAAGGGACTAAAGCAGGTAGGGTGATAAGGTAGTTGTAATAGGGGATAAGGCAAGTGGATAGGGTTTGTGGGTGCCTAAGTCAGTAGGCAGGAAAGGAGGATGCAGTAGTGTAGGTAGTAAATTGAGGTGGTAGGAGGTGTAAGGGAATGACTGAATTTTGGAAATATAAAACACTGAAGTATAAAGAGTAGCAAGGGGGAGAGGATGAGGTAGTTGGGCAGGCAGCTGCAGCAGGGAGACACAGACTGGGTACTCAGGTTTGAGACAGAGACACTGAAGGGAAACAGACTGAGCCCTCCAGGTAGGAAGGGCACTTCTACAGACAAAAGGATAGGGCCAACCAGAAATGGCTTGAAACTGACTAGAGGGCTTTCTAGTCAGTTTCTCAGGTTCACAAAGGAAGAGTCCAGAGGAAGTATAGAGATCACCACTTCCTCCAAGATGGGCGCCTCCAACTCCCCTCAGGACCGAGAGAAACTATTCCTTTCTCTCTCTTTATCCCTCTTTTATCATTCAACCAATGATTTAGGTAACATAAGTTTTCCATTTGCTCCCAGCCAAACTCCATTAGCAAGGTATGCACCGTGATGTTTCTTCCAATCCTTCACTTCCTTTGGGGAGTATGCGTTTTTGAGATCATCTTCCTCCACCAAAGATAAGTTCAGAATTGTAAGTGGTCCATACTTTGCTGCGTATTTGGCTGTGATATCTGTATGTTTGTTCCCTAATTCCACTGGGCCCTTGGATTTTGGTATGAGCTTTGCAATGAATGACTGACACTTGGTCTGGTAGTTGGATTGCGTTCAACAACTGATTGATTAAATTCCCATACACTATTTGTTTGCCATTGGATGTAATGAAGCCTCAATTTTTCCAGATTTCAGCAGAATGATGCACAACTGAGAAAGCATAATGTGAATCGGTAAAAATGTTTGCTTTGCGATTTTCAGCAAGCTTCAGAGTGTGTATCAAACTGACTAATTCTGCTCCTTGAGCACTCATGGTAGATGGTAATGATGAGTACCAAAGGGTCTCAGAGGCTGTCACGATGGCTGCTCCAGTATATCTCTGATTGTCTACTATATATGATGATCCATCTGTGAATAAGGTCATATCAGGGTTTTTCATGGGCTTGTCATCTAAATCTGGTCTTGTTTTATGCACGATGTTAAGTACATCTTCATAGATGTGTAGACCTTCTCCCTCCAGAGGTAAATCTGGAATCAGAGTCACAGGATTTAAGTTTCTGCACCGGTGAAAAGTTATATTTTCATTAGCCAACAAGATTGCTTGGTATTGAGATAGTCTTTGGGAGGTGAACGCTTGTAATATGATGTTCCTTAAAGTAGATTCCACTTGATGTGGGGAAAATATTTTCTGTTCACTCCCTAATACCAAGGATGAAGATTTTTCTAATCATGATGGCTACAGCAGCTATGGCTTTTAAACAACTAGACATGCTACAAATCACCAAATCTAATTTTGAGCTGTAGTAGGTGACTGGTCTTAATCTATCCCCGAATGTTTGTTTGGGAACACTAGAGGCTATCCCTTTATCTTCATGTACATAAAGTAGGAATGGTTTGTCATGATCAGGGATACCTAGGGCTGGAGCTGATAGAGTAAGTGATTTTAATTTCTCTACTGCATGGACATGATCTTTAGTTAGCTTTAACGGTTCTGGAACTTCCTTCCTGGTTAGCTCTATCAGAGGTCTTGTGATGAGAGCATAACCTGGAATCCAGTTTCTACAGAAGCTCATTATTCCTATGATTGCCGTGAGTTGTCTCTTAGTCTTAGGCAAACTCAAATTTTGTATATCTTGTGTTCACTTTTGGGAAATTCTTCTGGAGCCTTTTTCTAGGATGAATCTTAAATAATTTACTTTTTCCATCACAAATTGAAGTTTCAATTTGGAAATTTTATGGCCTCTTTTGCCTAGCTCTTTGATTAAGTGTACGCTATCAGTGTAACAGACTTCAGAAGATGGTGACATTAGCAGGATGTCATCAACATAATGTACCATTTTGCTGTTTTGGAAAGTGATCAACTCAAGGTCTCTCAGCAGGATTTGACAGAAGTCTGAAGCTGAATCTGAAAAACCCTGGGGCAGATGGGTCCATAGGATGGATTTACCTTCCCATGAGAATGCAAACAGCTTCTGGCTGTCTCTGTGCAGGGGAACAGAGAAGTACTCAGAGCTCAGGTCCAGAACAGTAAACCAAGCAGCTTCAGATGGAATGGCTGCAATGATTTGTGATGGACTTGGTACCACGGCATAGGTCTTTTGCACATGGTCGTTTATTGCTTTGAGATCTTATACTAAACGCCATTGAGTTGTCCTATCAGGCGATAATTTGGCTTTCTTTATAGGCATGATTGGTGTATTATATTGTGAAAAGCCATACTTTAATATACCCTGCTTTAATAAGCCCTCTATGATGGGTTTTACTCCCTCTATTGCCTCTTGACTAAGTCTGAACTGAGGAATTCTTGGAGGTAAGCCTTCTTTTACCTCTATCTTTACTGGTTCCACTGACAATATCCTGCCCACCTCATTTGAATTTTTAGCCCACACATAATCTGGAATATCATCTGGAACCTCATAGATGTTATCAGTTGATTGGTATGATGGTTCCTTACTACATGGGTCTAAAAATAAAATGGGATGGTGTTTTAGAGATCGCTTGGGTAGGTGTAGATAAATTTGTCCATCCGGTTGACATTGGGTGGTGGCAGCCAATTTGCATAGGAGATCTCATCCCACGAGGTTTGAAGGACATGATGGCATCAATAAGAAGGTGTGTTCGAAAGTTAGAGGTCCAAATTTTGTCATTTTAACTTTTAGCTTTGGGACTTGTTGTGATACCCCAGAAGCTCCTCTTACTCTCAAACTGCCTTGATATTGGCTTCTTTCAGGTGCCTTGCGTAAAACGGAACAAGTTGCACCAGTGTCCAGTTGTTAAGATTAAAAATGATAAAGACTGATATAATAAAAGAAATTAGTAGTTTAATTAAAGCCATGGCCATGTTGATAAAATATATACATGGCCTTGCCTATCTTTTAATTTTACCGCCGGAGCCCATCTTGTCCCTCTGGTATGCCAGCCAGCCACTCTGCAAAACCCAGAAAGAGGCTTTCTCTAGGCCCTCCTCCAAATTTAAATTGCCCCATACGTGGGGACACTGGATGTGCCCACGCCTTAAACCGGAAACCAGAAACCCATAGGGATCATGGGAAATGTAGTCTCAAAGTCCCCATGTGTCCATAGGGAGTCTGCTAGACACTTCCCTGAATTTAAAACAAACACAGTAGTCCTTCATAGTGTACCTCCCTGATTTCTAGGGTAACTAATGGTTCTCCACTGTCATTAGATTTCACTGGCACTAGGGGTAATAAAGAATCCTCAGTATTTCGTGTACACTGATCATCGATCCAGTGTTGCATATGGTCATTTGTGTCTAAACCCAAACTTCCTATAGCACCATTTGGCAAGTTCAGTTTAGAACCAGCAATACAGAAAGCAGGCTTAAAGAGCATTCTCTCATTGAGAGTTGGTAAGTCATTGTCATTTGTGCAAATTTCATGTTGGCTTTCACTAAGGGCTGCAGAAATGGAGGTTTGATTTGATTTAGTGTCCACTCTGATATTTAAAGAACTGTCATGCCCCAAATCAGAAGTTTTCCCCTTAGTAGTATCCAGGAATGTATGGTAGTTAGATTGTGTTCCCTTCAACACTTCAGGTACAACTACTGATTCAAAAGCTGACTGATGTTCCTTATCTTGCCCTGATGTTTGTGTGAATGAAGTCAGATGGTTTTTGTTTTCAATCACAGCACAGTTTCATTGATTTATTATTTTTCATTGATGTTATTATTAGCCACACTGGTTACTGGAGACAACAACTGCTCCCTTTCCCTTCACCAAAGTTTTGGTTGAAATTCTGCAGTTAAGGGGTCGAGAAAGGTGGATGTGGAATTTCCTAAACAGCTATCATCCTGCAACTCAATGGGTTGCGTCTTTAAATTTGAGTCTTTGCCAACGTACTGATTGTTTTGCTCTTTAACCTCAATCTGTGACACTGTTTCTAAAGCACATGAATGGGATAGACTTTTGGCATCTAATTCCCCCGAGGTTACTAAAAGTGTTCCTTTCTGGAAACTTTGTAAATCCTCACCATAATGTTCTTTATCCAAGTTTCCCCTTTGTTTTATACTTGGAATAAAGAGAGGAATTTGATTTCTTGATGATTCTGAACAAGATTGCAAAGCCTCTTGATGTGAGCTGTTGCAATGACTTGATTGATCCTTATGCTTCTCACCCCAAATGTCTGTTATGGAATGAGAAAGCTGATCCCTTATATAATCATCCTCATTATTGCCATAGATTTCTCTGCACATTTGCATTATTTCTTCCCATTGCTGATTATCTACCACAGATCTATGTGCATCTTCTGTGTAGTTTGCTTTAGACACTTGCTCTATTTTGCCCAGATTTCCCATTTTGCTTTCTTCACTTAGACTACATACTGTCACACCCAAATTATACTGATTAGAAGTTTTTAAATTAGGAATTTCGATTTATAATGTTTTAGGTTTCGTTCTCATTTGAATATATCATTGCATATCATCTAATGAAGGGGATTGGCTATATTTTTTACATGCATGGTCACAGCACGCACCATCATGTTTGTTATCATCATTTCTTTTTGTGTTATTATTCTTAGACCATTTAGAATTATAGTAGGTCTTTCTGTTTCCTCTGTCTCTTTGATTTTGATTATCATTTTTGGAAAAATCTATTTGCTGTTTAAATCTACAAAATCGAAGGACGTGCCCAAGCCACCCACATAGGTAACAATGAGGGGACGATGATTTTGTTCTTTGGGTGTTGCTAGTAGGTTGCCTGTACTGATTTTGGCTCCTACTGGTTTGGAGGGCAAAATTTTTCACCTCCTTGATTTCTTTCTCCCTCTTTGCCTGCTTTAATGGACGTTTAGATCAGCTATCATTTTGTCCTTATCAGATTCAGTTTGTCTAGCTAATCTTGCCTCTTTTTGTTTCAAGTCATTAATGTACGCTGCATGTTGCCTTACATCCTCCAGTGGCAATGATTCCCACTGTGGACAACTCTGTCTAAAGTAATTTTATATTGGGATTGAGGTTCCCTTCACAAACTGTCTACGTATGTGGTCAATGGTATCCTGGGCATGTGTATCTCCGAGACCAAGAATTGTCTCTGCGGCTTCGATTAGCCTATCCAGAAAACTACTCCGGTGTTCTTCCTCCCCCTGTTTTAGCTTTTCGAATTTTTGCCATGCTTTTGGTCTTTTAGCATGCAATCTCATTGCCTCAATCAAGTCTGCTCTGTACCTCATTAAATATCTCATGTTGGCATGCTGGGTGAAATCTAAGTCTTGACGAACCAGAGGCCATGATTCCAAATTTGAGTTCATCCTTGTTTCGTTGAGGAATTTTTCCTTTTCTGAGGGAGAGTAAAATTCCCCCAAAAGAAATTCAACATCAACAAAACTAGGATTGAACAACGTGAACACCCTTTTGAGCTCCTTGATGCTCTTGTGAGGTTTCTCGAAAAACTTGGGAAAGTGTCTTTTTAGGACCTCCATATCACTTGGAGTGAATGCCTTGTGTGTCTTTATGTGCACCACCCTCTCTCCTGGTTGTACAATGGTCTTGTCCACAATTGGTACCACTCTATCTATCTATCTATCTATCTATCTATCTATCTATCTATCTATCTATTTCTTTCTATNTATCTATCTATCTATCTATCTATCTATCTATCTATCTATCTATCTATTTCTTTCTATCTCAGTATACCTAGCAAAGCCCAGGAGCTGTATGAATACAATTACAAAACACTCTTCACACAAATAAAGTCAGATCTAAATAATTAGAAAAATATTAATTGCTCACAGATAGGCTGAGCCAATATGATGAAAACCAACAATTATGCCTAAATTAATTTACCTATTCAATGCCATTCTGAACAAACTACCCAAAAATTATTTCATAGAACTAGAAAAAAATAACATCTGGAAGAACAAAAGGCCAAGAATATTAAGGAAATTAATGAAAAACTATGGAAGAAAGAGTCCTGTCTGTATAAGATATCAGACAATACTATGAAGTGGTAATCATCAAAACAATCTGGTACTGGCTAAGAAAAAGAGTGATGGATCAGCAGAATAGATTAGGTAATTAACACATGGCAATTAATATGTTTAGTGCTTGATAGGCCCAAAGACCCCATATTTGGGGATAAGAACTCACTATAAATAGTATAATAGAGATTATGTATGGACCAACATCTTATACTATGCACTAAGATAAATTCAAAACGCATACTTGATCGAGAAATAAAAGGTGACGCCATAAACAAATTAGAAAAACGTGGAAAAGTTTGCCTATCAGACTTATGGATAGAGAAAGAAGAAATAAGATATAGAGAACATTACAAAAAGTGAAATAGATAATTTTGATTACATTACATTAAAAAGCTTTTGCAGAATAAAACCAATGCAACCAAGATTAGAAGGAAAAAAATAAATCTGAAAAGAAAACTATAGCAAGTTTCTGACAAAAGCCTGATTTCTCAAATATATAGAGAACTGAGACAGAATACAAGTATTCCTCAACTGAGAAATGGTCAAGGAGTATGAACAGGCAGTTCTCAGAGGAAGAGGTTAAAACTATCCATAGTCATATGAAAAAATGCTGCAAATCACTATTGATTAGAGAAATGCAAATTAAAGAAACTCTGAGATACCACCTAATACTATTAGATTAGCTAACATGACTAAAAAAGAAAAATGATAAATGTTGGAGGGGATATGGGGAAATTGGAACACTAATATATTGTTGGAAATGTGAACTAATATAACCATTCTGGAGAGCAGTATGGAACCAGGCTCAAAGAGCTACAGAACTAAGCATATCCTTTGATTTAACAATACCATTACTGAGTCTGAATCCCAAAGAGATGAGAGCTAATAAGGGAAAAGGACTTACCTGTACCAAAGTATTTTAGTAGCTCTTTTTGTAATGATAAAAAAATGGAAACTGAAGGGTTGTCCATTATTTGGGGAATGGATATACAAATTGTGTCATATGGTTATAAGAGAATACTATTGTGCCATAAGGAATGATGAACAGGATAAGTTCAGAAAAACCTGGAAATACTTATATGAACTGATACACAGTGAAATGAGCAGAACCAGGAGAAAAATGTATACAGTACATAAATATTATATGATGATCAATCAACTATGAAAGACTAACCCATTATCAGCAAAGCAAATCTCCTAGATAACCGCAAGGGATTCATGAAAAAAATTTCTGTAGCCAAAGAAGGAACTATTGGTATTCGAATGCAGACCAAAGTATGCCATCTTCCTCAATATATCCTTTATGATACTTCTATTATTTGTGTGATATATGTCTTCTATTATTACATGAGCAATATGGAAATATGTACATTAAAGTATGGGTATAGCCTAGATCAGACTATTCAGTGCCTCAGGATAGGGGTGGGTAGAAAGGGAGGAAAATCTGAATTTTAAAATATAAAAAACAATCATTAAAATTGTTTCTATGTGTTACTGAAAAAATTGTTAAAAATTGAAAATATACATATATCTTGTTTAGGTTATAGTTTGATTTATAGTTTATCAAGTGCCAGTTTGGTTCATATGTCATTGAGCATTATATTTTACTTGCATAATATTTATTAGCAGAAATGACTAATGTCCTTGTCTCTGTCTCTGTCTCTTGTCTCTGTCTATCTCTGTGTTTGTCTTTGTCTCTGTGTGCCTGTCTCCATCTCCGTCTCTGTTTCTCTCTTTCTCTCTGTCTGTCTGTCTCTCTCTCCCTCCCTTGCTCCCCTTGTCTTTCTCTGACTGTTTTTTACTCATTCTACCTCTCTTTCCCTCCCTCTCTTTTCTTCTCTTTTTTCTTTTTAATCTTATTATTTTGTGTTTTTTTCTCTTCTTTCCCTTCTACCACTTTTATTTCTTTCTCCTTCCTTTTTTCATCTCTCCCTCCTTCCCATGTTCATATTCCTTCTCTTTCTCCTGGTCTTTTACTCTATACTTCCTTCTCTTTCCCCTATCTCTATCTTATTCCCACTTTTCAGTACAGACCCTGGTTTCTCATGATCTATGGAATGGGGGCCTGCTGGTACCTGCTGGGAGCTCATGGACTGGCTATGGTTTTCCTCCACACCATCATTTCCTTCTCTGTGGCCCAGTTTCGGTCCACACTCTTGTCTTGGCTGTGTTCCTTGTTGCTGCTTTCTACACTGCAGATTCAAGCTCTAGAAGATGTTAAGGTAATAATATACTACCATGACCATCCCAAGCTGAACTCCTCTCTTAGTTTCTTTCATGACTTGTATTTGAGTTTAATAATTAGAACAAATTAAGGAAAACTTTGTTAATCAGATATCTTAGATAACTCAGGAACTGTGAGAAATCAGACTTGTTCTAGATGATGATTCTTGATTAAAAAGTTCAAAACATGGGTAGCTGGTGACTCAGTGGATGGAGGACCAGGTTTGAATGGATGACCTAAATTCAAATCCGGTCTTAGACACTTCCTAGCAGTGTGATTCTGGACAAGTCACTTAAATCCAGTTGCCTTACCTTTACTGTTCTTTTGCCTTGGAACCAGGTTCTTAATATCACTTCTAAGAGAGAGATCAATTCAAAACAACTTCTTTTGTAAACTTTCACAATGTACTTGAGGAGTAATCAAGTGTAAAAGCGCACACAAAGGCATGGAGGGAATCCTTTTATATACATAGTTGCACGAAATAAAGGATTCTTTTGATATATCTTCAACCTCTATGGTTTCAGTGAATATTTCTTGTTTTTGAAAAGTTTTTTCACATTCAGAATTTCTTTTGGTATGTCGAGGATCACAATTTTTTATTACTGTACTGTATTATGTAGCTTGTGCTTTAATATGTAGTATAAACCTGAATATTCTAAACAACAACACTGAACACTAACTAAACTTGAGTCAGAAGATTTTAGTTTAAATTCTGGCTCATCTACTGAAAAACTATAGATAGTAATAACAGTAACATAGTAGTAATAATTATTATAACTAGCATTTATCTAATACTTTAAGCTTTACAAAGTGTTTTACAAATATCCTTTTGTTTTATCTTCCAGCTCTCCTAGGAGGTAGGGACTATTGTTATCTTATTGTCTACCTAGGTAGTTAGGTGATGCACTGGGCTTGGAGTCAAGAAGACCTGCCTGTACTCTCAGATACTAGCTGTGTGACTCTGACAAGTCACTAAACTCTTTGCCTCAGTTTCCTCAACTGTAAAGTTTAGATAATAATATATCTCACAGGGTTGTTGTAAGGTTAAATGAGTTAATAGTGTATACAGCGGCGTGGAGGAAATCCTTTTTTTCACATCTCAAGAAGCTAAGGATTCTTTCTCTATATCTTCAACCTTTATATCTTTGGCTAATGTTAAAAGACTCCTCACATTCAAATTTTGTACAAATACTTTTCAGTGTCCAACACTATACAAATACTAATTCTCTTTCCATTTTATAGATGAGGAAGCTGAGGTAAATGAGGTTAAATGACTTGCCCAGAGTCACATCAGTAGTGTCTGAGGCTGAATTTGAACTCAGGTTTTCTGAGTCCAGGTCCATTGATCTAACCATTGTGCCACTAGGTATATGTATGAACTTGGACAAAGCTCTAAGCCTCAGTAAAATAAGTTCTTCCAAAAACATATGATTTATCACTTGTCTATATGGGTATATGATTTGTAGTTTTGGTTTTAAAAGATTACTCTATTACAAAAATGTAATTGTTTTTGAGTGATAATACATATAAATCCCAGTGGAATTGCTTGTCACTTCTGAGAGGGGAGAGGGAAGAAGGGAGGGAGAGAACATGAATTATGTAATCATGGAAAATATTAAAAAATAAAATTATATTAAAAATTAATTTCTTCCAAAGTATCACAAAGTGGAAAGAATACTGGACTTGGAGTCTGAGGATCTGGGTTTAAATCCACCTGTGTAACCGACTTGGGACAAGTCACTTTTAACTTCTCTTGGCCTTTTTCTCCTCACCTCTAAAATGAATGGACTAAGTGGCCTTTGAATTCCATTTTAGTTCTAAATCTATGGTCCAAAGATACTTCAATACATCACTCTCTACCCCTTTAGACTTATTTGTAAAATAAGGCAATTAAACTATAAAATATTACAGTTCCTTTTAGCTTTAAATCTTACTATCCTCTTCTTTAATTTAGACGTTTCTCTAATATAGACAGTGCATACCCTCCCTCATTCATTTTCAGTGTGATATATGACCAGATTCCTCCTTCCTAGGTGAATGAGCAGCCTGCTAAATGTACCAGGCCCATTGATACACTTTGTCATTAAGCTGTAGTGTGGTTAGCTTTAATGAGAATCTTATTGGAGATTTCCCTGGGAGGGAGATACCTTAGCTTTTGTGACTACTTAGATTAAAGGGTGATAGTTCTCTAAGGAAAAGTTTGCACCTTTCTTTGATGCAAAAGCAATGGATCAGAACAAGGATTCCATTAATGATAGAATATAATGATAAATAAGAGATGACATAGAAAAGATCAAATTATAGGAGTGGGGCAGGCAAATTTGAGCCGTGTTACATTAGACAAGGATGAAAACAGGATGGGCAAGTACACACTTGATTTTTAGGATTGGCAGCAGGCAGTAAACTGAAGTCTAAACAAGCCTCACCACCCGTTGTCAGGAGGACTACCAGGAGGCAGTGGGTAGAGCTATAGGTTGGTAATGGGTCAACTTCAGGGAGATCCTAAAGCAGGGAATCAGCCATAGAGACAAGACGAGAAACTGAGGCAGGGGAATTGGGCACAGGAAAACAAAACAGAGAGAGAGCAGTTATTGCATCAGGGATACAAGGCAAAGGCTCAGCCACAAGGGAACAAGGCAAGAAGTCATTGGCAAACTAAGCCTGTTCATGATGTCCTTGAAAGACAATCTAATGTCTTTAATTTAATGTCAGGCTATTGGTCTAGGATGCCTTATGTTCCCTATGGTAATGGATGGGATTTTTGGACCTTTACATAAATGTGAATATAATCCCCGTCTCAAAGTTTAGAGGAATATTGGGATATGGAGCCAAGATCCTGACATGCTCTCCATAAGCCTTCCAGGAGCTCCCTCTAGGGGCTATTAGATCAAGTGCATGCTGAGCTGGGATTACCACTTTCGTAACTTTTCACACTTTACCCCAAAAACCTGTTTTTATTATTGATTGCACTTCAACCTTGGAGGCTTGCCCAGTTCTAGAACACAATGTCTTCTTCCAAATGCTGGATAGACTTGAACTGACTGTGGAAGTAGAGGAACCCAGTGGGGTAGGGAGAAGAAAGGTAGAAGTGACTCCATGCTTTTTGCACAGTTTAATTTGTCTTATAGGATTTAGGGCTAGAAGGAATGTTAGTGGTAATCTAGCCTGTGACCTCTTTTTTTGCATGGTCTAGACAAGTTAGGTAGTTTGTCCAAGGTCACAAGGCACTAAGTACCATGACTGTTAATTGATCTGATATTATTTTTTCCAGTAATAGGGAAGGGAACAAACATTTATTGAGCACCTACTATATGCCAGGAACTAAGTAAGCATTTTATAAATATTATTTCATTGAGTTCTTAAAAGCAGCCTTGGGTGGTATGTAGTATTATTATCCCCTTTTTATAATTGAAGAAATGGAAGGAGACAGAAATTAAAGTGACTTGCTGAGGGTCACAGAGCTAATTAAATATTCGAGGGAGGATCTGAACTCATATCTTTCTGACTCTAAGCCCAGCACTTTATTCATTGCACTATGTAGTTTTCTCTATAATAATAGCTAGCATGTTTTTGACACTTTATGGTTTGCCATAAAAAGCAGTTTACATATGTTATCCCTTCTGGTTCTCATATCAACCCAGTAAGGTAAGTACTAAAAGAGTTAATTTGGCATCTCAGAGCTATTCTTTATCCAAGGAGGATTTCTGATGGACCCATAAGCATACTCAACAGGAAAATTGAGCCCCCCACCCCCACCCCAATTAGCCTATAGTTAAAGTTACGCTCAGTGGTACAGGAGCAAATATTCAATTAAATCTTCCTTCTTGGGAACTCCAAAGGTGTCTTTGCCATTAGAATGGGAATCCATGTTGTGGGTGTATATAATTAAAAAAATATTGTCTTTGGATATGTTAATTTCCTTTTATAAGGAGCTCCTCTTTCCAATTATAGTTGTCTCAGGCCAGCTTTTAAAATGAGTTTGCATTCTGTGAGCATACCTTAACTGACAACTTTGAATGATTATGACCCAGAAATATTTGGGGTGGCTGAGGAAACTCTCCTGAGCCCAGGAGTGTGCTGTGAATAATGGAGTTTATTGTACTGATCTTCTTGAATGAATTATCTATTAACTCTCTGATTACTTCTGACTGTCCATCTGGTTATCTGGTTAGCCCACTAAACTATTCTAGATTTCAGCCTTCAAGTTTAACTCATGGTGACTTGAATAAATGTTTCATTTCTGCTTCTAAGAACAGGACCCTTCAGACTGACTTCTTCTTTCTCTCTCTATCCACCCCCCCATCTTTTTTGTATGATAGAATATGATCTCTAGTTTGACCTTCATATTAAAAAATTATTAGGGGCAGCTGGGTAGCTCAGTGGATTGAGAGTCAAGCCTAGAGACGGGAGGTCCTAGGTTCAAATCTGGCCTCAGACACTTCCCAGCTGTGTGACCCTGGGCAAGTCACTTGACCCCCATTGCCTACCCTTACCACTCTTCTGCCTTGGAGCCAATATACAGAAGTTAAGGGTTTAAAAAATTATTATTGTTGTTAATACCACAGCCATGCCTCCTTAAATCACTATCCCCATTGGATATTAAAAAAAAAACAACTAAGCATATAGTATAGGCCACATTCTTTGCACCACCTCCCTCCCACCCTCCAATTGTACTGAGAGGAGGGAGGTATGTTTTATCATCAATTCTCTAGGATTGATTATTGCAGTTAATTCAAGTTTTTCCATCTTATATTGTTCTCTTCACTTACATTATTGTAGTTATTGTGTATATTGTTCTTTTGGTTCTGTTTATATTGTCCTGTATCACTTCCTATAAGTCTCCCTAGTTGTATTTTCAAAATAAGGAGTATGAATGATTTACTGATTTTTCTGACATAATATCACATTTTTTTCTTAGAACAGTTGGACCCAATCAAAGCTCTACCAACAGCATTTTTGTATTACTCTCTACCCACAGTTCCTTCATCAATTGGCTATTTCCATCTTTTATTATTTTTATTACTTTGGAGGGTATGAAATAATATCTCAGAGTTGTTATAATTTGCATTTTGTTAGTGATTTGAAGGAGTCTTCCTTATGATCCATAGAATCATAGACCTAGAACTGTGTGGAACTATAGATGTTTGACTCCTATCTTCTCAGTTTATAGATGAGGAATATAAAACTGATTTCATCAGAATAGAGATATCATAGTGAAGAAAGCCCCTCTACCACTGCATATTGCCAGATCAGCAGTAACATAAAATGATGATAGTTCATTAGTAACTAACAGAGCTGTTTGGGAATCTGGCAGGTACACACACACACACACACACACACACACACACACACACACACACACACAAAGTAGATGCTTATAGAAGTGTCTGATTTTGACTCAATAGAAAGAAAAAACTTCCTAATGGTTCAATATGTCTAGAAGCGGAATGGGCTGCCCTGGGAAATAGAAGAAAGCCCATCACTGGCGTTCTTGAAGCAGTCTCTAGATTATCAGATATCGAAGTTGTTCTATGTGGTATTGCTATTTAGCTTGGAACTGATGTTTCTGAAGGTTTTTTTTTTTCAAACTTGGGAGTTTGTGATTCTATAATTTTTTATATATGTTTGGAGGATGGTCATTCTCCCAAACTCTCCCCCAAACCTCCCCATTTCTGATGAGAATACAAGCATCCTTCTAGTCACCCTAAATTAATCAGCTTGGAGTTATCCTTGACTTTTCCTTCTCTCTCAACCCCTCCATATACAGCCAATTGCTGAGTCTTGTCATTCCTAATTCCACAACATATCTCCTTCCCCTTCTCTCCCATCATATAATTTATGTGTTCAGGCTCTAGCCAGTGGTTCCCAAACTTTTTTGGTCTACCGTCCCCTTTCCAGAAAAAAATATTACTTAGCCCCCTGGAAATTAATTTTTAAAAAATTTTAATAGCAATTAATAGGAAAGATAAATGCACCTGTGGCCATCACCGCTTTCCTGGATTGCTGCAGCACCCAGCAGGGGGTGGTAGGGCCCACTTTGGGGAATCACTGCTCTAGACAATTACATTAGCCTTCTAATAGATTTCTTGGGCTCCAGGTTCCTCCGCTTTCCGATGCTTAATGATATAGCTAGGAAATTAATTTTCTTCAAAGATATGATTATGTTTTCCCCTTAATAAAAAAAATCTTCAGTGGTTCATTATTGCCATTTATAATCTGGCTCCTACTTACCTTTCTGATCATATTTTATCCAACTCTCTTTCTCTCTATTCCAGTTGGTCCAACCTGTTCTACTCTTCCCCTTTTCACAATAGTGCCTCACTTTTGGAATGAACGATTTTCACTTCTACCTCTTGGAATTCCTAAACTCCCTTTGAGATATAACTCAGGAAGAACTTATTACAAAAGACTTTTTCAAATTCTTTTTGTTGTTAATGTTCTCTTGAAATTATTTTGCATTTCTTATATAAATTTATTTAATTATTTTTACACACAGTATATCCCCTTGTATAATGTAAGAGCTTTAAGGATAGGGACTTTTTCCTTGTTTGTTTTTGTACCCTATAGAAGTTATAACAGGTTATTAATACATGTTTGTGAAATTAAATTCAGCATTATGGTTTAGTTTTAGATAATGTTTTTCTATGCCAGTATCTATTTTTAGATATTACCTATATTAACATTGAGTCTAACCTTGATCTATATTTAACCAAAGGTTTCCTTCATATGATTTTTTTTGTTATACTCTAAATGGGCTTATCAAATAAAGCTTGTGATGTCAAAAACACTATGTCCTTATTTGATGAACATTTCTATCACCTCTTGTTCCCACAGCATCATTAGGATGATCAGAAAAGGTGATGGATATGAACTTAATATATTAATTAACTATGTGTAAATATATTAATTTGGGGCAGCTGGGTGGCTCAGTGGATTGAGAGCCAGGCCTAGAGACTGGAGGTCCTAGGTTCAAATCCAGCCTCAGACACTTCCCAGCTGTGTGACCCTGGGCAAGTCACTTGACCCCTATCGCCCACCCTTACCACTCCTGGGCTAAGGATGGTCCCTAGCCCGGATGAAAAAGGAGGAGGGTTGGGCGTGGGGCTAGCAACCCCACCCTGTAAAAACTACATCTGCTAAAGAAACTGCAACCTAAAGTAGGGGCAGCTGGGCTAGCTCAGTGGATTGAGAGCCAGGCCTAGAGACGAAAGGTCCTAGGTTCAAGTCCGGGCTCAGACACTTCCCAGCTGGGTGACCCTGAGCAACCCATTGCCTACTGGTTGTGGCCCTATGCTCCTAGAATGGAGTCCCAGGAAAATATATATATATATATATATATATTAATTGATAATATAACTATAATGATGCTATTTTGTAATTGTCTAAATGTTATTTCATTATTGGTGTTGCTATTAGTGTCTTTTATTGCCACTAAAAGTCCCCTCTCCCCTTCCCTGCTTGGATCTTACAGAGAGGATGGTATAAAACAGAGAATGAGTATTACTTATTGCAGTTCACCCTGACGGTTCGATGCCTCTACTATACCAGCTTCAGCCTTGAGTTCTGCTGGCAAGGACGTCTCCCTGAGGGTTCCTCCTACTCCTTCTTCTGGTTATTGGCCTATGTCTTTTACTATCCAGTCTTGCACAATGGTCCCATCATCAGCTTTACTGAGTTCGTCAAGCAGGTAATGACATTTGGGTATTGCTGCTGTTAGAATGAAATAACCAGTTGATTGAATGCATATATTGGCAGGTACTTTTTATGTGATGTTCATTTCTTTTCCTATTGGAATATTCCACTTAAAGAAAATCTATTTTTTACAATAAAATTGATTTATAAAACTTTGATTGGAGGGCTAATGTACATCTTGGAATGAAATTATCTTTTTTTTGGTTAAATAATTTTCTTTGAATTGACACTGAGTAATAATATGCTATGTGTACCAGAGAGAATGCTTTCTCTAACTCTTCTTTTGTTTAGTCAGGTGTGAATTCAGAATTCTAAGATCTTAGAGTTGGAAAAGGAAGTCTGATCTTGGCCAAGTCACTTAGTCTTTTTTTGGTCTCAACTTCTTCATTGATGGAATGAGATGGTTTTACTAGATGACCTCTGCAGTAATTTCTTGGTCTAAATTTATAATTCTATAACATTTGTTGTCATTTATTTAGTCTTTTTAGCCATGTCTTCTTCTTCATGATCCTTTTAAAATTTTTATTTAATATTATTTATTTATATATATGTGTACACACACACACACACACACACATATATATATATACATATATATATATACACACACATATGTATTTACCAATGATATGTTATAACAAATTTCCACACAAGTTTTCCTAAGTTATATGATTGAACCTATCTCTCTTCCTTCTGTACTTCCCTTTCTCCTCCTAGTGCCGGCAGTGATTTGATCTGTTATACATGTATTATCATGCAAACTATATTTCCATATTGTTCATTTCTGTAAGTGAGTAATCCTATAAAACCAAAACTCCAAAACATAAGCAATTTGGGTTTTCTTGGCAAAAGTCCTGTGGTGGCTTGCCATTTTTTTCTACAGATCATTTTATAGATGAGAAAACTGAGGCAATCAGGGTTAAGTGACTTGCCCAGGGTCACATAGCTAATAAGTGTATGAGGCCAGATTTGAATTCAGGAATATGAGTCTTCCTGACTTCACACCCAACACTCTACCCATTGTGCCACCTAGCTGTGCCTGTGAACTTATACATGAATTGAAATCATCCCCTCCACAATAGCCTTAGAAAGTGACTTTCTAACCTCTGCATAAAAATCTTTCTGGATGATATCCTGAGGCAGTCCATTCCTTAGTCCACCATTGTTCATATCTAATTGTTAGAAAGTATTTTCTTACATCAATCCAAAACCTATTGCTCCTAATTTTGTCCTATGGGGATAAGCAGACCAAGTGTAATCTTTTTTTTTTCCATATATAGCCAAAATGAATCCAGAATTTTATTTTGAAAGATAGAAATAGACTAGAATATAGAATAGAAATAAAAATAGGACAGAATAGAGACTTATTGACAATGCTTACTAGGAATAAACTTTTGGGTTTCATCTTGCTTTGATGAATCAAAAACGTTAAGTGTCAAGGCCAGGAGGTAGCAACTTTTCCCTCAGCTGTATACAGTTTTTAAAAATGCCTTTCTTTAGTTCTTTTGGCCAAAATGAATGAATATGTACCTTAATCTTAATCCGTACATTAACACTCTGTTTATTATCTACTACAAATAATGGTTTACTAATCTTAGTGCTCTCATGTTCTTCCATTTCTCTTCTCATCTGCTCCCTTTGGTGCTTGTCATTGGGCTTCTTTCCCTTGGCCTTACCCCAATTCTGCAATTCTTACTCTTCAGAATTTGCTGTTGTTATGTTTCCCTATTGTTCCAAATTCATTAATTTCTCTAATTTATTGTGCCAATGATGAGTGAGGAACTCCTCGGCCAGTTTCCTACTTCCTGGGTCACATATGTATGTTATAACAAATGTGTCATAGACACAAAAATAATTATAATTTTGTCTTTCTACTCTGAGGAGCTGGTCTCAAACCCAGGAAGATCTGAGTTTAAGTGTTGCTTCTGATACATGCAGATGCCTCTGTTTGACTAGCGAGCCAAACTACTTTGGATAGGAGTTGGACAGGGGGTGTTTAGGCATATGCACAGTTAGGGGGATGATTTGAATGATGAACTAGGAAAGAAAACTGAAGGGTGGTAAGACAGATAGGAGGAGAACCAAGAAAGAATAGTGCCACAAAGACAGAGAGAAGAGAGGATATCCAGAAGGAGAGGGTAATCAGCAGTGTCTAATATAGCAGAGAGGTCAAGAAGACTGAGGACTGAGAAAAGAATGTCAAATTTCTCAGTTAAGATATTAGAGAGAGCAGTTGAGTAATGAGACTAGAATCTAGAATGTAAAAGCCTGAGGAATATGGAGGGGGGAGGGATGAATTAGAAGTAATATATACTGGAAGGTTTTTTTTCCTAGGAATTTGAATGAGAAAAAACTAGATAAAGATGGTATCTTGAGAAGATGGTAGGGTCTAGTGAAAGTTTTTTAGGGATGGAGGAAGCTAGGGCATGCTTGAAGGCAGTAGAAAAGAACCAGCACATGGAGGGAAGCTAAAGATTAAAGAGGGATTTATATTCTAGGAATATTATCAAAAACATTTCCCCTTAAAAATTTACAGACCCCTTCTAGGCTCTTAAATTGTAAACAGTTTGCTTTCTCATCATTTAAGCAAACTCATTACAGAACAATGCACATCTTTTTTTTTCAGTTATCACTATATTCTCTTCTCCATCCCCTGGAAGATGGGGGTTAAACATAACAAAAACTCAGCTTCCCTTCCATCTCCCTGAAACACCTAACATTTCATATTCCCTAATGCAAATATAGCTTGGCATGAACAAGAGTGAAGTGATATTTTTGTTGGATTGTAAATTCATTGAGCAAAACTTTTTCAAATTCATTTTGCCTTACAATAGCCCCATGCAGGTAAGTAGGATAGGCACGTTGAGGAACTAAAGTACAGGAAAGTGAAATAAGACTTTGCAATGATCCCACTAATAGCCACTAATTGAACTAAAATTAGGATACAGATATTTGAATTATAGTTCCAGTTATTTTTTTCTTGAATCTCTGTGCCTTCCATTGTAAGGGTCAAAGAGGCTTTTCCAAGACAATAAGGGTAGAAAGAGAAGGTACTGGCAAGAACATATCTGTCATTGAACTTATAACCTTGTGCCATGACAGTGAAACCCTTTGATGTATGTTATATTTTATGACCTAGCAGTTTATAATATAACTCACTGCCTGAGATGCTCTCCTGGGGCACCACAACACAAGAAAAGACATCCAGACTGATTGAGAAATATATCCAATTTGGATGAGGCTTTCACTTTTCTGACCATCATTTCTACCTCTGTAAAATTAGAAGCTTTGCATAGATCAAGATTTCTTAACTATGGTCCATGAACGTGTGTGTGTGATATTATTTGATAAACATTATTTTGAGAAGGGGCCCATAAATTTCACTAGATTGCCAAGGGGATCCGTGATACAACAATGATGAAGAACCACAGCCTAGATGAATCATGCTGTGATCCTATGAATCATCATCAGTAGGATGCATGTTTTGAATTTTCTCTCCAGCAGAGGGGTGAGATTTTTCCTCAGTACTCAATGTCAGAGGGGCTCATGGGAATCATAGAATCTTAGATCTGAGAAGGATCTTATAGATAATTACAAATAATCTTACAGATAATATGTTAACACAATTAGGGAGGCAAGACATTTAAGCTATGGATATTGGAAGATAGCTGTTATTTTTCATAAACAAAATGAGAACATTAGCCTTTTTCCTTGATATGAAGATGCAAATAAATAGCATATAAAAGTGGGAGGAGTTCAGATCTTTATGCTGGAGTTCTATAAACTGTGTCCCTTTTTTCCTGTGACTGTAGAGTTGTATGTATTGACAGGAAAAAGAGAAAAAGTCAGATGAAATTGTGACACTGTGGTAGGACAGTACAGTTTAAGGAGTCTGGCTTTCTGGGTTACTTTCTATTCTATTTCTTTTTTATTGCTTTCCCTTTGTAGATTATTACTTATTTATCCTGTAGATAGCTTGTTCTTAAGTAATTATTTACATGTGCTTCCTTCTTTGAACTGTGAGCTCCTTGAAGGTAGAGATTATTGTTTATCTTTGTATACTCAATTTGTACATAGTATTTAGCATAACATAGGTGCTTAATAAATATTTTTTACTAACTAACTAACTTCATTTGCATATATGTTCATTTTTGCCAACTAGGTGGCATCATCAATTAAGTGCCAGACTTGGAGTCAAGAAAACCCGAATTAAAATGCTTCCCCAGATACCTACTAGAGGAGTGACCCATGGCAAGTTACTTAATACTCTTTCAGCCTCAGTTTCCTCATTTTCAAAACGAGAAGAATAGGTATCTCACAGGGATATTGTGAATACCCAAGGAGGTAATATTTAAGGTGCTCTGAAACCCTTAAAACAGGATATAAATTTAATTAATTTATTTATTCATTCATCTGTTATAAATGCAAATTGATCTGAAGGCTTATTATCAGATTTAAAAACATTTATTAGTAAAGAGAGGAATAGATAGCGGAGAGAGTGTTATATTCATAACCTGGGAAGTGATGGATGCCACCTTGAATGACAGAGAAGTCAGTTGGAAGACACAGAATGTTCCCAGGTGCCATGAGCCAGGGGCAAATGTCGGTTGGCCTCACAGAGTATAAATACCCTGGACAGCCACTTGGAGGAGGTCTTTCTGGGATCTGGAGGTCTCTGGACAAGAGTCTCTGGACTGGGAAAGCTCTGAGTGGGTGATGAAGGGAGGCAGGGAGGTCTATGAAGAAGAGGGTAGGAATAAATCTAAATATTTCCTGAAAGACTGTGAGAGCTAGTGCATCACCCAACACTGGTAGTGAGAAAGCTGAGAGAATAAGATCACCAACACAGCTGCATCAATAGCATTCCCTATTCTCTGGCTTGGCTGTGGCCAGGCTGGGCCAGAGATAGTGGAGAGAATAAAGCTCCAGCTTCTACTAGGTCAATAGCCTCCATTCCTGATTGTCAACTAGGTATAGGTAATAGATTGATAGGGTCTCCAAGCCCCAAACCTTGTCCTGTTTATCCTTTCCCTGATTTTAGATAAAGAGAGTTTAACAAATAGCTTCCTGAGTGGTCCTTATATCTCAACCCTTGGGGAGGGAGTCAACACAGTCAGATATTAAAAGTAATCCAAGGCAAATCAAAAGCCCTATATTAATCTATCCAACCCCAGGTTGGACCTGAAAGGGTTACCCATCCATCTAACCTCTCGGGGTTCCTCCCTGGGCAACTGTTAGAGAAAAGGGGAAATTATAACAACTATCAAGGGTGATCGGAGTAGTAGTGTTCTTCCATCATCTGCAACTAGGGAGAAAACAGATAGATACATTCACATCACTGTATATCTATATCTCCTTAGGACCTTTTTTGTTTATAACAAGAGGTCTTGGGCTTTCTAACATAAGGTAAGAACAGGTCCCAGATTCCAGCCCTACAGAGATAAGCCAGCATCTGGATGGCTCAGAGAGAGAATGAGAGAGAGCAAAACCCCAGAGACAAGAGATGGGTAAGGGAGTCCAGAGATCTCCCTCTGCTTCCTACACTTGTTTTAAACTGAACATGCGCCTCTCTCTGTTGAGACATTGCCTTGTCTCTGGCACATTGTTCAGTATGCCCACCCTGATGGGGAACCCAGGAGTCCAGCTTTCAGAAACACCATTTGACTTTGTGACTTCTATGTCCTGCCACTAGGGTTCATGGGAACCAAGCCCCCTAAATAATTACTTCACACACATCCATCCATCTATTCATTCATTTGTTCACTTATTTATCTTTCTACTTATTTATTTATTACTATGATTATTACTTTGTTTGGCTTCCCCTGTGTTGTGTGTGCCTTTGGGGAAAGTCTTGTTCATAGGGTTGGGCTATGACCTGCAAGACTAGGTAGGGTTACAGGATTGGGTTTGTGGTTATAGAGCAAGGTGAAGCTAACTTGTCAATATGGGGTTTGAACTCATAGAACTAAGTTGGATGATCAATTTAAATTCCATGAACTCAAGTATTCAAAAAAAGAAGTTGGCTGAGAGATCTTGGAATAGTATAGGTTAGCCATTCTGGCATAGTTCTCCCAGACATTTATCACATTGAGAGCCATAGACTCATGGAATGGCAGGGTCAGAGGAATTTTAGAGATCAGCTAGTCCAGTGTTGTCAAGGTCAAAATGCTAAGGATGCCTTTTAACTTAGAAAGCTCTATATTAAACATTATCTATGTTCTATTGCATTTATTTTAAGTATTTCCAAATTATATTTTAATCTGTTTTGGGCAGTTCTGTTATGGGCGGTATGGTATTTGGGCCTGATAAATAGATGGCCCAAGATCCTCAGATGGTATAGGATCTAACTGAGTAAGGATGGGATGCCTAGGTGAACACCAAAGATTGATAATGAACACTAGGCCCACCAGTATTTACTACTTAGCTGAGCATCAGTCCCACCTACAGTGCCCAAGCCTAAGTAACTGAGAACCTGTGAACTGACTCAAACAGCTTCACTGGCAACTTGGCTTGGGGTTGGGTTGATGGATAGATGTTTGTAGTGAGGATAATTATTAATGATGTTGGATAACGCAGTGACTGCAGCTTAACTTAAGTATTCCCCTTCCCCTTGGATGCAAACCTATCAAACTGATCTTATTCACCTGAATAAGTTCAAGGATTTAATTATAACTCAAGGGGTAGGATCAAGGATGAGGAAGATGGTGTTGGGGATGGCTATACTAGACTACAGGTACTAAAATTGAAATCAGATGTTAATCAAATTGGCAGCTGGCTGTTGAGGTCCCTTCTCCCTCTCTGGCTCTGGTCAGGCCTGGCTGTGGCCTTGACCAGGTGGAGCGAGGTTTGATGAAGTTCTTTTTGGAAATGTTAGATGTTTGATGTATATCTCTCAGCTATATTCAACAATTGATGAATTGATAATCAGGGCAATAGGATACAGGTACTAGTGCAGGTCTATAGGCCTAACCACCTACCACCCGGGTCCCTGTTCTCAAGAATGAGAGCCTGAAAGGATCACCTCCTGGGTTTTTATAGTGGTGGCAGCAACTGTCATGAGTCCCTTGGCTCATGGAATCTGGATAAATTCCAAATTCCATAACTGTCAGTTGTCACTCATGTCGATCTCTATCTTCTTCTCAGAGTTTTACTCTTTTACTATTACAGTTCTTGGGAGTTATAGCTGGTGGGCTGGGAGTTTGACATTTCTGATCCTAGTTAAACCTTGACCTGAGCAGAAATCTCTCTTGCCTCATGCCCTGTGTATGTATGTGAAGGAGAAGAGCTTTTAATCTTTGAGAACTGTCCTTATTAATCAGTAGGACATCCTGGAGAGAGTAAAGGGCCTAGATATTCCTTTTTATGCAATTTATATGAAATGAGATTTTTATTATAATGTGCTTTAAAATGCACTTTGCATTTGAGTTAGTGTGTAGTTTTTAGTCTAGCCCTAACCAGAAATTCACATTGATGACATTTTCAAATAGTTGTAAGATTGACTCTCTTCTTCACTCCTTCCTGCTACCCCCAATGGAATATCTCAAATGGAACATTGTGTATGCAGGCAGGAGAGCAGCAGGGCTCATTAGTTGAACTGTTCATTGCCTGTTTATTCCTCCTGCAGGCTTGACAAGGGATAATGCTGAATTTTAAAAATAAAAGGAAGTTGACTAGATTGAAGGTATAAGTACACCTCAGTAATAACAGTGGTATAAAGGCAGAATGGCTCTCCTTTTAAAGGCAAGAGAATGAAACATTAAATTGTTTACCTTTTCAGGTTGTGATTTATGTAATTAAAGAAAATCCATTTTTGCCTTTTTGAATAAGAAAGCATTAAAAGTAAAAGGAGTGTTTCAGTGAGAGGTCCAAGTCATATGCCTTATTAAATGTGGTAGGAAAATTCTGCTTGAGATGAGGAGTGGAGAAATCATTACTGGGAAGCTAATCAGCTACAGAGCATGCTCCAAGATCCCATCTTAATTGCATTTGCTGTACTCTTTTGCCAGTGGGATCCAGCCAGTGGTGGGGGTGTGTGGGAAGTAGTCCTCAGGAATGGGCTTAGTTCATGATTGACTGTATTAGAAAGGCATCAAATGTGCTTCCAGAAGACTGAATGGGTCATTTTATACTGCATCGCCCTTACAACTCATGTCAGATCCAGACACCATCTTCTCTTTGGATGAATGCCATCATGCCAACCTCATTCCTGGGTGGTGATGTATAAGTGTCCCCTTAGTTGCCCCAAACCTTGAGCTGACTGCTTATTTAGAAATCTAAGAAATAAATGCACGTGGTATAGGAGAGAATTCATTCCATCATGCTCTTCTGGCTCTTGTACTTAAAAAACACAAAAACCCTTACCTTCTGTCTTAGTATCAATTCCAAGGCAGAAAAGTGGCAAGGGCTAAGCAATTGGGATTCTTACTCCTTTGTACTTTTAAGTAGAGTAGTCTTGCTTCCCTCAATAGTCATAATATCATGAGATTTAGATCTGGAGAGGACTTTAGAAATCATCTGGTCCAGGTCCTTCATTTTTAGACAGGGAAATTGAAACTTTGAGAGGTCAAGTGACTTGGTCAGAACTATGTACGTGATAAATAGCAGATCTCATATTTGAATCCATATCCTCTGAGTTTGGGTCTAGGTTTTGAAGGCTAAGTTATACCATTCAATTGTTCTCAGCTGATTTTATTGCAGGCAAGTAAGGGACTTGACCATGTGACTTCTGGAGATTCTTCTCCCTCATTTTACTCATGCCAGTTTTCTGGAGATCAATCTCTATTGGTGAAGTATTTATAGCTTTTTAGCCTAATGGCTAGTTTGTCCTTGATCATTCATTCATGATAGATTTTACTTAAAGTTGCGCAATCAAAATTAATCTGACTTGGTGAGCCAAGAAAACATGTCGGGCTTGCTTCTTGAATAAATCAAGTTCTATATGTAGCTCAAAAGAACTATGTGAAAAGAATAACAGTGATAACAAATGTTGTGTGTAATGACTTTTGGAAGGAACCATGGAACAAAACTGATGAAGAGGGAGGGAGAATGAGCTTAGCAAGGAGACGGGAAGACAACGATTTCAAATCACTGCCTCCTAGAGTTAGTAGATATGATTATTGAGCTTCTTTCCATCATTTTTGAAACATTTTGTAAAATAAGAGAGGTATCATAGGATGATGTTGTTCCAATTTTCATAAAAGGAAGGAGGATGTAGTATGGAAACAATAGATCGGTGAGTTTGAATTGTATTTTGGGCAAAATTCTAGAACATAATATTAAGGTTCTGATTTGTGAACTCTAAAATCCAGCATGGCTTCATTGAGGACAGGTCATGGCAGGCTAACCATACTTTTTTTTCCCACAGAGTATCTAGACTGACAGAGATGCAGCATTGCTTAATGGGTAGGGAATTAACCTTAGTCAGATTAGGATAACTTTGGTTCAAGTCCTACCTCTGTCACATACCAGTTGTGTGACCTTGGATGAGTCACTTATCCTATTAGTGCCCCAGACAACTCTCTGATTATAAGTTACGGGACAGCTGTTGGTAGAAGTTGTTTAAGACATTTCTAATTCTTTGTGACCCCATTTGAGATTTTCTTGGCAAAGATAATGGAATGATTTGCTATTTCCTTTTCCAGCTTATTTTATAGATGAGGAAACTGAGGGAAATAGGATGAAATAACTTGCCTAGGGTCACACAGCTAATATTTAAAACCAGATTGAACTCAGTTAGATGAGTTTTCCTGTCTCCAGGTCCTATCTAGCTGCTGTACTTTTGTATAAAACAGAGATTTTGGCTAGATAATAATACTGTTAAGTGGATTTGGAATTGGCTGAAGTTTATAATCCAAAGAATTAAATGATTAAATATATCAGTGCTAACTTTGAAGGAGGTAGATTATAGTAGCTTAGCTCTGAGATCTGTGCTTTGCTCTGTTCAACATGTTATTACCTACATTGCATATTTTACTCTCAATCTGAAAGTAACAGTAAGCCAGGGAGAACAGTAAATAAAACTGTGAGAGAGTTTTAAAGATCTAAGAAGACCCTGGCAGGTTAGAATGAGAAGACACATTGAATATGATGAAATTTAATATGAACAAATGTTAATTTATTTTAGGTCCAAAAAGTCAGCTTCACAAGTGCAGAATGGTAGTCGGGCAACAATAATTGCTATATATATATAATATTGGGGGTTTTAGTGGAATGTAAGCTCAATTTGAGTCAATAGTATGAGATAACAATAAAAAATAAAAGCTAATGCTATCCCTTGGTGGCACTGACACATACCAAACATAGGATCTAATATGAGAGAGCTAATGGACCTGCTGTTTTGTTCAGTTCAGGCAGCCACAGTTTATAAACGACATTGACAGCCTAGCCTAGAGCATATCTTGAAGAGGTTAAGCAGGATGATGGAAAGAAACAAAAGAAACAAAGGAAGAAACAAAAAACAGCCTATGCCCAAATGAGAAAACATGACATATGAGGATTGGTTGAAAAAAACAAAGGATATTTAGTCAGAAAAAGAGAACACATTGGGTGGGAATCAAACAATTTTCAACCATTTGAAGAGCTGAGGGTTGAAGGAAGGAGCAAGTTGCTTTAGTTTGTCTTTTCAGAGCAGAACTAGGAGCATTGGGTTGGAAATTTTAGGGAGATAAATTTTGGCTTAATGTAAGAGTTTCCTACAATGAGGACTGTCTAGAAGTTAAGCAGGTTCCCATCCACTGGAGATCTTCAAGCAAAGGCTGGATGACCACTAGTTGTACATATTATGGAAAGGACTTCTTGGTCAGGAGTGGGTTGAAGCACAGATAGTCCTTAAGATCACTTTTGACCTGTAGATTCTGCAATATGTCGTCTCTATTTTTCAGACAACTGCAGAGCTTGCTATATAGTTACTCATTAAAATTTCCACCTAAGGTGAATCAAGGTAAACTAAGTGGGAGAAAAAAGTGAATTTATTTTCTTTTAAACTGTTTTCTTTTAATAGTTTTATAAATTCACATTTTTTCCAACTCCTCTTTTTAAAAGAAAAGGTAAAGGCAGAGAGCTTTCTTTGGAACAATTAATGAAGCTGACGATAAAAAGTAGAAAGCTATTTGTTAAGGTTATTGTAATACTACTTATCTAGCTAGGATGACTTAGCCAGGCATCTCTCTGTAGGAGGACAATTCAAAAAAATGATTGAATGTGCACATTTTTAAATGGCAGAAAAATAAATGTACCAGCTTCTAGATCTCACCTTTCCCTCTGGGCAGTGTCACTCACTCCTTTTGCAGTGAGGATCCAACCTTCTGAAAGCCTTAAGGAGGAAGAACTGCCTTTACATGTCTGTCCCCTAGGAATTTTTACTTTTTTTTCTTGTTTTAAGCCCTAATTAACAATGTTAGATCTTATCCTCTATTCTTGAGCTATTTAATATCTTCAGAGAATTAACTTCATCATTTATGCATTAGCTCCACCTCTGCCTTTCAAGATAGCCATTAGCTTTATAAAATTTTGTTATCTTTGTAAAATCCAGAAAGCAGAAGGTGTGTGTGTGTGTGTGTGTGTGTGTGTGTGTGTGTGTGTGTGTGTGCGTGTGTGTATGTGATATAGTCTGGATTAAGATTATATTTCTTCTTGATAGAAATCTAAGAGATTTTACATCAAAACTCAGGATGGATTTCAGACTGTGTTTTCATCTCTTGTGTATCCCCGTCACCTAGGAAGCTATCATCTTATTATCTGTGGAATTCTGGACAGAACCATTTTGGTAATGATTTTTTTTCTGCCTACACTGATACAATTATACATATAGATTCAGTAGAATGTAGGAGAATACCAATGTGAATCACTCCTCCAAATAGTTTTTGTTTGGTTTGGAATGCCATTGCATTTCTCTACTAGATTTTTTTCTTTGATACTTTATTGTGGCATGGCAGTACCTCTGGAGGGCTCTGCTAATATTAGAGCATAAACTTCAGCATGTCGTGCCAAGTGGGAATGACTTCATTGACTCTGAAGGGGGTGGTTGCCCCAGAACTAGAAGGGATCTCAGAACTCATCTGTTCCAGTTCCTTAGGGAGCCTGAATGATTTGTGGAAGGGTCCACAGGAAATATGTTTCCTAGGTGAGATCTGACCCCAGATCCTCTGACATCAGATCTGATGCTCTTTCCATTACTCTATATTGCTTTCTCTAAAAGGAAAAATGCTAATAAAAGATAAAGAAAACTTCAACAGTGAGAGGTATCCTTGATCAGTGGAAAGAGTCCTGAATTCAGAAAGGACCTGGATTTGAATCTTGGTTCTACCATTTACTTCCTGTGTGATCTTGGTGAGCTAAAATATTTGAGCCTTAATTTCCTCATATATAAAATAAATAAAGAGTTTTTTTTATTAGATGGCTTCTGGAGTCTCTTAAAACTCTGGGCGATAAAATGATCCTGTGAATTAGTTATCTAGAAGAATGGGCTTCGTTGGATATGTGTGAGGTAAATATTTAGGAGAACTCTACTTCAATCCATTTCAGAAACACTCAACATAGGAGTCACACGTCCTGGTGGCCATTCTAGAAGGCATCCCCCAGCTTTAGAGATTGAGTCTCAGGGTAACATCGCCATGGAGGGAGGAGGGAGACGGCATGATGTTTGAAAGACATTGTCCTATGGAAAGATTTGGGGGCTGGGAGGAGTAGAGGTTTGAAAAGCCAGTGTGGGAAGCTAAGAAGGTCTCTTTTTTCCAGACCAGTCTTGAAGTAACTCTCTCTGGGCTGGCTTTCTCTCCCTGAGCCCTCTTATCTGAAATCTTGATCTCTGGATAGTGGAGGCTGGGTTTGGAGTGCTGGCTGCAGTGTAAGACTAGATTTTTACCTTAAATTAGGAAGGCTGAAAAACTCTTCTCTCTCTCTCTCTCTCTCTCTCTCTCTCTCTCTCTCTCTCTCTCTCTCTCTCTCTCTCTCTCTCTCTCTCTCTCTCTCTCCCTCCCTCCCTCCCTCCTTCCTCTCTCTCTCATAGGAAATGCTTATAAATCTAGTAATAAGCCTCCAGACTAATTTTTATTTATAACAGAAGAAATTGAGTTCTCTTTCTTTATAATTCCTCCAGCAAAGGTAGGATCACCACTTAGCAGGTACATTATAGAAAGGATTCTTGTTCAGGTTGGATTAGATGATTTTGAAGGCCCCTTCAGGCTCTGGAATCCTGTGATTATGTCACAAGATCATATCACAAAGGAATGGACCTCAGAGGCCATCTGTTTTGAATCCCTTCATTTTGAGTATGAGAAGAATGAGGTCTAGAAAGTTTTAGTGACTTATTCCAAGTACTTTCACCTAAAAGCCAGGGCTCTTTTCCTCTACCATGCTGATTTAGTGGCTATGGATTTCATCATTTGAAGAACAGTTTAAGCTAACCTCAGAGAAGCTGGGCATCTCCATTTGATTATAAGCACTTTGACAGCAGGAATTGTCTTTTGCCTCTTTTTATATTCTTAGCACTTAGTGCCAGGCAAATAGTAAGTGCTTAATAAATGTTTATTTGTTGATTAAGGCAGTTTCTTTTCATAAGTGGCTTGGGCTGGTGTGGGAAGAAGGCAGAAGGGGAAAGATAGTCTGATAAAGCATTGAAAGGTGATCTCACTAGCCCCTACAGTTTCAATTAATATCTCTGTGCCAGTGATTCTCAAAAATGCTTTTTCCAGCTGGAACCTTTCTATTGATCTCTACTCTCCCATCTCCAATTGCCTATTAGATATCTTAACTGTATGTCCTATAGACATTTTAGATCCAACATGTCCAAAATTGAACTCACCTTTTCTTCTAAACTCTTCCCTCTTTTTGACTTCCCTATTACTGTAAAGAAGACCATCCTCCTCCTTGTTACTCAGGCTTGTACCTGTAAGGGAATTGAGGGGATTAGAATAGCAAATGAATAATTGTGGGAATTGAGTGAACCATGCTGACTCTATCTTGCGACTTAATTCTGAAGTTAGTTTAATTCCCTTTCTATTCAGTTGTGGGCCCAGTCTAAATTCTGTCCTGTGAAAAAAGTTTAATTCATTTGTGAGAAATGGGAAAAAAACCTTATTGTACCATTTGAACCTAACTCTAGGTGCTTGGGAAACTGGACTACCTGTATATGCTGTTTGGACACCCGTCACCAGGACCTAGGTTATGTTGACCAAGAAACACAGTCAGGTCCTAAGACTGATATTGGGAGTTTTTTCACAATCTCAAGCAACCCATATATGTCTTATCTGAAAACTGGTTCCAAACTGATGAATCAGTAATTATTTCCTCTTTATTTATAGATTCTCGGGAAGAATAGGCTAATGCCTCTTTCCTGAATTCAGGGACTTGTACTAATTTACTCTTCCCCCTCCCAACTTGGAAAGCCCCTAATCTTTTTATCTAATTAGAAATCAGATTACTTAATGTTGTGTTAGTTCCTTTTAATCAATTAGTCTTATTGGTCAATTATTTTTACTTTATAAAATCTGTATTCGCCTTTATTTAGAGACCAGCCTTAAACTGAGGAAGGGGCCTCATCCCAATTTGTTAGGCAGTTGGCATACATTCTTTAAAAAATCTGTATGCTCAGATGTTCAAACCTTTGTTTCCTTAGTCATTTCATCTTTTGCGTATTACACAATCTAGGGGTTATTCTGTACTCCTTATTATTTTTCACCCCCCTCCCCTTCAAGGCCCATTGGTTTCATCATTGCAACATCTCTTGACTATTCCTCCTTTTTCTCCTTTGATTACTACCATGGCCCTGGCTCAGGTCTTCACCACCTCACTCTTTAGACTATTGCAATAACTTGCTGGTTGATGTTCTTGACTCAAGTTTCTCCCTATTTGAGCTTATCCTCTGCTTAGCTGTCCAAGTGATCTTCCTAAAGGGCAGGTTGTACCATGCTACTCTTCTACTCACTAAACTCCAGTGGCTCCCTATCATCTCTAGGATCCAATACAAAATCTTCTGTTTGATGTTCAAAGCTCTTCATTATCTAGCCCTTCCACATCTACCTTTCCAGGTTTCTTACATTTTATACCCTCCTACCCAAAATACTCTTTGATGCAGTAATATTGGCTTCCTTGCCATTCCTTGATCAAGACATCTTCCAACTCTACATTTTCACTGGTTGTCTCCCAAGCCTGGATTACTCTCCCTCTTCATTTCTGCCTCCTGGACTCCCTGGCTTGCTTCAAGTCCCAGTTAAATTCCTACTTTCTCAAGGAAGCCTTTCCCAATGTCCTTTAATTTGAATGTCTTCTTTTTGTTGATTGTGACTAATGTATCCTTTATAGCTTATTTGTCTTCAGCAAACTGAAGATAAGATACTCATCTCTTTTGGAGAAGAGCAAAAGAGGAGTTTATGGAATTTATGCCATGTCCAACTCCTTCTTGACTGAGCCCAGCTTTTCCTTTCTCAGGACTTTGTTTAGCAGCGCAGGGAACACAAATAACAAAGCAAAAAGCAGTGTGTTCTTTTCCATCAGAGTTGCATTTTGGGAGGGGATGGTGTTAAGCTGGAGGGATGCATATTCTGGAATAGGACTTAGTTTGTAAGAAAAACTCATTTATTGCTCATTGATATGACTCTAGGGTTAATTTTGGTGCAAAGTTTTTAAGTCCCAACTGTACCTTTTTTCAATCTAATTTCATTGAAAAGTCCCAGAGCAACCCAGAGTAGTCCTTTATTGGGAATAATAATAACAAAACTTGTCTGAATGTTTAATAAAAAAAAGTTATTAGAGAAACTGCTTAGTGTGCTTTTTTTAATAAGTATGCAATCTAAGTTCTTTTTTTTTCCTTTCCTTTTTTAGATGCAGAATCAAGAATCATATTCCCTAAAGGCCAATCTTTCCATTTTTGTCCTGGGAATAGGTCGTCTTCTCTACTGGTGGTGGTTGGCTGAACTGATGATTCATTTGATGTACATGCATGCCCTGTATAGTAATACTTTCCTTCTGGAAGCGGTGTCTTCTTGGGCCTTAGGTAAGTAAAAATAATTATTAGTTGACATTATATTTCTTTTAAAAATGTTATTGATTTTTTTCAATCATATTGCTGACACTTCCCAGGGACTGTAATTTTTTCCCCAATAAAGATTCCTCTACCCATACTCTTTCTTTTCATCCATCTTGTCACTAGCAGCACACATTTGCTAGATGACCGACTCAGGTCCTGTACAAATATGATGTCTTTCTGGAGACCAGAGGCAAGCTAGGAAACCTTTAAAGGGATTCCACTTTGAACTTTTAGCTTTGTTAGTTGTTTTATGCTTAACCAAATGAGGTAATGATCTGCAACTGCTTGGAGTGGCTATCATTGCCTTTGGAAGCAAACTGAGTCCTTTACAGATTTAGTTGATGGAAGTGAGAAAGTTATTGGGGGAGATTTTTGTTTCACTTCAGTTGGTAAATCTGCACAGTTGAATTGTAATGCCCTCTCCCTATCAGATATTTGACCTAGGATTGGAGATGGGATGGGATAAAATGAGAGGGTCTCCTAATTCTTTTCTAATAGGGCCTGAAACTATCCTAAGAACTTTGAGTGGGTTTGTCCCTCAAAACTACCTTTGGGGAAAATCATCACCTTTCTTTATTTTTCATACTAAAATTAAATCCAAATCATCCTATATCTTTTATCTGTACCAACAAGATGGTACCCAAGCGGGCCTACATTGGTTTTTTTCTCTCCCTTCTGGCCCTGCCAATAAGTTAGTCCAGAGTAGTCAAATGTTCACATGAATTCTCCCATTACTCTGAACTTGATGCTTTGGCCCACAGGGGAAATAATTTGTTTCCTGAACAGATCCAATATCAGTCACCCTGTTGTGAGAAACAATGTAAGGCTATTATCTTGCTTTTCATTAACTTACAGATATTTCCTTATTTTGATCATTATTTATATTTTTTAAAAGAAGAAAGATGCTTTAGGCATATTTTCTAGATTTCCCATATCTGTGCCTTTGAATAGAGATGTTCCTAGTGGATGTAATGCATGTTCACCTCACTTCTTAGCATCTCAACATCCTCTAGCTTCCTTCAAGGCTCAGTTTAGGCGTCCTCTCCTATTGAAGGCCTTTCTTGAGTCCTCAAGACATTTGTGTCCTTTTCTTCCTGAGATCACTTTGTATTCACTTTAATAAGTTTTCCTCCCTCTCTCTCTCCTTCCCTCCCTCTTTTCTCCTTCTATATCTTTCTTTATTTTAAAAAAAGTTTTTTAAACCCTTACCTTCTGTCTTGGAGTCAATACTGTGTATTGGCTCCAAGGCAGAAGAGTGGTAAGGGTAGGCAATGGGGGTCAAGTGAGTTACCCAGAGTCACACAGCTGGGAAGTGACTGAGGCCATCTTTCTTTATTTTTAATACATGCCATAGGCACCATGGAATAGTTGCTAAAGGGCTGGCTTCAAGACCAAGAACACCTGAGTTCAAACTTTATTTTATTTATTTTTACTTTAAAATTTTATTTAATTGATTAAGAAAAAATTTTCATGGTTATATGATTCATGTTCTTTCCCTCCCCTTCTTCCACCCCTCTCCTGTAGCAAACAAGCAATTCCACTGTTTTTTTTATTTGAAATAAAAAAAAAACCCTTACCTTCCATCTTAGAATCAATACTGGGTATTGGTTCTAAGGCAGAAGAGTAGTAAGGGCTAGGCAATGGAGGTTAAGTGACTTGCCCAGGATCACACAACTAGGAAGTGTCTGAGGTCAGAATTGAATCCAGGGCCTCTCGTCTGTGGATCTGACTCTCAATCCACTGAGTCACCCAACTTCCCCCTCCATTGGGTTTTACATGTGTCATTGATAAGACCTATTTCCATATTATTGATATTTGCACTAGGGTGATTATTTAGAGTCCACATCCCCAATCATATCCCCATCGTGGGTTCAAACTTTTTGAAGGCAGAGATGGTTTCATTTTTGTGCCTAGCATAGTGTTATTGTATATGACAGATGCTTACTAAATGTTGCTAAATGTTTTCAAGGGAAAATGCTCTCAGCTTTTTAAAGAAATGAAGTGGCAACTTTGGGGAAAAGATAAAAGTTTGCTATAAGATATGATGAGTTTGTGTTACCATACGATATTCATTGAATAGTTAGAAATGTGAAACTGGAGCCAGGGGCTGGAGAGAGCTTTGGAAATCACCTGCATGGAAATAATCATTGAAACTATGGGAACACTTGAGATTTCCAAGTGAGGAAGGTTCAGTCAAAGAATCAAATATTAGGCACCTACTATATACCAGTTCCTGTGTAACCTCTTAGGATACAGATGCAAAGAATGAAATAATTCTAAACTGAAGGAATTTAGGTTTTATTGGAGAAGGCAATAAATATATATACCTAAATGTAAAAGAGAAAGATAAATTAAAGAAAACAAACAATTATATACAAGGTAGTACAAAGTATATACTACATTGTTAAATACAAGGCAGTTTGGGAGGGAAAGCACTAATAGTTGGGAAGATCAGGAAGGGCTTAATGCTGAAGGTGGTGTTTGAGTTGTATCTTAGAAGAAGAGGGAGACGCAATGAGGCAAAAGATACAGAGGGAATGCATTTCAAGTTATGTTGGTCAGTGGAAAGGCTTCAGGTTAGATGATGAGAGTTTCATTTGTAAGGAACAGAGAGAAGGCCAGGGATTGAATCATGGAGTGTCAGAGAGAAAGTTTTGTCCACTGAGGTTGGAAAGATACATTAGAACCAGATAGTGAAGTACATTAGAACCAGATAGTGAAGTTTCGTAAAAGCTAAATAGAGGATTTAATATTTTAACCTAGAGGCAATAGGAAGCCACTGGAGTTGACTGAGTAAGAAAGCCAGATGGTGATATTTGTGCTTAAGGAAAATTATATTGGCAGCAGTGTATAGGATGGATTGGAGTGGTGAAATTTAGGGTAGAGAGATCAATTAGAAGGTTATTGTAGTAGACTGGGTGAGAGATGAAGAGGGCTTGAGCTAAAGTAGAAGTTTTGTGAATGGAGAGGAGGAGTCAAATGCAAAAAAAATGTAAAAGAGGTAGAAATGGTAAGGTTAGTCATTGATAAGATATATGGGGTGAGGGAGAGTAAGGAGTAGAGCATAAATCTGAGGTTACAGACTTGAGAGACTAGAAGAATGATGATGTTTTGGATAGAAATAGGGAAGTTTAGAAGAGGAAAGGATTTAGAGAGGGAAAGATAATGAGTTCAGTTTTAGATATGTTGAGTTTGTCCTAGAAAAAGGACACAGTTTGAAATGTCTAATAGGACTGAAGCTTAGGGAAAAGACTAGACTTGGAGACATTGACATCTATGCAAACATTTATCATATAAATATATCATGATATTGTGTACCTGTATGTATTCTTAGTTTTATTAGAGATAAAGTTAAGCCTGTGGATTTATCTCCAGTGAGACAGGATCATAGAATTAGAAGTGGAAGAAACCTCAGAGGCTATCTTATTAATCCCCTTCATTTTTCATAATTTATTTTTATTATTTTTTCAGCTAACAAACATTTCTTTTTTTCGCTTCCATTTTCCCACATAATTAAACAGTAACAAGACAAAAAGTAAAATCCTTGTAACAAATTTACACAGTCAAGTAAATCAATTCCTTGCATTGGACATGTCCATGACTGTATGTCTCATTCTGCATATTATCTTCTCTGACAGGAGATGGCTAAAATACTTCATCATGTTTTGTCCTCTGGAATTGTGTATTTCTATTGATTTTTCAGTTTTTAAAGTTGCTTTTCTTGATAATGTTTTTATTGTATGCATTCTTCTGGTTCTGCTCATTTCACTCTGAATCACCCCCCTGTCCACTTCTTTATTCCCATCATTCTCAACCTGACTCTTCCACTCAAGATTTCCCCATACTTTCCACTATGCTCTCTGGAAAGGCTGCTTCATATGAAGCAAACTTGCTTTCATTTTAAACTTTTTCCCCCTTACACCTTCCTTCTTATTATTATCACTGAGACTTGGCTCCCTCCTGATTACAATTTCTCTTGACCACTCTTTTTAGCACTGCTTGCACTTTTGCCCATACACTCTGACTCATTAGTCATTTTGAAGAATACTCTGCTCTCTTGTCAGTCACTTCTAGACTTTTCCTCTATTATCATCATTCAGTAACATTTTTCTATTTAGAAATATATTTAGTCAATATTTTTCACCCAATAAAGTTTCTGGGAGTTATCTACTGACTTCTCTGGACATTTCTCCTTCCTGCAGTTCCTGGTCTTTACTCTTCCTTTTTCCCCTGTTGCTCTCTTATTAGGGCATTTCAAGATACATATTGATACTATCTCAAATAACTTAATTTCCCAGTTGTTGAACTTACTCATTCCACATGACCTACTCCAGCATACCACAACTCTACACAGAGACCCTTGGTTTTGCTAGCACCTACAAATAAACCATTTCCATGTTCATAAAGTCTAGAATTCATTTATCTCATCATAATCTCATCATTCCACTGTGTTGCTAGGTCCAACATAAAATTATGTGATATAATCTCTACTGGTCCCTCACTGCAGCCAGGTAATGCTTTTACACCTTTCTTATTGATTCACTATCCCACTCATCATAGTGGATTTTTCATTCCTTCCTTAAACCTCTCATGACTCTCACTCCCCCAGTCCAGTCAGCCAAAAATCTTGTTTCATAATTCACTGAAATAAATGAGGCCATTCACTGAGAAATTCCTATTCACCCTATCTCTGCATTTCACATTTTACTCCGATGCCATTATCTTCTTCACTCTCTTACATATAGGTGGCCATTTTCTTTGTCAAGGCAAAACCCTTCTACCAGGACAAGTGAATCTTTTCTATCCTATCTTCTCCAGCAGATTACTCTTTCTCCTTTTATCACCCCCTCTCTCACTAATCTCAAATCTTTCTGCTTGTTGCTTTCCTGCTGTCTATACACCTGCATGTAGCATGTATCTCTCCCTCTCTCGAAAAAGCCCTCCTCATGCACTCCCCATCTATCCTCACTAGCTATTTGTCCTATATTGAACTTCCTCTTTATGACTAAGCTCCTTGTTGAGATCACCTGCAACAGGTGCTTCTACTTCTTTTCCTTTCACTCTTTTCTTAATTCTTTCCACCCTGGCTTCCAATCTCATTATTAAACTAAAATCCTCCTCTCCACAGTTAACAATGATCTCTTAATTGTCAAATCTAAAGGCCTTTTCTCAATTTTCATCTTTATTGATCCTTCTGCAATTTTTTAAACTGTTGCTTATTTTTTTCTTCTTGGCACTCTCTTCTCTCTAGGTTTCTATGACACTATTCTTTCCTACTTCTTCCCTTATATGTCTGATCATTCATCATTTTCCTTTGCTGGATCTTTATCTAGGTTACATCTACTAAATATGAACTTATTTCCTAATTATCTGTCCTGGACTCTCTCTTTCTTTACTTCTTCTGCTGTACTATTTTATAGGGTGATCTTTTTAGTTCCCATGAATTCAACTATAATCTCTATGCAGGTGATTCTCAGATCTATTTGTATAGCTTTAGCATCCCTCTTAAGCTCCATTCTCAATGTCTACAATTGCTGTTTGGACATCTCAAACTAGATGTCCCACAGATATCTTAAACTCGATATGCATTCTCATATATTGTTTTCTCTCCTTTGACACTGCTACTCTTCTCACTTCACATCTGCCCTATTGCAATAATCTGAATAGTTTAAACCTCTTCATAAAGTGGTTCATCCTACACTTCCAGGCTTCTTATACTTACTTCTGCTACTCTCTACCATCTCTTCTGTGTCAAGAACATTCTCTTTGTTTCACTTCCATGTCTGATTTTGCTGTTCTCCATTTTCTTTGGTCCAGAATGATCTCTCTTTCCCTCCCTAAATCCCTTTATTTTTAAATAAAACTCATATCTCCCACTTTCATGAAACCTTCCCTGATTTCCCATATCAGTAACAACTTTTTACCTTGTATATCTTAGAATACCTCCTTTGATCACCTCTCTAATATACTTTTCTGATAAGATTATGTGCTATGGCTACCTATTTTACCCTTCTACCAGATTTTATGATCCATGTTTTTAGTCAGTGGAGATTGAAAACATGTATTATCCTTATTGTGTCTACCACATTCCTTGAATGTGCCCTGCACACAGAAGGCACTTAATAAATGTTTGTTCAATTCATTTGAATTTAATAGCTCATCACTTCAAGAATAATGACTACACAGTTAATTCAGATAGATGGGTAAAACAGGGGACATTTTTACTAGGATGTTCAGTCAGAGTGGTTATTCAAATGAGAAGACTGCTCATAAACTGTGTGGATGATATTAAATCATTTTATAATAGAACTTGAAAAAATAACAGTAAAACTGGCCTGTTTGCTAGAGTTAATGTATGCTATACTGGCTGTAATTAAGAGGACATTAGGAGCTCCATGGCAACAGGGTTGCCTTTGTTTTCCTTTCAGTCTTCTTAATACTCTCTTGGAGACTTCAAAATAAAATTTCTTCTACTTTATTTTTGTGCCTTCTCAGTTAGGGAAATATTGATTGTCCTCATTGCTCCAACCCCCTGACTCAATTTCTAAGTGAATCTCAGGGCCCAGCCTCCCAGACAGAGAGAGGCTAGACTTGAGGAGAAAGTTGGTGGACACATATTGTGAGTACCTGCGGGAGGTGGTGGTGTGGCACTCTAGGGAGCATGTCATTGTTTTACCAGGCTCTCAGCCTTTACTACTCAAGATACCATTATGTGTTCTTAGCCATCCACAGAAAACCTACCATCTGATGTTCTCTTCAGAATATCTTGTCCAGGTTGGGGCAAAGTTTGGAGAATATGGAGAATTACTTAAGAGAATTGACTAAAAATCATCTGAATTATGGAAAAAAGAGGTTTCTCAGGGAGTGAGATGAATCAAGGATAAAAAGGAGAAAGATAAGAAGTGATTTAACTTTTATTTCTCTTCAGGTATAGAAAGGATTTTTATTTTTTTATTGAGTGGCTATTCTTCAGTTCTGTAGAAGAACAAAGAAAGAAATAGATTTAGATGAGAATATAAGAGATTTTAATTGTACAGATTCAATTAATATTCCATTAATTGATTCATTCATTTATATTATTGAATAATAATTCAGTTAACAAATGAATAAAATTAATAAATGAAATAAAACATTATAAAATACCTATTACATTCAATGCACAGTTGCCAAGAACTAGGAATACACATACAATACCCCCTCCAAAAAAAGTCTCTGCCCTCAGAAAGATTCTGTTTCCCCAGAATATAAAACATATGATAACATAATGTTATATGCTGAGAACAGCTATCCGTTTTCTCCCTTTAGAATTCTTCAAGAAGTTAAGACAAGTGTCTAAGATTGTTCAAATATTTGCTTGCTATCTGATAAGTCCAGCAGTTGATTGTCTGCTCTGACCCCCAGGCACACTTTACATCTGGCCACAATGAGGGTAATGGTAGCCTATTGTTCATCCTATAAAGTGACTTAATAAGGTTTCTCAGAGCAAAAATTGGGAGCCACTGATCTCAGGACAAATTATGCTTGCATAAAGATCATAGATGCATACATTTAGAGTTGGCAGAACTTGAGGTGATCACTGAATCCAATCTCCTTATTTTTTGCAGCACAGAGTGAAGCAATTTGCTCAGGGTTTCATTTTTACTAAGTATCTGAGATGGGATATAAACCAAGGATAGATGAATGCATCAGGCATACTTTTCATACAAATATGAACATTGTCAAGGGCATGTATCCTTTCCAGATGCTCTTTCCTTTGTCTACCTACACAGATACACACACAAATACATGCACATTATGACTAAAGATTAAATTTGGGCTGGCTAATCAGGGAACAATCTTAAAGAAATGAATTAATTATGGTTGTTTATATAGTTCTGTCATCACTTACAACCATTTGTTTAGCCAGAGGTTGACCTACATTGACAGTCTTTTTGGAACAGTCATTATGATATTTAAAAGAAGATATACTTGACTTTTAGAAGCATGTGTGAATTATACACTTGTAGCATTTCATAGCAGGTGTGAATAAATGGAATCCAGTGGGCTGATGAGTTCAGTTTTTTCCAATGGCCATGAAAGTGGTGGAAGCAGGTACTGTGAAATGCTTAGAAACACTAAGGTCATCCACTTTATCTGGGGCCATCATCAGTCATCGTGACTTTTGTCTTGCCACTGAACTTTGATTACTCTGGAAGAGAGAGTGAGGCTGATGACTATGTGCAACATCCAAATAATAACAGATCCAATTGAAACCTGAGACTTCATTTGAACTAACAAACAATCTTCCTTCACAATAAAACCTGAATAAGAACACAATGCTCGAAGACCACAAAACTTACACTAGTTATCTGCAACTTCAGTAAGAAGAGGAAAAAGAGATTGTTCATTAGATTTAATTAGAAAGTATTTTGCTGGTAATTGGGTTTCTGCTTGAGTACTCTACCCAGTTCTTAAACAGCTTTTGTTTGCATTAGGTTTTGGCAGGAATGCTATCCTTGGCATTCAAAGAAAATAGAGATATAGGCTTATCAAATCAGAAAAAAAATTGGAAAGTCCATCATAAATGTTAAACTTTTTTGTTTTTATTTATTTTATTAAGCTTAATTAATTTAGAATATTTTCCCATGGTTACATGATTCATGTTCTTTTCCTCCCATCCTCCCACCCCCTCCCATAGCCAACGAGCAATTCCAATGGTTTTCCATGTATCTTTGATCAAGATTTATTTCCATTTTATTAATATTTACAATAGTGTGATCATTTAGAGTCTACATCTCCAATCATATCCCCATTGAACCATGTGATCAAGCAGTTGTGTTTCTACTCCAATGGGTCTTTCTCTGGATGTGGAAAGTATTCTTTTTCATAAGTCAAGAAATTCCTACTACCTAAATCACAGAACAGCATGCATTAGGTATGAGACCAAAAAAGGATGACAAAGGATAGGTATTGAGGGGAAAGGGAATTTTTCAGTGACCTACAGAAAGTAGTCTGTTTAATAGCTACATATGCACAGAGTACTTTAGTCTCCATCCGTGGGTAGCAGATAAAAGGAATACTTCTCTTTTGTTCAGGTTATACTGAATAAACAAGAGAACTTAATGTAAGGAGACATATTTTACAAAATGTCACTGAGACTTGGTTGGATAGGATTCATAATTGGAAAATGGCTCTGATATTATACTTTATTCAGAAAACTACATTGATAGTTCAGTGGATTTGTGATCTTATAAGAGTGGGTGTACCTTTGTTATCTTGTGTAATTGTTCTCTTACAAATCCTCCACTAAGGGTCCACTCAATTTATTGATAACCTATCTCTAGGTCTCATGAGTCAGATCAACTGAGATAATATTTGTACAGTGCTTAGCATAGTTCCTCGCATTTAGTAGAAGCTTAATAAATACTTATTTCTCCCACTCAACTACTTTATAGTAATTTATAAGTAGCAGTGGATTTTTATAGTTTCCACTGGTTGTTTTTAAGTGTAATTTTTTTTAAACAATCATCAAGAGACGTGAATGTTTCCTATATGAAGAATCATAAAAAAGAATTATGTATAAAACTGGATTTCTGGCTTTTTTTAACTTTGTGTTTTTGAATCAATACTGATATTGGTTCCAAGGCAGAAGAGTGGTAAAGGCTTTGCAACTGGGTTAAATGACTTGCCAAAGGTCATATAGATAGGAGTCTGTTTTTTTAAAGTGCATGTCAAATATAACATGATAGTAACAAATTGATCCATTTGTTTTTTCTTCTGAACTTTTTGTTTCCTTCTGTGTGCATTTAGAAAGTTTTGCCAATACTGTTTTCTTTCTTTTTTTCCCCCATGTCTCTGTAAATACCTACTTACTATTTCCCTCTGCTAACAAATTAGTATAATCAAACAAAATAACTCAGAAGAATGGTCATGCTTTAGTTTTGGTCCATCAACTTTTTGCCATCAAGAGGTGGGTTAGTCTACTTCAACCATCTTTCAAAGTTATGATAATTGGTCATTCCATTGATCAGTGCTCTGTAGTTTTTCTTTTCTGATCAAATTTTATTTTTTCAATTGTTAAGCATTTTTTCTTCTGTTGAATGAAAGCTAAACAAAAAATCCCTTGTAACAACAACTTATTAAGCATAATAAATTTCCACATTGATTATTTCCAAAATGTGCATTTAATTCAGCACATTAGGGCATCATCATCTCTCTGTGAGAGGATGGGTAGCATGTTTCATAATAAATCCTCTGGAGTTATGAATGATCATTATATTGATAAAAGTTCTTGAATTTTTCAAAATTGTTTGTTTTTATGACATTGATGTTATAATATAAATTGTTCTTTCATTCTGTTCACTTTATCAGCTTCCATTCATAATAGTCTTCCCGAGTTTCTCTGAAACCATTTCTTTCATGATTAAAAAAATCCTTATGTTTGATAAAAAACATTATGTGATATAAAATAAATAATTTTGATTATATTAAATTAATAAGATTTTGCACAAACAAAACTAGTGTAATCAAAATAATCAAAATTATATTTATATTTTTATATAGGACTTTTTCAGAATTATTTTGCTTTATGTTATCTGCCAGTTAGTAAAACTTTATTAAACACCTACAAAGAAAGGAAAAAGTCAGTCCCTACTCAAGGAGTTTGCAATCTAATAGGAAAAGGCAACAACACATAAAGGGAAGCTGAAAGGTGGGAGGGGAAAAGGAGTGGAGAAGGCATGCTGTAAAAGTCCAGCAGAATGCTACAGAATAGGAAATGAAGATTTAGTGGGCCTGGGCACCCACCTTAAATGGAGGGTCCAGTAGGAGCACTTTGCTTTTCACCCTTCAATCACAGTGAGACAGGGACCCCAGGGACAGGGAGTATTTGATGAAGTGCGAGTTCTAGGACTGAGTTTATTGCAGGATGGAGAAGTTCTTTTGCTCATTATATAAATTCTTTTCCTGGCTCTGCTTATTTTATTTTGTAGAAGTTAATAAAAAATCTCCTGGGTTTCTCCGAATTTTTCTATCCATTGGTTATTCCTTTTTTGCTTTATAAAACTGGCTAACCTTGTCCGGTAACATATTTCTTTGATATTACCTCTTGTGTAGTTCCTCATTGGTAATATGTTACATCTTCCCCACACCTGTCATTCTTCGTTCTGTTATCCTTTGGATGACTAGCAAGTTTAATTCTTTAGAGACAGTGGTATTCCATGATTTATAGCTATATATCACTGAAAGAATATTGCCATTAAAAATATTTGTTTCCCTAGTGGAAATGTGTGTTGGCTATGGGCAGTGAAGGGGTGGGAGTGAAGGGGAAAGTAAAAACATGAATCGTGTAACCATGGAAAATTTTTCTGAAAAAATAAAATAATTAAATCTAAAAAAATGTCTGTTTCAGAAAAAAGGTTGAGGTCATCAAGAGCACCATACAATTACCTAAGAGCAATTCAGTCCTTTCTCTTCTCCTATTCACTGATTGCACTTCATTGGCTATATACAATGCTTGTCTGATATACAAAATGTTATATATTTTATAAAGTTTTATATATATTATATAATGAGATGTGTGTATATAAAATCATGGACTAGCTCCATGGATAGCCATTCTTACTTTGTAGTAGTATCTGTTCTAGACACTAGGCATTTTTCATATCTACTTTTGTTGTTGTTCCTGGGTGAATGATTGAAGTAAACTCTTTAGAGAGATTCTGATTTTCATGACTGATATAAATCACACAATGTCATTCACAAACAAAAGCATCTGGAAGACCTTTTCATCTTGAAGGAATACCTTTTCCACTAGGACTCTGGGGTAGACTCGTTTCATGAAATTGGTCAACATCTTTGGCAAACCTATGATTTGCTTATTTGATATTAATAAATAGTAATGATAATAATAGCAATTTAGAATCACATAGAACTTACCATGTGCCAGGCACTGTTTAAGTATCTCATAATAATTATGTCATTTGGTCCTTAAAACAATCTTGGGAGGTCGATGTTATTAGTCATATTTTAAAGATGAGGAAACTGAGGCAAACAGGTCACACAGTTAGTTAAGTGTCTGAAACAGTATTTGAACTCAGATTTTCCAGATTCCAGGTAAGCTCAGTTCAGCAAGTATGCTCTGAGTTACTTCTTTGTGTCATTCACTCTGCTAAGACAAACATGAAATAGACCCTTTTCTTAAGGAGCTTATATTCTTTTAGATGGAAGCATAACTCCTCAAGGAGTTGTCAGTATGATCAAGAGTCTGGTTCCAAAGTAGTATTACCTAGCTTATTTTGGGGGGGGGGAAGGAAGGAGAGAGAGAGAGAGAGAGAGAGAGAGACAGACAGAGAGACAGAGAGACAGAGAGACAGAGAGACAGAGAGAGAGACAGAGAGAGAGACAGAGAGAGAGACAGAGAGACAGAGAGAGACAGAGAGACAGAGACAGAGACAGAAACAAGCAGAAACTTATATATTGAAATCTGCATTACGGCTGAAGCATGTTCCTCTCTCTATTGAGATGCCAAGTTGTCTCTTTTGAGCCTAGCAGTATGGTTTTAGCTGCCATGTAGAGGTTGACAGTTACAACACTGTCAAAAATAAATTTTGAGAATTTAAGATTCTGTGATAATACAGAGTTTAATGTGAACCACAGAAGTTTCTGGTCTTTTTTCTTAGTCAATTCTCTGCTTCTTCATTGTGATTTGACTTCACCCTAACACTCTAGAATCCTATTAATATTTCAGAGGTTGGAAGGTTCTTCATAGGCTATACAGTCCATTCTGGACAATAGAGCTCATATTTTATTTCCATCTGCAATTATCCAGGACAGTAATTCCTTGTTACTGTCTTGTTTGCTTGTGGTAATCAGAGTGAAACATATGTACGGACCCCTAGTTAGTTACCTCAGGTTCCTAGGTACTTAATGGTTAATTAATCCTCTCCAAGCCATTACTTGTGACAATCAGAGTGAAACATATGTAAGGGCACCCAGTTAGTTACCCCAGCTTCCTATGTACTTTGTGGCTAATTAATCCTCTCCAAACCATGACTCAAAAGCTGGTTTTTATGTATTTTACTAGTTAGAGAAAACATACAGTTTACAACAAGGGTATTTTGTGGAATAGATTAGTAAGACCAGAATTTTCCCTTTTTGTACCTTGAGCTTACTTTACCACAAATTCACACACAGTTATTGAAAGAGTGGATCTCCACAGTAATTTTGTGTGGAACATGTGAGGAATATGTCTATCCACAGCAGCTGCATGGAAGGTGCACAAATATGAAAAAGATGTCTGCAGAGCACAGATATGGAGGAAAAAATGATGCCCCTAGTCTTCTGGTGATGCCATCACATTACTCTGCTTCCTTCTCTACAGGAGTTGCTTTCTGCTGTTCTCCTCTGGGCATTGCATCTTAGTAATTTAATTCCCAGTGTATTTTGTACCCCTTTCCTTGAATCCTCAGCAGCACTGGTATTTCCTGTATAAATCCTCTTTCCAAAGAGTGTGGGTGTGTGTGCATTTGTGGGAGGTTAAACTTTAGGTTTGTAGGAGGAATGCTCTCTTGTTTATTGTGATTACAATTGCTATTTACATGCCTTTGTTGGAATCATGTAGCCTTTGCCTTACTAGTATAAGTAAAGCACATTGGTTGGGGTATATATGGTTTGCAGAAAACTGGTCTACAAATCTGGATTAGCTGCCCAGGCTCCATTGAGTAAGAGTCCCCATGTGTTAAGTGCAATTATACCTTTTGTGGTAGCTAGCCACAAAGATGCTGATTGTAAAGCTATGACTGCTTTGAGTTAAAACCGTCAGTGATCAACAAAGCATGTTCTTTTATTGGTACTTTTCATAGATCTAGAGATGAAAAGGACCCAGAGGCCAGCTAATCCAATCCTCTAATTTCATAGGTAATAATAATGATGATGATGATGATGATGATGATAATAGCTAACATTTCTGTAGCACTTTTGTTTGAAAATGATTTTATCTATGCTATCTCGTTTGAGCATAATAGAATAATAATTAATATTTATGAAGGTCTTACCTTATGCCAGACACTGTACTAAATGCTTTAAAAGAATTATCTCATTTGATCCTCACAACAATCCTGGGAGGTAGTGGTTACCACCCCATTTTACAATGGGGAACTGAAGCAGAGAGAAGTTAAGTGACTTATCCCAGATCATGCAGATAAGTGTTTGAGGTAAAACTTAAACTCATGACTTGCTGAATGTAGGTTTAGCACTCTATCCATTGTATCACATAGTTGCCTAGATGTACAAACCCAGACCCAAGGAGGTTAAATGATTTGTCAAAAGTAAACATCCCAGGTAGAATTTGAACTCACGTCCTCTCTCACCAGCACAATATTCCTTTTCTCTTACCATGCTGTTGAATATATCAGGGCTTATCATATATAATAAACATGTTTGTTGGACTAGTAATAAGTTATATTTACATGGTTTTATTTCTCTTTGGTCTTTGTGTGTGTGTGTGTGTGTGTGTGTGTGTGTGTGTGTGTGTGTGCGCGCGCGCGCAGTGGTATCCCAAGATTTTCTAATAAAGAGAGTTAAATACATTTAGTGAGAAAATAAGAACAGAAGCACAATAAATTTTCTTGGTTTTTGTTGATGGACATTAGCTGGTTCCTAGATTTGAATTTTAACATCTGCCTAGGTAAGAGAGGTAAAAAGAACTGTACGTTGTTTTTTGAGAGATTATAGGCAGGTTTTTTAGGAGCAGGCAGACCAATCTGTACCTCTTTTGAATAGCATGGATCAGAGTTACATAAGAAGTAAAGCTTCAGTAATTTTAGGCAATGGCTTTTGCATGGTCAAGTAAATGCCTGGGAGAGGTATCAAAGAGAATAATTTGTCTGATAGAAATAAAAAAAAGTTGTTTCTCATGCCTCTGCAGGGTCTGGCATTCAGAAATGAAATCTTCCTATAATGAGTGTTGAGTGTAAAAGAGAAAGATTTCTTTGGTGCTTCTGATGTATTGTGCTTTTCTCTTCCTAGATTTCAAGTGAGTCTCTGGGACTCAGTAGAAGAATTAGAATCATAAAATCTTGTGGCTATTCCTTTTTGCCAACTCCCTTATTTTGCAGAGGCTGAAAGAGTTAAAGAGTTATCCAGGGTCATATAACTTTAGACAGTGGCAGAGCAGGACAAGAACCCAGGCCTCCCGACTGGCAGCCCAGCGTGCCTTCTGTGACACTGCTTTGCTTCTCATTTAGCTAATTATAGCTCCAACAGTGTGCTGCCCTGGCACCCATGCAGATATTTAAAAACCATCAGTCTCTGTTGTCTTTGGTTGTCCAGTCACTATTGGCATCTTTCCTTCTGTGAAGTGCATAGAAAAGAACATCACCGATGCCCAACCAGAGGAGTGCTACCTACTAAGCATCAGGAATCAGGAGATGACTGGAAGCAGAAGCTTATGTGGCATTTGGATAGCAGATAGGAAATGAGCCCCAGGGGCCTGACGCTCTCACAGGAGAGGCTCTGGAGGCAAATTTCTTTAAGTGCAGTGTGGCTTTTTCAAAACTTTGGCATTTGTTATTGAATTGCCTAAGAATCAGCAAATGAGCCCTCCTGGGTAGTTAAATTGGAAACGTACCCGATGTGGAGTGCTCAGTGGGCAGCCCAGTGATCGTTTTTTTGCCTGATAAGAGCAATCTCATGCCTCATTGCTAAATTGAATCTGTTGTCTTCCTCTAGCTCCACCTCCCTTCCCATTCTTCCCACTGAGTCACCCTTCTTCACTGGGTTTGTTCCTTCCTCTTCAGTCTGTGCTCTTCAAAGATGCTGAAATGAACCTTCTTCCAATCTTCTCGGGCAGCTATGGGGACTTTTCAGGAAATGAACAAGCATTTATTAAACATTTACTGTGTGCCAGGTACCAGAAATACAAAAGGGGAGGGGAACCCTTTCTCACACAAGCTTCTTCTTGATTCCCCAGTTTGTTAATCATCTTTTGCCTTCTCCCAAATTACTTTATATGCATTTTTGTATGCACTTAGCTGTATTCATGTTACAGTGTTATATCTCCCCTCCCCTCCACTTAAACTCTGTTTTCTGTCTTTGTAACCCTAGTACCTAGCTCAATGCCTGCCACACCAGAAGCATTTAATAAATGCTTATTGAATTGAATTTTTCCTCTAAATTAGGTTTTTTTTTAAATTTCTTTTGTGTCATAGACATTTTTAGCAAGTTGGTGAAGCCTATGGGCCTCTCCTCAGAAGATGTTTTTAAGTGTGCAAAATAAAAGATATAGGATTACAAAGGAAACTAATTCTATTGAAACAAAGTATCAAAATGTTAAAAAAATATGTTCATGTACCCCAAGTTAATAACCCCAGCTTGAATCCTTTCTTCTGTCATTGTAATTGGAGAAATCAGCCTTGGCCCTCCCACTTTCTCATCTGTCCAAGCACTTTATTCTCCTTCATAGAAATTCAATTCAAATTTCCTTTTAGAACCCCACATTGCTTAGTGTGGAGCAAAGTAGCATTTACCCATCCTCAAATCAAGAAACATAGCTCACTCTTTTACCCTCTCATCAGTTACTTAACAAAAAAAGATCTTCCCATAATCTTTGAAAGAATATTATTACTCAATGACAGATTTGCTTTTTTGCTCTTAGATTATAATTACCTAGAAGACAAGGATTATATTATTTGGTCTGCTGATTTCACACCTAGTAATGCAGTTGCATATAATATAGGCATAAAGGGAGCTATTATAAGCAAATTGGAAGAATAGGGAACATAATACCTATCAGATTTCTGGACAGAAGAACTTGTGAATAAGCAAGAAATAGAAAGCACTGTGAGATATAATATGGATAATTTTAATTTCAAATACATTAAATTAAATATTAAATTAAAAAAATTAAAACGAATATAGCCAAAATTAAAAGGGAAGCAGTAAGTCAAGTTGGGGAAAAAGTTTTTATAGAGAGTTTCTCATAAAGAAGTTGCTATAGTATTTAAACAAATAAGCCAGTTAGATTTATTGATATTAAAAAGAGGTCACTTTTAAAGATTATTTTCAATATAATTATGTATTGTAGGTAAATATATAATAGTGAATGTATATTATATATAATACATACTTAACATATATAATTAAACTATGTATACTTAATACAAAATTTCATGAATAAATTTACACATATATGTATAAAAAAGCAAACTCATGGCAGGGTAAAAGATTGTCTTGTATAATGCTGCATAATCTACTGAACAAAATCTGGCCCTTGATGTGCCTTCAGAGTGTACAACAGCAAATAGGATTGCATAAAAATATATGTATATGAATATATTTATACACATGTACTCAATGTCTCTATCACGTATATACACGTATAATATACACATAGAATACACATGTGAATAACATACATGTGCACAGTGTACACATATATGTGTGTGTTACATATGTACTCTTAAAATAGCCAGCATGCTGTCTATGGAGAAAAACAGATCATCAGAGTCTCTCTTAAAGTTAGAGTGTGAATACACTTCCAGATCTTTAGTGAGAAAACTAAACCAAATGTCAACCCAGAAGACTTTGTACTTAGCATTTCTGAAGGAAAGAATATTTCTGCCTTAAACCTGCTTCTTTTTGCAGCTGGTTTTGCCCATGTTCTGTTGTTTAGATTGGAAATCCATCATTCCTTCTTTTGGGTTTTTCAGATGAGAAGCAACCATTTCACCTCTTGCAAAATGTTTTGTGTTTTGGGGTATTTAAATATCTAGGTACTGGTTTGGGGGGGGAATCTACATTTTGAAAAATAACTGAAAAGTGCTAGAATCTTACATGTTGAGGATTTCAGAATTTTAGGATGTAAAGGGTTTATTCTAAAGAAGTCTTCCTTCAGTGTTGCAACATTTGGTTTCTGCAGTAGCCCAGCAGTTGCTAAGTAAACTTCCAGAATTTTTGCTGTTGAAAAATTTGCTGACTGATTTTGAAGCAGGATCTACCCTATTCTATTCCCTCTTCTCCCTGAGGTTTACAGGAATTCTCCCTGTACTCAGTTGTCAGCTTATATGTTCAGCATCCTGCATTCTTCATTTTCCTTGTTCCTAATTACTTCGGGAAACTTAAAAGCAAAAGAAATTCTCAGTCAGGAAGTCTGGACAGCCATCTCTGGTTAGAATCACAGATTTTCCCTCATTATTTCTTGGTAGAAATACACCAAATGGCCACCAGGTGGTACTAAATACTCAGGAGACATTTGAAAAATTCGAATAAATCATTATTTGACTAGTCTCATATTTAGATCTTTACTGAGCCTACTCAAAGGTATTAGGAGAGTTTTTACTAGCCAGAGAGAGATTGTCCAAGGCAGTCTTATACAGTCCTGATTCTGTGATGTGCTTTTGTCTATCATCTAGCAAATTAAGGGAGGTATTACAAATGTCTCTCAAATTCTGAAGGCAAAATTAGTTTGTTTCCTTACATTTTAAAATTAAACAAATAATGGAAAGGATTTTAAAGAGTAGACCTTTTTTTCTTGAAATATGAATTAAAATAACTGCTGCTGCTATGTGACAGTTCTAAAAGAAATGGGAAATCATAGATTGAAAATGGACATGACTTCCTGTCAGTATTTTAAGTCTAGTTTAAAACTTTTAATTTTATTTAAATGAATTTGTTGAAAGTATTAATATTTTTGAACTGTACCTGTGATTTCATTGGTAAAATGGATTGACTCTAAGTGAGGGAACTCTTTTTACTAATGAAGACTAATAACTTAAAATTACTGGTCTTAGATAGTTACCTGAGGCACAGAGGAATTTAATGATTTACCCAAGGTCACAAAGGTGTCAGAGTTGCTGGTCTGGAGGGCTCTCTAACAAATATACGATGCTTTCTCTTTAATTATTATTTTAAATAAATTAGATACCTCTTCTTTTTGTTCAGTCATTTCAGTTTTGTCAGATTCTTTGTGATCTCATTTGGAGTTTTTTTTGGTTTTCTTCCTTTTCTACCTAATTTTACAGATGAGGCAACCAAGGCAAAGAGGGTTAAATGGCATGCCTAGGGTTACACAGGTAGTAAATGTTTGAAGCTAGATTTGATATCAAGACTTCCTGACTCCAAGCCTGGCACTCTATCTACTGTGCCACCTTGTTACCCCAAAACTGAGTTTTTCCTTTGAGCTGGAAAAAAATTGACCCTTCTAAAGGTCATCAGAGCTTAGTGTCATGAAGATGGACTGTAATTTGCTTCAATAATAGAAATGATACACCGCTCTGGCAGAGAGGTAAAAATCTACCTGGACTTAAGGAAATGCAGGGGTCTCTGTCCTACATTTCAGAAACCAGCAGACCTCTTTCTTGCCAGTTTCTTCCTGCTGGATATCTCAAATCCCTCTCTTGTCAGTGTAAACCTATTTCTTATTGTTCTGACCTCAGAGATGAGCAATGACTCACTTGTCACCATCCTGTCTAACCCAGTGCCATTGGAAATGATGATGAACATCATGGTTCTAAAGTTGGAAGGGATTTTGAGAGAGAATCCTCCCCTGCCCCCTGCCTTAACAGTGGTTAATGCAGAAATCATTCAAGACAGATATTCTTTTCATCTTCATAAAAATATATGAGGAAGGAAGATGGGTGGGTCAAAAGACTTTCTCTAGTACATAAGTCATATGATAGCTAATGTGAGACAACCCCAGTGGGCAAGAAGGTCTACTCATTGGATAAGCAGAATGTCTACAGTTTCACATAAGCCTTTTACTCAATACTCTGTGGCTACGGAGAATTGCTTAGCTACTATGTTATAAAAAAAACAAACAGCAAAAAACAAGTCTTCAAGTACTTGAAGAGTATGTTAAGTTTCCACAGCCCTTTCTCTTATCTCTCTTCCTGTATCAGACCCTAATGACCTTAACAGTGCTTAGGAGGAAAAATAAACTTTAATGTAGACCAAGATTGTATGGATATTCTTGTTTCATTCTCTATTGTCATGAAGCTACTTTAAGATTCTGGTAAGTGCAGAGATGCTGGGCTTCAAATCAAGTGACCTAACTTTTGGTCCTAGCTCTGTCACTAATGAACTGTGTGACTTTAAGCAACTTGCACCGCTCTTCTGGGTTTCATTTCCTCCACCTGTTAAAGAAATTGGGCTGGACTGGAATCGCTGGAGCTTTTCAAGCTTTAAAAACATGTCATGTTATTGTGATACGCTTTCTGATAAATTCTTGGCTATTGTCCCAACTTTTGGAAAGATCAATGTATACTTCTGATACCCTACTTCTTACTATTTTAGAAAATTCAGCTCTGTAATTCATCTCAACTCAACAAGCAATATTTTATGCCAAGTATTGCAAGGGTTCAAAATGCCAAAATGAGATAGTTCATGACCTCAAAGAACTTAAATTTTATCTGGTTTATTCATCTGGGGGACAGGATCAGTTGCTTTTCTCCAAATGAGGTGCTATAGAAGAATAGAGGAAATGCAAAACCTGCCATTTTGTTATCCTAAAGAATTCTTTAAAAGATCATCTTTGCATTTTGATCCATGCAGTTTTAATTACTTTCATGAGCCTTGAGGCCCATGACAATATCAGAGGGAGCAGTTTATAATAAACTTACAGAATAAATAAATAAGGAGATAAAATATGCAAACACAGTCTAGTCATTTTGATGGGCTTCTACTGGAATGAATGCTGGCAAATTTGAGAATTAGATGTGGATTTGCTGTAGGAGGAGGTTTTAATAATTGGCAGGGACATTTAAATTCCTTTCTCTTGTATTACCCCTATGCTTCAGGCCAGTCCCCCCCCCCCCTTAAATAAAATGCATACCAGGTCATTACATAGGGTTCTTTATTTTAACAGAACTCTTTACATTGCCTAGCTTGGGGCTTGATTATCCTATAGGAGGCGGGCACTAAAATCAGGGGACCTAGTAACTACTAATCTTCTTTCCTGAAGCTAACAAAGCAGTGTTTCTTAATGACTCAAGTCATCATTGTACAAAATCTCTATGCTTTTTGCTAGTAAAAATGAAAGATTAAATTATGTGGCACTGTGTTTTTCTTTGAATTCCCTGCAGGTTCCTTTTGGATAACATGGTAATGAAATGTCAGAATTGATTTTTAACATTTTGTTGTAAGGTTCATTGTATTATTATAAACAGATTTTTGAGGGGGGGAGGCATTTTAAATCAGAGGGGTTCATGGGGATTTTTGTTTTATACTACCAGGAAATAAACTTACTCATGCTTAGCCAACTTTTAATAATTCTGAGGTTCATTAGCAAAGTTGTCGATTGTCTTCTCTTTCTCCCTCTTGTTTCTATAGTTCTCTCTCAATGTGTCTATCCTGTCCCTCCAACTTTACCACTCCATACCCTTGCTAATTATAGCCTGTTGTATAGAGTCCAAAGAGGAAATGAAATTGTATTGAGGTAGGTGTATTTTTCTCTTAAACCTTCAGTCTAGTCAGATCCTAAGACCTAAAAGTCAGAGGGCCATACTAACTCATTTCCTTCCAACTAACTAGTAAAGCTATGGTTTGAATCCAGACCCTCTGATCCCAAATCCACTTGCTTTTCACAGTGTCTCTCTTTCCCTCTTTTATACCACATTGCCTCTGAGTACAGACTGGGTGGACAGGAGAAGAGATTGAATTTGTTGACTCTTTGGGGAATATTTTGAGATTTCATTGCCCAATATTTATTTTATTCTTTTATCAATACATTGCATCAAGAGAGGTCATGGTTTAGACCTTGTTAGGGCCTATAAGTGACTCTTGGACTCAACCCTATGAAGAAAAGATAAGCATTCTCTTTTCTAACTCAGTTAGTGGAAGGCAGGATGGGAAAAGGTTCTAGTGCTCTTGAAGTGATGTTGTTGTTTTTGTTCCTCAGGAACCCTAAAAAAGTATGATCATACCAATATTGAATATGTTTTACGTATTCACCTGTATATAACATATCAAATTGTTTATCACCTCAGAGAAGAGAGGAAAAGAATTTGGGACTCAAAATTTTAGAAAATGAATGTTTAAAAATTGTTTTTACATGTAATTTGGAAAAATAAAACATTATTAAAAATTTAAAATGTGGTCATAATACTAGAACTGGAAGATATCTTAAAGCTTCATCATTTCTTTGAAGAATTATAAGATTCTAGTTTTGGAGCCAGAAAATGTACTAAGGAGTCATCTACTATAATTTCACTTTTCAGAGGAGTTCTAGAGAAGAATATGATTGCCTATTGTCTTTTAGTAAAATTGTGATAGAACTGAGATCAGAAAAACCAGGTCTTTTGACTTTTCATTCAGTGATCTTCAGACTTTTATTGAGGTAGAAGATAGTACAGTGGGTTTTGAATGGCAGCTCTTTCCATTTTTCCTTTGAACAGAACACTTCAATTGGTATTGTTCCAAAAGGAATAATTATGTATTAAATAGTAAAAACAGGATTTGAACCTAGATCTTCTCATTCTAAATCCATTACTCTTTCTAGTAAGTTGCCTCTTTTATGCCATTTACCTTTGAGTATAGATTTGGTAGGTAGGAGAGGATATTGACTAAGTTGACAATTAGGGGATTATCTAGATTTTTAGATGTTTATTTTAGAGATTTTTATCTGGAGTTTTTAGATTTAGAATGAAGATTCCTCCCCTTTATAGGGCCTGATAAATTCTGAACTCTGACCATTCCTGATAATCTGCATTTACAAAAGAAAAAATCCAGGCAGGTTGTAGCTTCTGCCAGAAGGAAAGAGTGAAGACTTTGTTTTCTCTTCTTTTTTGGGAATGAGTTTAAAAGATTGGGTCTTTTTTTATTCTAATGGGAATTCATCAATGAAGTCCAGGAAAGATTAGTTAACTATTACATACGAGGCTGGAAAACTTTATGAACTGAACTGAAAAAAAATTGAAAAAGTAGGAAGATTAGAATGATGGAAAATCAATCCTATTATTTTAAAAAAGATTTGAATTTGATTAAACTGCAGTATAATGTGGAATGTTCGTTTGGTGTAATAACAACCAACATTTGTCTATTTCCTTAAAGGGTTGCAAAACCCTTTGTACTTAAAAAATTGAGTCATATAAACAGACCTATGAGAGAAGATAGTTTGATATTATTATCCTCACTTTACAGGAATGGGAATGAGGTTGGGATAAGTTTTGGTTTTTTGCCCAGGGTCACATAAATAGCAAGTATCAGAGGTGGCTTTGAGTCTAGGGCTTCCTGAGTACCAGTGTAGTACTCTAAGAAGAGCAGTGTGAATTAATTTCCCAGTTTTCTTCACTTTACTCTCCTCCATGTTCTCTGTTGTGTAGGGACACTGGCCTCTTTTCTATTCCTCATACATAATACTCAGTCTCCTGACTCAGCATTTTCACTCTGCCTTGTTCCTGAAATGCTCTCTCTTCATCTCTGCCTCTTGACTTTCTTTAAGTCCCAGTTATTTTAAATCCCACCGTCTACAAAAAGCCTTTTCTGATCCACCTCAATGCTTTTGTTTTCTTTCATGGAACAGACTTTCCTCCTCTTTTTAAATGTTAATTTTTGAAATTTTTGAAATTTAAAATTTTCCAGATTATTGTCATTATAATTTTTAATAATGGTTTTCTGACATTTTGCAATCCCTCCTTCTTATGCTCCCTCCTCAAGAATTGATAGAGGTTGTATATTTGTTATCATATGATACATATTTCTATTTTCATTATATTATGAAACAAGACATTACTTACACTAGAGAAAAATTCATGAAGGAAATAAAGTGAAGAATGGTATATTTCAATATGTATTTGAACTCTGTTCCTTCTATGGCAGTGGATATCCTTTTTTTTATCATAAGTCCCTTGAAATTATCCTAGATCCTTGCTTTATTGATAATAGTTAAGACATTCACAGTTAATCATCATATATTATTGTTGTTATTATGTACAATGATCTCCTGGTTCTGCTCACTTTTCTTTGCATCACTTCATATATAGGTATTTTTGTGATCATCTTGTTTGTTATTTCTTGTGGCATAATAGAATTCCATTACAATGATAGACACACAATTTGTTCAGCCATTCCCCAATTGATGGCCATTCCTTCAGTTTCCAGTTCTTTGCCTCCCTGTACAAGTAGTTTCTTTTCTCCTATCTTTAACCTCTTTGGGATATAAACATAGTATTTCTGGGTCAAAGGGTATATGCAGTTTTATGATCCTTTGGGCATCATTCCAGATTGCTCTACAGAATAGTTGTATCAGTTCATGGATCTATCAACAGTGTATTATCTTAATTTTTCCCTCTAATATTTATCATTTTCATTTTTTTGACATGATAGCTAGTCTGGTGGATGTTGTTTTTAGCTTGCATTTCTCTAATTAATAGTGATTTGGGGCAATTTTTCATATGAATAAAGATAGTTTTAATTTCTTCATCTAAGAATAATCTGTTTATTTGTCAGTTGGGGAATACTTGGTATTCTTATAAATTTGACTTGATTTCTCTACATATTTAAGGAAAAAAGCCTTTGTTAGAGACACTCGTTCTAATGATTTTTCCCCAATTTTTGTTTGCTTTTTCATTTTGGTTGTATTGATTTCATTTATACAAAAACTTTAAAATTTAATGTAGTCAAAATCATCTATTTTCTCTCTCATAATGATCTCTATATCTTGTTTTGACTTAAATTTTTTCTTAATCCATAGGTCTGACAGGTAAACTATATTATGCTCCCCTAATATGTTTATGTATCACCTTTTCTTTCTAAATCATGTATCCGTTTTGACTTTATCTTGGTATACTGCATGAGGTGTTGGTCTATTCCTAATTTCTGCCATACTGTTTTCTAATTTCCCCAGCAGTTTTTGTCAGATAATGAGTTCTTCTTCCTAATCCCGGATCTTTGGGTTTGTCAAACACTAGGTTACTGTTGTCATTTCCCATTGCATGTCAAAAGTGACTAATCTATTCCATTGGTCTACCATTCTATTTCTTAGCCAGGACCATATTGTTTTCATAGTTACAGCTTTATAATATAGTTTGAGATCTGGTATAGCTAACCAATTGTGTGACCTTGAGCAAGCCACTTAATCCTCTTAGCCTCAGTTTCATCACTTCCTCCCCAGGCTGCTGTAAGTCTCAAATGAAATAATGTACATAAAATGCTACACAAATATCATTTGTTATTTTCCACCATGCTACATTACCCTCTTCTCAAAAACTTTATCTACTTTGATTTCTCTAAGATTTCAATGAATTCAGATAAGGCTCCTGGTTTCTCTTTATGTTATAAAATTTAATTTGGTTTTACATTACTTTTATTTCTGAATATGTCATTTCCCTTTCCCCAAATCAGAGGCATCTTTTGTATTGTGGGCCAGGATGCTGTTAGAACTGGGAAGATGTGGATTAATTTATCCTTTCCTCTCTTTTTTCTCTTCCCACACATCCATACGCCCCCCCATAACACTAGCCAAGATTGTTATTAGCAAGGAAGCAGTACTGCAGATCTGAGGCAATTCAGGATAGCTTTTCCTTAGGTATACTGATCTACTGCCTAGTTATGTCTTTTATGAGTTGCTAATGCTTTCACAACTCAGTCTAGGGGCCTGCAAGTTTTTAATGTTTCCAAAGTGGTGCAATCTAAGGAGAAGTTTATTCAGACTAAGTTCTGTAGGTTTTGGTTTCTTGACTTGTGTGTAGTTGAGTTCCAGTAGACCATTGTTGGACCTAGCCACTGTTAGCCTGCTAGGAGGTTCTGCAGGCTCACAGCTACTGAACTGCTGAGTCCCTTTTGGTCTTGGTCTCCTGTCCTGATTTTTCTTCTTCAGGTATATGTACTGGGCTAGAAGTTAGAACTGAGTCACCACTCTGCTCCTCTGCTCAGAGCCTCATAGGTAAGTTTTTGGAATTTGTTTTGCACTCAGTACTCAGGGCCCCTATGCTTGGTTGCAGCTGCCCCTTTCTGCCGTGGATCTGTCACTCAAGACTGGGTAATGGGTGACAAATCTGGCATATGACTCCTGTTCTCACTCCCGATGCTAGTTCAGGCATCCCCTGGGATCGTTTTTGGTTTTCTATCCTGATACTCTCTGTTCCTTTTCTGGGTGCTGGAATGCTCCTGGTCTTGCATACTACATTTATTTTAGCTCCTACTGTGCTGTGCTGCTGATCAGCCTTTTTCCCCAAGCCCCAAGCAGTGTCTATAGACCTCTCTGTCTTTTATTTTCCAAAGCTGCTGTGGGATTAAAAATAATATTAATGTGACTTTTTCTTGGCTTTCCCCACAGAAATTAGATTTTGCACTTTTTTTAGGTTGTTGTGAAAGAGTGATAGTGGGACAGCCATCTTCACTTTGCCCCAACTTACCTTTTTCTTAAGTATCATCAGCACCTCGGTTAATTACTCAGACATAGCAAGTGCTTGATTATGTGTTTGGATTTAGGTTGAAATTCTTTAAGCTTTTTTTTCCACATGGAGATGAGAAAGAGAGTTATTTACATTTTTTCTAGATTTTGTAATTTTCTCTAAGTCTTGTTTGGTTTTAAAATCTTTTCTATCCCAAAGATCTGACAAGTATACAGAATAGTATTGTTTACACAATTGATTTAACTCCTTGTATATTTGAGTAATTAGACCCCTGTCAGAGTTTTTTGTTATAAAGATTTTCCCCAATTTGCTGTTTCCCTTCTGATTTTGGCTACGTTGTTTTTGTTTGTACAGAAACTTTTTAATTTAGTATAATCAAAATAATTTATTTTACATTTTGCAATTTTCTCTAATTCTTGCTTGGTTTTAAAATCTTTACTTTCCCAGAGATCTGACAAGTATACTATTCTGTGTTCACTTAATATATTTATAGTTTCCCTCTTTATATTCAAGTCATTCACCCATTCTGAATTTGTCTTGGTGTGGGGTGTGAGATGTTGATCTAAGCCTAATATCTGCCATATTGTTTTCCAAATTTCCCATCAGTTTTTGTCAAATAGTGGATTTTTGTTCCAAAAGTTGGGCTCTTTGGTCTTGCTGACATCACTTACGCCAAGTCTATTCCACTGATCATCCCTTCTGTCTCTTAGCCAGTACCATACCATTTTGATGACCACTGCTTTATACTATAGTTTAATATCTGGTACTTATAGGCCACTTTCCTTCACATTTTTTTCATTATTTCGCTTGATATTCTTGATCTTTTGTTATTCCAAATGAACTTTGTTATTTTTGTAATTCAGTAAAAAAAGGTTTTTGGTAGTTTGATAGGTATGGCACTAAATAGGTAAATTAATTTGAGTAGAATGGTCATTTTTATTATGTTAGCTTATCCTACACTTGAGCAATCCATGTTTTTCCAATTGTTTAGATCTAGTTTTAATTGTTTGGAAAGTGTTTTGTAGTTGTGTTCTTATAATTCCTGTGTTTGTTTTGGTAGATAGATTCCTAAGTATTTTATATTGTCTAGGGTGATTTTAAATGGTGTTTCTCTTTCTACCTCTTGCTGCTGTGATGTGTTGGAAATATATAGAAATGCTGATGATTTATGTGCATTTATTTTGTATCTTACAACTTTGCTAAAGTTGTTGATTATTTCTACAAGCTTCTTAGTTGATTCTCTAGGATTTTTTAAGTGGACCATCATATCATCTGCAAAGAGGGATAGCTTAGTCTCCTCATTGCCTATTTTAATAATTTCAATTTCTTTTTCTTCTCTAATTGCTATCGCTAGTGTTTCTAGTACAATGTTAAATAATAGAGGTGATAATGGGCATCCTTGTTTTACTCCTGATCTTATTTGAAAGGCTTCTAATTTATCCCCATTGCATATAATGCTTGTTGATGGTTTTAGGTATATACTGTTTATTATTTTTAGGAAAGATCCTTATATTCCTATACTTTCCAGTGTTTTCAATAGGAATGGGTGCTGTATTTTGTCAAAGGCTTTTTTCAGTATCTATTGAGATAATCATGTGATTTTTGTTTGTTAGATTGTTGATATGGTCAATTCTGTGGATGGTTTTCCTAATGTTGAACCATCCTTGCATTCCTGGTATAAATCCCACCTGATCATGGTGGATGATC
>NC_058133.1:116037820-116056746 GCF_016433145.1 Gracilinanus agilis
TAATGTTGAACCAACCTTGCATTCCTGGTATAAATCCCACCTGATCATGATGGATAATCCTCTTGATCACTTGCTGGAGTTTCTTTGCTAATATTCTATTTAAGATTTTTGCATCTATGTTCATTAGGGAGATTGGTCTGTAGTTTTCTTTCTCTGTTTTTGATCTCCCTGGCTTTGGAATCAGTACCATATTTGTCTCATAAAAGGAATTTGGTAGGACTCCTTCTTTGCTTATCATATCAAATAATTTGTATAGTATTGGGATTAGTTGCTCTTTGAATGTCTGATAGAATTCACTTGTGAATCCATCAGGCCCTGGCAATTTTTTCTTAGGGAGTTCTTTGATGGCTTGTTCAATTTCTTTTTATGATATGGGATTATTTTGGTGTTCTATTTCTCCTCTTCATTAGAGGTGAGGTCTCCCTTTTCATCTTTGATATTGTCAATTTGCTTTTCTTCTTTCCTTTTTTTTATTAGATTGACCAGTACTTTGTCTGTTTTATCTGTTTTTTCAAAATACCAGCTTCTAGTCTTATTTATTAATTCAATAGAACTTTTACTTTTGATTTTATTAATTTCTCCCTTGATTTTTAGTATTTCTAATTTAGTTTTCATCTGGCGATTTTTAATTTGCTTGCTTTCTAGTTTTTTTAAGATGCATGCCCAATTCATTAATATCTGCCCTTCCTAATTTGTTAATATATGCACTCAAGGATATAAATTTCCCCCTGAGTACTGCCTTAGCTGTATCCCACTCAGTTTGGTAGGATGTCTCATCATTGTCATTCTCTTTAATGAAATTGTTGATTCTTTTTATGATTTCTTCTTTGACTAACTGGTTTTGGAGAATCATATTATTTAATTTCCAATTAGTTTTTAATTTGCCTCTCCATGTGCCCTTACTAATTATTATTTTTATTGCATTATGATCTGAGAAGGTTACATTTATTATTTCTGCTCTTTTGCATTTGCTTGCAATGTTTCTATGACCTAGTACATGGTCAATCTTTGTGAATGTACCATGTGCAGCTGAAAAGAAGGTGTATTCCTTTTTGTCCCTATTTATTTCTCTCCACATATCTATTAAATCTAATTTTTCTAGGACTTCATTTACCTCTCTTATCTCTTTCTTTAATTTTTTTTGGGTTTGATTTATCTAGATCTGAAAGAGGGATATTTAGATCTCCCACTAGTATGGTTTTGCTATCTTTTTCCTTTTTGAGCTTGGCCAGTTTCTCCTTTAGGAATTTGGATGCTATGCCATTTGGTGCATACATATTGAGCAATGTTATTTCCTCATTGTCTATACTGCCTTTTATCAGGATGTAATTACTGTCCCTGTCTTTTTTAATCATATTTATTTTTACTTTGGGTTTGTCAGAAATCATGATCGTCACTTCTGCCTTCTTTTTCTCATTTGAAGCCCAAAAACCTTTGCTCAAGCCCTTTACCTTCAAGATGTGTATGTCCACCCACCTCATATGTGTTTCTTGTAGACAACATATGGTAGGGTTTTGGTTTCTAATCCACTCTGCTATTTGCTTCCACTTTATGGGCGAGTTCATCCCATTCACATTCAGAGTGATAATTATCAGTTGTTTATTCGCCAACATTTTGGTATCCTCTCCTAGTTCTACCCCTTCTTCTTATACTATTTTCTTTTTAACCAGTGGTTTGCTTTATGCCAGTAACCCTTGTCCCCTCCCTTGATTTACTTCCCTTTCTACCCCCTCCTTTATTATTCCCCTATTTTTATTTTTAAGGCCTAATGAATTCCCTCCCCTTTTTCTCCCTTCACTTCTTTGACCTCCCCACTCCCCTTGGTTTATCCTTTCTGACTTTCTCAGTAGGGTTAGATAGAGTTTTATATCCCAATGGATATAGCTACTTTTCCCTCTCAGGATTAATTCCACTGAGAGTAAGGTTTAAATTTTACCTCTTAATACTCTTTTCCTCTTCTTCTTATAATAGTATTCATCCTCTCCCCTTCCCATGCCCTCTTTGTGTGTAATAGAAAATCCTATTTTTTTATTCATTCAAATTTGTTATTTGCATTTCTAATCAATAGCAAAACTCCAAAATTATTTTAACATGTAAGGGGGACTTCTAGTTAAGATGGCTACAGGAAAAGCTACAGAAAAGACAAGGCCTCCTATTTTTACTCCAGCAAAGAAATAAAAATAGCATTTGATTAAATAGTCAAGAAATAATCAAAGAAAATAAATATCTTCATTCATATAAGAATAACACAAACCCCCATAAAATAATCAAGAAATAATCAAGAAAAATAAATATTTCCATCTATACCAGAATAACACAAAAAAGACAGCTGGATACATACAGGACCCTTTTATCAGGAAAGTCAACATGACTTCCAGGTAAATAAACCCCAAATTTCCTACACTTGGATCAGAGATGATCCAAGGATATTTGCAGCATGTAGCACTCTTTCACTGGAGGAAAATGGATAGGAGTCACAACTTGAAAAAAATTGGGGAGCCACAGTGATAATGAGAAACTCTAGTACTTTGTTCTGACTATAGGCATAGGACTGTATTCTGATTGATGTGCTAGAGGAGTCTAGAAGGACCCATCATTTTGACATATTTATTTGGAACAATATAATTTGGTCCAGATTCTAAAGGGAAATAATCAAAAAAGTGGGAAAGAAGAGATGTATCAATACTCAATCTTAAAAATACACTTCAAATAAATAAGCATCAAAACTGTTTAATTTTATTTGAAAACAGAAAAAGTGATCAGCAGAACTGATGAGGTACACAACATTTAGGAACAAATGAACTTAGTGACAGCATGTTAATTAAATCTAATCACACCCAACTACTAGGGTTAGAACTCATTCAATAAATTCAACCAGGATAACTGGAAAGTAGTCTCAAAGAGATTAGGTTTAGATCAGCATCTCATGTCATATGCGAAAATAAGTTCCTAATAAGTATGTATATATTATTTTTGCAATTATATGTAGGGGAAGAGTTCTTGAATATAAAAGGGATAAAGAGGGCCATGCAAGGTAGATTAGACAATTTTGATTACATAATTCAAAAACCTGTTGCAAAATAAATTCAGTATAGTTGAACATTAGAAGGGAAATAACTGGAAAAAAATGTTTGTAGCAAGTTTCTCTTATAAAAGTCTGAGAGCCAAAATATGTAAGGAACTGCTTCAAATGTTTAAAAACTAGATCCATTTCCTTGGTCAACAGATATGAAGAGACAATTATCAAGGGAAGAAAACAAGATATCTACAATCATATGGAAATAAACTCTAAGTCATTAATAAAAATATAGATTCAGATGAAAACAACTTAATTTCCTTTGCATATCGATCAGATTGGGAGAGATGACAGAAAAGGGGTGACTGCTATTGAAGATTCTGTGAGAGGATAAGCAAAATAATGCATTGTTGTTGGGGCTATGAATTCGTCCAGCCATTTTGGAAAGCAATGCAGAACTATAGCACCAAATCTCACTAAACTTTGACCCAGAAATATCTTTGTTAGACATATTTTTAATGTATCAAATAGACAGGAAGAAAATATCTGTAAAAATATTCATAGCGATATTTTTTGTTGTAGGAAAAACCTGCTGAATGTTCGGACAGTGCCCATTGGTTGGGGAATGGCTGAACAAACTAGAGGATATGGAATGTAATATAATATTGTAGTGCTTTCTACAAGAAATTATGAAAAATAATAATTTGGAGAAGCCAGAGAAGAATGGTGTGAATCGATGTAGAGGGAAATGAATAGAACTTGAGTACAATTTATATAATACCTGAAACATTGTAAAGAACAACAATTTTGAAATACTTAAGAACTTTGAACAATTTAATGACCAATCATGATTCCAGGACTAATGATGAAGCACCCTGTTTCCCTTTTCACATCAATGGAGTGGATGTACAGAATGCCACATCGTTTTAGCACATGATGAAAACTTGATTTATTCTGCTTAATTAAGCTTATTTGTAACAAGAGAGGATTTTTTTGATCATGAGAAAGTTCGTGGGTTAGTGGGGGCTAGTACTAGTGATGCCAAAAATAAAGGAGAAAAGGAAAAAAAAGAATGCTAATGAAGGAAGTTCAGAGGGAAACAGATTTAAGCAGAACTGTTTTGAAATTAATATATTGACTATCTTATATGTTAAAGAAAATACAAGTTATATGTAATAGAAACAAAAGAAATGAGAGATCATTGTAGCTATTAGCCATTACAACTGACCTTATGTATGAAGTCCTGAAATAAAATTAGTGTAATGATTTATAACTTAAAATACCTTTTATTAGAAAAAAGATTCAAAAAGTGAAGATCTTTATACATTAGAAATAAAACTATTAAGGTATGTTATTCATAAAATGAATATAGATTTGTCCCCTGACACCATTAATAAAAATGATTGCAACTTGATATTTTCTAACTCAGACTGTTTCTAGAGTCAACAATGATGATCCAGTAAAAGATGTTTGATAATGCTTTTTGGTTGATGTGAGCTACTGTGTTTTTGTTTTTGTATGGGGGTGAAGGAAGTGGAGATGGGGTGTGGTATATTTCTTTTGGAATATTATAGCCAATAGAAGGGACCACTGGAATTTTTTTTAACGTGCTTCTTTGCCTTTTAGGTGGACTAGCATTAGCCCAAGTACTCTTTTTTTACGTGAAGTACTTGGTCCTTTTTGGTGTTCCTGCCCTGGCTATGCAGCTGGATGGAATCCTACCTCCTGCCCTTCCCCGATGTGTGAGCACAATGTATAGCTTCACTGGAATGTGGAGGTTAGTTCTATGTTTTCCTAACATGGTTTGGGTTGTTTCATGAAGAAAAACTCGGGATAGTGTTCTGGAAATTTAGGTTCTAGCTCTGTCTTCTGCAGTTAACTCTTATTTATGAGTTTGGGCAAATTCTTTGCCCCATTCATTGCTTTACTTATTTGTCTAAAGGAAATGGATAATTTATCCCTGGCACATCCCCCTCTTTAGCATATTATGAGGTTGTGAAGATGAGTGGGAAAGCTCTTTGAAAAAGGAAAGGAGCTCTGTAAATTCAAGTCATATGAAAGTGTGGTTTCCTAGTGAATTGAAACATTTTTCTGGGTATCTGATATTGCCTTGACATCCTATTTAGTTGATGAGACATTATTATAATGATTTGTGGTTATGCATAGGAGAATGTGTTTTTCTCTCTCTCTTTTTTTTAAATTTTAAACCCTTAACTTCTGTGTATTGACTTATAGGTGGAAGATTGGTAAGGGTAGGCAATGGGGGTCAAGTGACTTGCCCAGGGTCACACAGCTGGGAAGTGTCTGAGGCCGGATCTGAACCTAGGACTTCCCGTCTCTAGGCCTGGCTCTCAATCCACTGAGCTACCCAGCTGCCCCCATAGGAGAATGTGTTTTAAAAAATCTCATCACCCCCTACATGTAACCTATAGGCTCTGTACTCCTAGAGAAAGGCTCTTTTGGGTTTATGATAGAAATAATTTTTTGCAACATCTGTCACTGGGCACAAGTTCCTCCCAGATGCATGATCTCCCCAGAGTTTTTGTTAAAAAAGAACCCTCAACTACTGATAAAATCTGCTTCTTCTTGGTATAGAAGTGGTGGCTATGGGTACAGAGTGTTGTACATATTATGAAACAGATTATTCCTTAGGTTGGTTTTGTCATAAGGAAGGACTCTATTTTTTTGGAGAAGGCAGTTATTGAGATGTAAATTTGGTGTTTGAAGAAAAAAACATATTAAAGCATATTAAAAGAAATTTTCAATGGTATTAATTCGGTTTGTCTCTTGCTGTTTCTGACTTGTTTGCTATTGTGGTTCTCTTATAGCTTTTTGGCTTGTCTATTCCATATTTGTCAGAATGTAGACTTTATTTCCCTTCCAGATCTGCATTGCATAAGAACTGCATATAGTTGATAATGTGTTAATTTTCATTGTAGATTAATGAGATTTTTTTTCACTAAAATCTCACTTTAGGGTTGTAGCATGATATGATGAAAAGATGACTGGTTTTGGAGTCAGGAGATTAGTTTGACTCTAATCCATTTATTCCCAATGTCATTTTGAGCAATTTACTTTCTCTCTATGGGTCTCAGATTCCTGTATGTAGAAAGAATGCTCATCATTGGTTGTTCCAAGTCTAAAAGCCAGGGGGTGAACATAGTTGATTTTATATGATAGAATTACTTTTGGAACAGCAAACTTCATGTAAGGACTATGATTTCCAAAGGATAAGTTAGGAAAGGGCGTGACTGTTAAGTGGCAGTAACAAGCAGGTTGACTGGATGTTCTCCAAGGTCTTTTCTGGCCCCAAATTGTGTGATACAATATGATCCCTTAATGTTGCTCTCAGAGATTAGGAATTTTTCAGTCTCTTTCTTGGTGACCTCATTAGGTTTCCTAGCTTTAATTGTTATCTCACACAATCACAGAATTTGAGAATTGGAAGAAGCCCATTCTTTCTCCTGAACTCAAAATCCCACATCTCTGACTGCTTGCTGGACATCTTTTATTTGAATGCCCCATAAATATCTCAGACTCAATATATAATTTCCTTTCCTTTATTGTAGCTGTTATGCCCTCCATCCCAACCTCATTTCCCAAACTGGACTTCCAAAGATCATGCCTGGAAGTTACTCAGCTTCTGGGCCTATCCATACTCATTTTCAATCTGGCCATTTTCCATCCTGTCACTGTAGGTAGATCCTCATTCCCCCCACCTTTTCACCCATTGCTTTAAGAAGTATAATCAGTGAACCACTACTATTGCCAGTTCAAAAGGGAGTGTCATTGGACAGACACATTTTTTTCTACTTATACACCCAGTGACTCCCCAGGCCAAAACGGTTTTCCCTGGTTACCATTTCCTTTTATAAGTTGTCTCCCATTGTTAAAGTATCAGCCCCTTAAAGATAGAGAATGCTTCCTTTTTGTATTTGTTTCTCCATAACTTGGGCAGCTAGGCAGCAATGTCAAACGTGGAGTAAGGAGGACTCATTTTCCTTACTTTAAATCTGACCTCTGGCCAAGTTTCTTAATTCTATTTGCCCTAGTTTCCTCATCTGTAAAATGAACTGGAGAAGAAAATGGCAAACCATTCCAGTATTTTTGCCAAGAAAACCCTAAATGGGCTCACAAAGAGTCAGACATAACTGAAAAATGACTGAATAACTCAATAAATTGGTATAGTCTATTGCAGTGATGAGACTGTGTGCACAAACTGCAACCTTCATGCTGCATGTGAGCCTCCCTACCTTACACCACACAGGGGAGGGAGGAAGCACTGCTATTGGGCTTCTGGGAAGAGGGGCAGGAGATGCGAGAAATGTCTTCAGGTAAATATAGAGAGGAGTAAAGGAGCATGCTCCAGCATGTGTGCTATTGGTTCATCAACGTGGGCATATGGTATAACAAATAAATAAATACTTTTTCATTCATTCATTCATATTCAACATAGAACTTATTACATTTTCTGCCAAATCCATTCATCCTCCAAACTTGACCCTTCCCATTGAAGGTACCTGTGTCCTTCCATTTATCTAGTTTTGAATCCTAGAGTTATTTCTTGACTTCCTCCCTTTACTGACATCTCTGAAATCCAATCAGTTCTCACATCTTACTAATTCTCTCTTTAAGTATCTCTGTCACATCTCTTTCCTTTTAGCCAATAATCCTCTACCTATGCAGGATAAGGTTTTTATCACTTTTAGCATGAACTATTTTAGTAGCCTTTCAAATAATATTCCTGCTTCCAGTTTCTACCCTCTCCAAACCATCCTTCACACAGCTTCCAGGTATTCTTTAAATGTTGATTTGACCATATCACTTGCCTCCTTTAAAATCTTTAGTAGTGGCAGTATGGTGACTCAGGGAATAGAAAGCTAGGTTGGACACCAGAGGACTTGGGTTCAAATATGACTTCAGAAATTTCCTAGCTATGTGACCCTGGAAAAGTCACTTCAACCCAATTGCCAAACCCTTACTGTTCTTTTGCCTTGGAACCAATACTTAATATCAATTCTAAGCCAGAAATATAAACATATTATATCTATTCCAGTAGAGTATAAATTCAGTGAGGGCATAGACTATTTATTTTGGTGATTATTATCACCAGTATTTAGCTCAGTGCTTTTTATTAGTACGTGCTTTATATGCATTTATTAAATTAAAGTTAATTGAAATGAATTTAATTTAATCAAGGATATATCCTATCCTATAGGGTTAATATAATGGAAAGACCACTGGGCTAGGAGTTGGGAAGATCTGAGTTCAGTTCTGGCCTCAGATACTTACTTGTGTTGACTCTGTTTCTCTTTGCTTCTGTTTCCTAAATTGTAAAGTGGATATGACCATAGCACTCAGGCCCCTGAGTTCGTTGTGAGAAGTAAATGAGAAGGTTGTAAAGTGCTTGGCACATAATAAGTGCTTAAGAAATTCTTGTTGTTTTCTTTAGCAACACATTATGACATTGCCATCCATTAATCTATCCAAATCTCTCTTGGATTTATTTATGATTTAGATCTACCTAACTTTGCAGATAGAATGAATTTCTTATAGTTATTAGCCACTTTATGATGTAAAATCGCTTTTCTTTGTCCTAACTCAATTTGCCCCTGAGTATTTTTCACTTTGGCTAGACGGTTGAAGAATGTTCACAAAGGTAATTATTTTTTAAACTTGAAAATATAACCTCCTTAAGGGCATTGTTTAGAAGATCTGGTACAAAGACTGCTGGCTCTGCCACTTAACTGTTGTGTATCATTGGATAAATAATTTCTCCTTTCATGTGGCTTGGTTTCAAAATCAAAAATGAAGAGATTAAACTAGAGAACATATAAGTTTCAACTCCAAAGCTCTTATTTTTGTGCCTATATCCTGGCTAAATACTTCATTTTCTAATGAAATTGTGAGACAGGAAGGCAGCAGGTAGATAGTTCTAATTTTAAAGGTGAAGAACACGAGTAGCTTCCTCAGATTCCTAAAATAACGTAGGAGTTGTTAACCTGAAATCTGTGAACTTATTTTTGATATATATGTATATAATTTGTATTATACATACATACACACATATAAATATATGTATATCTAGATAGATAAGTATATTTCAATTAACTGGTTTCTTTTGTTATATTTTATGCCTTAAAATACATTATTCAGATAATAGTATTAGAAATGCTAGCAATAGTTGAAACTCAGTAATTTTAACACAATATATATAAAATAAATCCATATAAATAATCAGTATTTTTATTTATTATTAACGAAGACCTGCCAGAACAGATAGAGATATCACATTTAAAATAACCACAGATAGAATAAAATACCTGGGAGCATACCTGCAAAAATGAGCTCAGAAATTACATGAACATAATTATAAAAAATCTTTTACCCAAATAAAGCCATATTTAAATAATTGGAAAAATATTAATTGTTCTTGCATGGACAGAACCAATATAAGTAAAATGACAATCCTGCCTAAACTCATCTACTTATTTGATTCCTTCCCAGTTAAATTACTAAAAAATTATTTTTTGTTAGAAAAATAGTAACAAAATTCATTTGGAAGAACAAAAGATCAAGAATATCAAAAGAATTAATGAAAAAATTTGTGAAGTAAGGTAATCTAGTAGTATCAGATTTTAAACTGTATTATAAAGCAGTAATTATAAAAAGCATTTGTGGGGGGCAGCTGGATAGCTCAGTGGATTGAGAGCCAGGTCTAGAGATGGGAGGTCCTAGGTTCAAATCTGGTCTCAGACACTTCCCAGCTGTGTGACCGGGCAAGTCACTTGACCCCCGTTGCCCACCCTTACCACTCTTCTACCTAGGAGCCAATACACAGAAGTTAAGGGTTTAAAAATGTAAAAAAAAAAAGCATTTGGTTCTGGCCAAGAAATAAAATGGTAGAGCAGTGGAACAGAACAGACATATGGGCAGTAGTAGAAGATTATAGTAAACTTGTATTTGACAGAAATATAGATCTAAGTTTTTGAAATAAGAACACGATTTGGTAAAATTTGCTGGGACAATTGGAAAGTAATTTGGCAGAATCTAGATATAGACTGATATCTTATACCATTCACTGAGATAAGACCACAATAGACTCATGACCTAAACATAACAAGATATCATAAATGAATTAGAACAAGGAACATATTACCTATCATATTTATTGATAGGAGAGGAATTTATGAATAAACAAGAGATGGAGAATATTGTGGTGTGCAAAATAGATATTTTTATTAAATTAAAGTGGATTTTTTAATAAATAAAATTAGTGTAGCTAAGATTAGAAGGAAATCAGAAAATTGAGAAAAAATTTATAGACAGTTTCTCAGATAGAGGTCTTAGATCTAAAATATATAGAGAACTCTGTCAATTTTACAATAAGAGCCATCCCACAATTGATAAATGGTCAAAAGATATGAGCAGAGAATTTTTGGATGGGGACATCAAAGCCATATGTAGGTATATGAAAAAATCCTTTAAATAACTACTGATTAGAGAAATGCAAATCAAAACAGTCCAGAGAAATCATATCACACCTATCAGATTGGCTAAAATGATAAATGTTTTCAGTGGATTGAGAACCAGGCCTAGAGATGGGAGGTCCTAGGTTCAAATCTGGCCTCAGTCACTTCCCAGCTGTGTGACCCTGGGCAAGTCACTTGACCCCCATTGCCTACCCTTACCACTCTTTTGCCTTAGAGCCAATACACAGTATTGACTCCAACACAGAAGGTAAGGGTTTTAAAATAAAATAAAATAAAATAAAATGATAAATGTTGGAGGAGATGCAGGGATATGGGGTCACAAATACACTGCTGATGGAACCGTGAATTGATCCAGCCTTTTTGGAGAGCAATTGGGAATTATGCCTAGAGAATTATAAAACTGTGTATATCCTTAGGCTCAGATTGCTGGGGCTATTTTCCAAGTAGATCATGGAAAAAGGAAAAGAACCTATAAGTTCCAAAGTATTTATAGAAAGTCTCTGTGTGGTGGCAAAGAGTTGGAAATCAAGGGGATGTCCATCAATTGAGAGTGGTTAAACAAATTGTGGTATATGATTATGATGAAATACCATTATTCTGTAAGGATTGATGAAGTTAATTAAAAAAAACTTAAAAAGACCTACATGAAATAATGAAGAGTGAAATGAGTAGAACCATGAAAACATTCTATAGAGCTACAAAATTAATATTTGGAGAATGATTTGTAAATGTTCACTCCACATTTCTTTGGAAAGAACTGATAAATAGAAATAAGAAATACATAATTTATCTATCTATGTATCTATGTATATATTTTTGTTATGATGCCTTCTATGGTGCAGGGAGGGGAAGAGGAACTGAGATACCTGGGAATAAATTTTATTAAAAAATTCTCACATTGGGGCAACTGGGTAGCTCAGTGGATTGAGAGCCAGGCCTAGAGATGGGAGGTCCTAGGTTCAAATCTGGCCTCAGTCACTTCCCAGATGTGTGACCCTGGGCAAGTCATTTGACCCCCATTGCCTACCCTTATCACTCTTCTGCCTTGGAGCCAATACACAGTATTGACTCCAAGACCAAAGGTAAGGGTTTTAAAGAAAAAAAATTCTCACATTGTTCTGAGAAGGAGTCCTTAGGCTTCAATAGACTGTTAGCTACAATGCAAAAAAGAAAGAGTGGAATTACAGTAACAGAACACCCCAGCTGAAAAGGACCTTAAGGATTATCTGGTTTTCCTTCATCAGACAGGATAAGGAAACTGATTCAAGACTAAACACATTGCCCAGCCCAGTAGTTTAGTCCATCCTCTTGGCTTCTTGTATTTTCTTGTGTGATCTTCCCACATGTGGCTTGTTTTCTTATTACATGAAGCAATTCACCCTCTCAAGCACACTGGAGATTCAGGACACTCATTTTGCTCTTTGAATACTTTCAGTTGGATAATTATTTATGCCACAGAGATAGATAGCAAATCTGTCATCTCCATGATTGGAATTTTATCCAACCTGCTCAGTACCATCCCTTGGCTGAGAATTGCTTTTCTCCCTGAATTTCTTTGAAATGTCATTCATTTTTAAATTGTTGCATTAAAAGGGAGTCAAGATACATACCCAGAAATATTAATAGGAAGGTAAAGCAATGGAGATGAATACTTACTTTGGGCAGAGAAGGACCTGATGATGAAATGGCCCTCAATGTATGACATTCTATCTTGCACTGCTCTGACACATTAAAGGATGAGCCAAAATGGCTTTCCCTTTATCAGGGGTAAGCTTTTTTTACTCTTCTCTTAACCTTGTAAATGGCTTTCACTTTTTTTTCCATTTTCTGTCTTCTCACCTACACTAGGAGTGTGCCTCCCCCTCCCTGTGTCCCTTTACTTTGAAACCCTAAGTTCAGAGCTCTTCAGAGAGACTGATAAGAGAGTATTGAATGATCAGGAATTAGTGATTGACCTTTTGAGGGGGGAATTAACTCTCCTTGTGCCATTTTATAGATAAGGATTGAGACTTAGAGAGTTGTAAAGTATGCCCATGACAATGGAACAAGTAAGTATCAAAGGTTGAAATTGAAGGAAGATCTTTCCAGAATCCAAGTTGTGCCCTTTTCCTTGTACTCTGTTGACTCCATTCATTCATTCATAGGAGGAAAAATCAGGATGGATGGAAGGTAAAGGAAAGAATTTAAAAAAGACATTCAAAGATTGCTTAAAATTGTCCTACTATATTTGACTGAACTGATATTAGTAATTGAACTTTTAGCCTTCCATTTTTTATAAGAGAAGAGACTACACGTTTGGACAATATACTGGTTGATAGCAGACATTTTTCAGATAGTTTTGACAGTGAAAAGGCACTTAAAAGAAGAGGAGTCATTTCTATCCATGTCCCATATCAACTAGAAAAGTCTAAACACTAAATCAGGAAAAAGAAAAAAATGGTCATTAACTGTGAGATATCATGAGACATGCTAGCTAAAATTGGGGAGCAGCTAGGTGGTACAGTAGATAGAATGACAGGTGTAGAGTTAGGAATACCTAAATTTAAATCCCTTTTCAGCTATTGGGCAAGTCACTTAACCCTGTTTGCCTCAGTTTCTCATCTATAAATTGAACTGGAGAGGGAAATGGCAAACCATTCCAGACTTTGCTAAGAGAACCCCAAACGGGGTCATGAAGAGTTGTCCATGACTGAAACAACAACAAACCAAAATTGGCCATGAAAAATTGCTGTTTGCTTGAAGGTGGTTAAGAGAGGTAGCGTGTTCCCCTCAGGTATTCTTTGTGTCATTTAACACCAACAATATAATCACAGACATAACAGTTCTCTAGAGTGAGTGAGTGTGTGTGTGTGTGTGTGTGTGTGTGTGTTTGTAAATGGGTCAGTCAGTCAACAAACATTTATTAAATGCCTTCTTTGTTCTAGGCACTGTGCCAAGTGCTTGGGATACAAATAAGAAAGACAGCCTCTGCTCTCAAGAGACTTATAATCTAAAGAGGGAAGACTACACAAAAGGACTCTGGAAAGAGTGAGGGGTACCAAGCACAAGGTCAGAGTTGCTGATGGAAAATGAGGAATTATCTGGATCTGTGCCTAGATAAAGGAAGGTTTTGGGAGGAATTTCTCTCTATCTTCCTGCTGTCCAGTCAGAGAAAGGAGACAACTGAGCACTCTGAGAAGGCATTGAGTATCAAAGCTGAGTTGATCTGAATGATGATGAGATTAGGTCATCCTAGGGGAGGCGTGATGTTCATTGACTCAAAAATAAGCAGAAAAACTGATGGAAAATGAAGAAAGAATGTATATATGTGTATGAGTATATGAGTTTCCACCAGCATAATATTACTTTGGTCTTATAAAAGTCTGAAAAATTGCAGATTTTCTGCTTAATTTTCCATGCACATGTTTTAATTTGGGTGAGGCCCGTTGTGAGTGTTCTTTGCCAAGAACCATTAAAGATGATATTATATGGTTGAATTTTCACATTAGAAATCCCATCATGTTCCTCTGATTTGATTTCTAGCTATGAAAGGGAAGTGTACAGAGTGGTAGAATTTCCCACATCTACTAGAAAGTTATGGGTCAATTTCATTTGTCTCTGTTATCTCACACAACATGCCCTCTGCATTTTTTGAATCATGATGATCCCTGAGGCTCACAACTCCACTCATGAATTACTGCTTGAAAGAGGTGAGTACGCTCTTGTCAGTGGTATAAGGCACTGATATGGGATTTAAAAATAAAATATAAAAAGAAGTCCTAGAATCACTATGTACTGGGATACCTCTAATCTTGATCACTGTAATGGCCCCTTAATCAGTCCCCGTGCCTTTATCCTGAAGTTCCCTTCTCCTCATCCAATCTGTGGAGATGCTGATGTGATATACCTTAAGCAGAAATCTAATAACATCACTTCTACTCCATAAATGTCAGCAGCTCCCTATTGCCTCTAGATAAAATACAAGCTATTCTGTTTGACTTTTGAAAGTATTCATAACCCTACTTTAAGATCTTTCTCACTTCATTATACATTACTCCCTTCATTGCTCTATGTGGTCCAGCCACGCTGACCTAAGTTCTTTACATACAGTATTCTATTTTTTGTCTCTGTTCTCCCTGCCTGGAATGCACTTTCTCTTCAACTCTGCCTTGGAGAATCCCTTATTTCCTTCAAGACACACCTCAAACACTTTACTTCAAAGCCTTTAATTGTCTTCTAACTGCCAATATCTCTTCTCACAAATTACCTTATATTTACTTGCCCTGTACTTATATTTATTCCATATATGTTTATTCAGTACATACTTATATATTGGAAGGGTTGATCAGGGCACCCCTCATCAATTTATTTTCCCTAATCCAGTTAGTGAAATCATGATAGTAAAGGTTTTTACTTAATGGAATGAGAGGGCAGCTAGATGCTGTCTGGCAAAAAACACTCCCATATTAGTTGCTGTTGTAAGAGTAACCCCAAAATAAAACCATAAATACACTGATGTGAAAGATGACTCCAACAATTCTTTCTCTGGAGGTGGATAGCATTCCCCATCCTAAGTTTTTCAGAATTGCCCCAGATCATTGCATTGCTGAGAGTAGCCAATTTTCATAGATAATAATTGTCAAATATTGCTATTATAATGTACAATGTTCTCCTGGTTTTGCTTATTTCACTCTGTATCAGTTCTTGCAGATCATTCCAGCTTTTTCAGAAAGCATCCTCCTTATCATTTCTTATAGCACAATAGTATCCCATCACCATCATATATACCACAATTTGTTTAATCATTCCCCATTTGATGGGCATCCCCTCAATTTCGAATTCTTTGCCTGCTAGAGGAATTCCAGTTTAAGATGGTGGCAGAATAGAAGCAGTGTGCTTAACCTCTCCTAACTCACACAGATAGGACTCCTTAAGAGGACATAAAAACCAAATCCAGATGAACAAAGGGATCCCATAACAGGGCACAGCATTGAAGGTACGTGGGATCGGGGTGAAATAGCTCTCATTAAAATGTAAGCTGAGCAACCCCACCCTCACCCCCACCACTTACAGTGCCAAAGCCAGTGCACAAGAGTTAGAGCGAGTTTGGGGCATCCATTATGTTCTTGGAAGCTACCTGGGATCACCAGGGCCTGCTCCTGAGAGCAGCAAGATTTAAGACCCCAAGAGGCTAAAGAACCCAGACTTTGAATGCAGACCTTGAGCTCAGGCATGGACCTTGGGGACCCAGTGCGGAGGGGTACATGACTGTGGAATCAGCTTCCTGAGACTGTTAAAGGAGTCTCGGGCAGATGAGCAAGCAAGGGGACCACCAGGAGGCTTGACCCTGAGAACAGCTCAACTTGAGACAATAGGAACTTAAAGAGTGCAGACCGACTGTGGGCTAGAGGATAAAGCTGAGAAGGCCGCACGGAGCTCTGACTCAGACAAAAACTGCTCCACAGATTGATAGGCAGGTCTGCCTCACCTAGACTTCTGACTGAGAAAGAAAAAAAAACATCATAATAATAATGACAAGTCATGCACAAGAACCTCTAAAGAGAAAGATCAAGAAGAAAATTTTAACACTCAACAACTTTTACACAGAAAAAATCCAGACAACAGAGCAAATAGCAGAGGAGAACAAAACAAGTAATCATATCCAAACCTTCCCCCGAAAATGAAAATTGGTCACAAGCTCCTAAAGAGTTCAAATCTGAGATCATGAGAAAGATGGAAGAGATTTGGCAAGAAAAGTGGGAAATAGCTCAAAAGGAAATTAACAGGTTAAAAGAAAGAAACTCCCAATTGGAGAAAGATGCTCAGAAATCAAACAAAATGATAATTAAGCAGCAGGAAACCATGAAAAACAGAATAGACCAAATCAAAAATGAAAATCAAAAGATTATAGCAGAAAACCAGTCTCTAAAGACAAGAATTGGGCAAGTAGAAGCCAATGATCTCTCAAGACAGCAAGAACAAATAAAGCTAAGTCAAAAGACTGATAAAATAGAAGGAAACATGAAATATCTCACTGAGAAAATATAAGATCAAGAAAACAGGTCTAGAAGAGACAATTTGAGAATCGTTGGTCATCCAGAAAAAGCAAAAATTAATAGAAATTTGGACTCCATACTAAAAGAAATTATCCAAGTAAACTGCCCTGATGTTCTTCAACAAGAGGGCAAAATAGACATTGAAAGGATCCAAATATCACTCTCTACACTAAACCCTCAAAAGATAATCCCCAGGAATATAATAGCCAAATTCAAGATCTTCCAAATAAAAGAAAAAATTTACAAGAAGCCAGAAAGAGACAATTCAGATATCAAGGAGAACCAATTAGGATCACACAGTATCTGGCAGCCTCCACACTAAGAGACCACAAGGCTTGGAATATGATATTCAGAAAGGTAAGACAATTGGGTCTACAACCCAGGATCACCTACCCATGAAAACTGACTATATACTTCCAGGGGAAAGTGTGGGCATTCAACAAGACAGAAGATTTCCAAGTATTTGCACAGAAAAGACCAGGACTAAATGGAGAGTTCAATATCCAAACACAAAAACCAAGAGAAATATGAAAAGGTAAATAAGAAACAGAGGAGAAAGAAAGAAAATTGTTATTTTTAAATTTACCTCTTTAAGCCTTAATAAGATCAAATTAGTTGTATTCCTATATGGAGAAATGTTATGTATAATTTTCAAAAACTGCATTCACTTTATAGCAATTAGAAGAATTATTCATAGGGAGAGGTTGGAGCACTAAATGGTCTAAGATGAGACAAGGGGGAAAAAAGAGGGGGGTGAATAGTAGATGGCATCAAGAGAAACTTGAATGAATAAGAAAAATAAGATATTCTATACCACACAAAGAGAGCATGGGAAGGGGAGGGGATGAATACTATTAGAAAAAGGAGAGGAAGAGAGCATTAAGAGGTAATATTTAAACCTTACTCTCAGCAGAATTAACCCTGAGAGGGAAGAGTAGCTGTATCCATTGGGATATAGAATTCTATCTAACCCTACTGAGAAAGTCAGAAGGGATAAACCAAGGGGAGCAGGGGAGTGGGGAGATCAAAAAAGGGAGAGGAGGAGAGGGGGGAGGGAATTCATTAGGCTTTAAAAAATAAAAAGAGGTGAATAACAAGGGAGTTGGGTGGAAAGGGAAGTAAATCAAGGGAGGGAAAAAGGGGGGCTGGTCTAAAAGAAACCACTGGTTTAAAAGGAAATAGTGTAAGAAGAAGGGGTAGACAATAATATGTAAATAAGTCCTGACTGATCACACATGTTTAAACCAGTGGAAATGCACTTTGGATATGGGGGGGCGGATTGAAGGGGGGATGAAGGGGAAAGTAAAAACAGGAATCATGTAACCGTGGAAAATTTTTCAAAAAAAATAAATTATTTAAATCCTAACTAATAAATAAATGACTCATTTTCCAGTTCAAAAAAAAAAGAATGAAATAGCTTAAGAAGAAGGGGTAGAACTAGGAGAGGATACCAAAATCTTGGGGAATACACCACTGATAATCATAACTCTGAATGTGAATGGGATGAACTTGCCCATAAAATGGAAGCAAATAGCAGAGTACATTAGAAACCAAAATCCTACCATATTTTGTCTAAAGAAACACATATGAGGTGGGTGGACATACACAGGCTTAAGGTCCGTGACTGGAGCAAAATCTTTTGGGCTTCAAATGAGAAAAAGAAGGCAAGAGTGGTGATCATGATTTATGACAAAGCCAAAGTAAAAATAGATCTGATTAAAAGAGACAGGGTAGGTAATTACATCCTGATAAAAGGCAGTATAGACACTGAGGAAATAACAGTACTCAACATGTATGCACCAAATGGTATAGCATCCAAATTCATAAAGGAGAAACTGGCAGAGCTCAAGAAGGAAATAGATAGTAAAACTATATTAGTGGGAGATCTAAATATCCCTCTTTCAGATCTAGATAAATCAAACAAAAAAATTAATAAGAAAGAGATGAGATGTGAATAAAATCCTAGAAAATTAGATTTAATAGATATGTGGAGAGAAATAAATAGGGACAAAAATGAATACACCTTCTTTTCATCTGCACATGGTACATTCACAAAGATTGACCATGTACTAGGTCATAGAAACATTGCAAACAAATGCAAAAGAGCAGAAACAATAAATATAACCTCCTCAGATCATAATTCAATAAAATTTATAATTAGTAAGGGCACATGGACAGGCAAATAAAAAACTAATTGGAAATTAAGTAATATGATTCTCCAAAACCAGTTAGTTAAAGAAGAAATCATAGAAAAAATCAATAATTTCATTGAAGAGATTGACAATGATGAGACATCCTACCAAACTGTGTGGGATGCAGCTAAGGCAGTACTCAGGGGGAAATTTATATCCTTGAGTGCATGTATTAACAAATTAGAGAGGG
>NC_058133.1:116079844-116092018 GCF_016433145.1 Gracilinanus agilis
GAAATGCCTCAATTCCACGTACCTTCCATGCTGTGCCCTGTTGTGGGGTTCCTCCGTTCTTCTGGACTTGTTTTTATGTCCCCTTGAGGAGTTTTGTGTGTTTCAGTCAGGAGAGGTTAAGAGCTGCTTCTTACTCTGCCGCCATCTTAACCCGGAACTTACTTAATTAGTTTTTAATTTGCCTGTCTAGGTGCCTTTACTAATTATTATTTTTATTGCACTATGATCTGAGAAGGTTACATTTATTATTTCTGCTCTTTTGCATTTGTTTATAATGTTTCTATGCCCTATTACATGGTCAGTCTTTGTGAATGTACTATGTGCACCTGAAAATTTGTAGTACATTTTAGCTCACATCATTGTCACAACTTTAACATTCATATTGTAACTTGTAGAATATTTGATACCATGTGAACCATACAGAACTTGAAGCTTGTGTTAATACAAGATATTTAATGAGGCCAAAGGCTTAACAATCTCATCTTGTTTATTTAATGCAATATTCTTTAATGTTTCAATAATTATTAGTTTAAAATTGTAATGTGATAAAAATGCTGATGTATAAGAAATGTTTACCAGGAGGAAATGAATCTAGCCCCGTTGGTGCCAGAGATAAGTGGAAATAAGTTATTCCATTGAAAAGCAATTTAAATGAGGTCTTTCTTTACTGAGAGATAATAAAACAAACAAAGAAAATTACAGTGCTCCTTCACTCACATCTGTTTTTTGGATCTGATTCTTATGATGTTACACCATTGAGAAATGAATGTGTTATAGTTACCATCATTGAGTTTCAGACATTTAATTGTTAGAGAAGTGGAATTTTTGTTCCCTATTGGTACAAAATTATTGGAAACTGAAGCAGTGCTTGTGTTCAATTATCTTCCTCCAAAAGATGTATTAATAGCTCATTCTTTTAGCTAAGGGTGATAGTCTTTTTTAAAAAAAGTTAGATTGATGTATTTTTTCCTACATCACAAGTCCCTAATATCTTTTCTTCCCCCACAACTGAATAATATCTTATAGTAGCTATAGCTAAGGAAAACAAACCTATATAATCACAACCAACAAGATATACCATTTACTTCAACCATAGAGTAGAGAGAGGTGCATTTCATCATCCTTTCTGTAGCATTAAGATCTGCTGTAGTAATTCATCAGTTATTTTCTTTTAGTGTTGTTACATTTATGTTACTGTAATCATTATATATATATACATATATATATGTATATGTATATAATTTTGAAAGTCTTCCCATGTTTTCCTGAATTCTTCTGTTTTGGTTATACTTTAATTGCTCTTTATCAGTTTATATGTTTTGCCACATTTCTTTTAATTCTCTATATTTATTCATTTAAAAAGTCTAGTTATATACATAAATATACCACAATTTGTCCAGCCATTTCTTAATATACATTTTCTTGTTTTGAATTTTTCTGTTCTTTTTTTTTTACCTCCTTCTTCTCCTCTTCCTTTTCTTCTCTATCTCTTTTTTCTTCCTCCTTTTCCATAAGGACCTTTGGCTAGAACTGTAGCTTGTCTTGCTTAGTTATGTGTGAGGGAGATTTTTTTCTCCTCTACCATGTGGGTCAATGACTGCAATCTCTACCTTTGGTTCTTTTTGTGTTGTGCTTCTGTCTAGTGCTCACACTAAGTTATATGTGAACATAGCCAACCAGGATCCAGACCCCTCCCTTCTGTATCCTTTTTCTGCCATGTATTATTCCAACTAACTGTTGTCCTATCCTAGGGAAGTGTATCATCCCTAGGCTACTGGCTGTTATACTAAAGAGTTCATTCTCTAAGTCATTTTGGAGAAAAAGGGGGAGTTTCTCAAGTGGAGTCAGGATCATGCATATTTTAGAACTAGAAGGGGGGACACCTATTCTTGCTCCTTGGAGTAGGTGAGAAGGTGTCATGGGTATCACTACATTTCTGTTTTCTTTCTTTGCCTTTTGCCCAGTGATAAATTTCAGGGTTTGAGAGATTGTTTTGCTCTTGAGTTGAGAAAATTCCCTCCTTTTATTTGCTTGTCTTGTGGGTTATAGCACTGCCTTCTTAATACTGGCTACTGATTGTTGACATATTCCTGTGACTACTGTTATCAACTAACATTTATATAGTACTTTAAGGTTTGCAAAGGGCTTTCCATACATTATTTCATTTGACTCTGAGAGCTCTTGACCCAGGATGGAAGTGTCTCTATAATTCGAGTGGATTCAGGCCTAATAAAATTCCAGAGCAATGCTTCTTGACTTTTTTTGTATAATGAACCTCTTTGACAGACAGTCTGGGGAAGCTTATGTTCCTATTTTAAAAAAATTCCTAATAGAAGGAAATGGCAAATTTTAGTTATAGGTCTGTGAAAATAACGATGTTAAATTGTTTCCCATCCAAGTTCATGGACTCCTTGAAATCTGTTAATCAGGTTAAGAACCTCTAGTCCAGAGAGACTCTTTTCTCTTCCTCAGTGCAGAGAATTCTGTTAAAAAGCTGAATTTAATGTGAAATCTCTGTCTACATCTTGTCCACTTAGAAAAGATCTATGTGACTATTTCTAACTTAGTCTGGGCCTCTGTGTCCTCCTCCTTCCAACATTTCTGATCTCAAATTGGCTCATTAACTACATATCATTCTGATTGTCCTGTGTTGGTGTCAAATTCATTGACCTATAACTTCAAACCTGTCTTCCTTCCCCATTTTGAAAATTGGAACAATATCATTTGCCCTATTTCTAGCCCTACAGCACTTGTCTTGTTCTCTGTGATGTTTCAGAGGTCTCTGATAGTGTGTTCAGGAATCATATGGACACATTTCGAAGATATAATTTATCTAAGTCCCATGAATTGAGCTTACTTAGGGGTAATTATTTTCTTTTTATCTATCATGTACAATTTCAGTTTCTAGTTAAACATTTTTAGAGGACATTCAATTTGGAGCCAGGCAGGATCTAAGAGACCATTGAGACTAATCCCCTCACTCAAAGATGAAGCAACTGCAGAGGAGAGAATTTTTTCATGAACATATTTCCATATTGATCATGTTGCAAAAGGAAACACATACACACATTTTCTGAAGAAAAATAAAGTAAAAAAGTATGCTTCAATCTGTACTCAGATTTCATTAGCTTTCTCAGCTGAGAGAATTTCAATGATTTGTCCAGGGTCACATAGCTAATAAAATGTCTACAGCAGGATATGAATTCAACTCTTGATTTCAAACCCTGTTCTCTATCCACTGCATCATTCAAATGTCCCTGTACCATCTGCTTTGTTCTTTCTAAATTGAATAGTTTTCTTCAATATAAAAAAAAAAACAGAAATTAAATAGGACTAGAGTCACTTCACTTTCTCTTTATTACCATTTCCATGATTACATTCAATCAAAAAAGAGGTCTATTTCTTCATTGCTTTGTTTGCCCTCAGCAAAACTAAAGGAAATTTCCTCTGGCTGCTTGTAGCACTTGTCACAGGACTCAACTCATTCTGGGTTGACACTTTTCTTGAAGGAATCTTATATTTGTCCTCAATTAAGTTCTCTCATTCCCATCTTCCACAAGTGTGCTTTTAAAAGCTCAACTCCTTTGAAAGGCTTTCTCTGCAAATATAGAATTCTTTATTCCCTTTTCCCTTCTTACTTGGGTATTTAGTGATCACATTTGGAATTTCATTCTCTGGAGTTTTAAGTGTCCTTTACTTTTTTTCTGTCCCAGGCTACAGGATCATATTTACTCATACTTACCTTTTCCTTGAATGTTTTCACTGACCTAAGCTCATCTGTTAGTCAATGGAACCAGCTCCTGGAACATTCAGCTCAGTAAAAGATCTCTTCTGGGAAGAGTGAAGAGACTTGTTCATCAGGAATCTTCTCGATGGTAGCACCTGGGGTATTCAGTTGGGTCAGAGGCAGCCTCCTGCCCTGTTTGGGTACTCCCTTGCTTTTGTCTAATTTACTTAAAAAGTGTTCTCTAGATCCGAGTTCCTGAAATAGCCCTTTTATTCTTCTTCCCCACATAGTTACCACTGTATTCCTCTGTTCTAGAAAGTAAACTCAGTCTCAGAAAGTAATCTTATCTCTAGTTCTCTGCTTCTATTAAATACTGACCTAAAGACCCTTCCTTTTTTTTTTAACCCTTACCTTCCGTCTTAGAGTCAATACTGTGTATTGGCTCCAAGGCAGAAGAGTGGTAAGGGCTAGGCAATGGGGGTCAAGTGACTTGCCCAGGGTCACACAGCTGAGAAGTGTCTGAGGCCAGATTTGAACCTGGTACCTCCCATCTCTATGCTTGGCTCTCAATCCACTGAGTTACCCAGCTGCCCCAAGACCCTTTGAACCAACACTAGAAAAGCTATTTTTAACCCCAGGCCTGCCCTTTGTAACATGGAAAATGGCAGGTGGAATTCCTGCAAGATACAGGGTCAAGCCTCACCCAGGATTCCAGGGGACCCCCCCTCCCCGGAGAACTCTGGGTGAGGGGACAGTTTAAAGCAGTTAGGGGCAGTTGATTCTTGGAGGTTGAAGTGAGCAGGTCACTCTGCTGAGCCCAGTTCTGGATAGCTTTGGTGGTATATGGCAATAGCCATTTTGGTTCTTCTCTGCAGTTTGCCTGTTTAGCTGAACTAGACCTTTCTTGCAATAGCATTTGTTACCATTTAGTTATTTTAGATATTAGAAGTGATAATTATAGGCTTTGAGGGCAAGCTAGTTATATAGTCTGCCACTCCCTCCTGAGGGAGGAGGGGCTGTTTTTATCTAACAGTTCAGGGCTTCCCAGATCTTATCCAAATCCTTGAAACCCCTTCCCTTGGTTCCCCTTCCTCTTTTATCAGTAAAACTTCATCTTTAAGGTAGCTGTGCCTGGCTATTATTTTGAGAATACTCACATCCTCCATAAAGCTGGTTCCTTTCCATTGCCAGCCCAACAAGTCAGATCCTCCTTCTGCCCCTGATAGCTACTAGACATCAAGCTCCTCCTATCTTTCCTAGTCAGACCTGTGGGGAAATAAGTTGAGAAAATAAAGATCTTAAGGAGAAAGCTTTGCCTGGTCTTCCCAGAAATTATCTGGTCAACCTCCATTTCCAACTGATTTCTAACTGCTTGTTGGGAGGGGGAGGAGGAGCGCAGAGCCAGTTTATGCCCCTCCCTTCTCACTCAAGCCTGTGTGTGTGGGGAGGAGTGAGTCCTGCTGCTACAGATATCTGGCCATCTCTTCAGCTTCCCAAATATCTCTGTTAAGATCAACATAACACCTTGAATCCCCAGAAAGATCCCTATTGGAACAGGGAATTTGCTTCTTGGAGTGTGGGTTCGAATTGGTGGAGCCAGGTTCCAAGCATAACTAACTTTCTTCCTGAGCCACAAACTCTATGTTGTTCAACTTATGGCCTGTCTTCATAGTTTCAGAGTCTTTATGCAGTGAAATAATGTAATAGTTTTAATTTGTTGTTCAAGTAATATAGTTGTCTGCTCATGGAGTATAGTCATCTACTCACAACTTGAAAATGTTTAGATTATTTTTCATAAATTAAATCATTAGATTTAAAGAGAATTGAAATATATTTGGATTATTTTTTCTTAGCACCTGGAACTTAGCTCTTTCGCTTCTCATTCTGTCTGGATATTTTTATAAGAGCTTAAAAGAGTTAGCCTGCCACTTCATATTTCACAAGTATTTGCTAAGGTACTTACATTAATGACAGAGTAATAGAATTTAGAGTTGAAAGAGACTTAAGCAGCCATTCAAGCCAACCTGTATTTCAAAGAGAATCCCTACTAACACAAACCTAATGAAGGGACACCCAGTTTCGGTTCAGAGATCTCTAATGAGGGGGAATTCATTACTTCCTGAGGCAGCCCGTTTCTCTTTGAGACCACTTAAATTGTTTGGGAATTTTTCTTGTGTCGTTTAAAATTTGGTACTTTTCAACTTCTACCTATTGTTCCTGTGTCACCAAACAATACAAATCTAATCCCTCTTCCACCTGATATTGCTTCAAGTACTTTAAATCAACTCTTATATCTTCTTATCCCTTCTATTTCCAGGCTATGTGTACCCAGTTTTATCAACCAATTCTCATATGGCATGGACTCCACACCCTTTGCTACAGGAATAACTTCCCTTCAGATGTTTTCCAACTTCTCAGTGTCCTTTAAAAACCATGGTGCCCAGAATTAAATTTAACATTCTAGATGTGAACAGGCTCAGTAATACAACATGATTATTTTCCCATTGTTCTTGAAAACTATGAGTTGCTTAATGCAGCCCATGTTTGCATTATCATTTTTAATCTGCCATATCCCATTGCTGATACATATTGAGCTTACAGTCTATTAAATCCCTCAAATCATGTTTCAGACAAAATGCTTTCTACCCATGCCTTTAATCATCTGTTCTGATGAACTGATCTTTTGAAGCAGGTGTAAGACTAAAGGTTCATCTCTATTAAATTTCATTGTACTGAATTCAAATGAACGTTTTAGCCTGTCAGGATCTATTTGGATCCTAACTCTGTCATCCAGTGTGTTTGTTCTTCCTTCAACTTTGTGTCATTTGAAATTTTGGTAAGCATGTCATGCATGCCTTTGTCTCAGTCACTATTAGAAAAATGTTAAATAACACAGGGCCAACTGGGCAAACTGCAGCCGCTGGCCAGATGAGGCCCCCTGAAATGTTCTATCCAGCCATGTAACATTATTCCTAATCTGACGAGTACAATGAGTAGGATACAATACAATGAAACTTCTAAAGAGTTGCCTTAGAAACAGACTGACAGATGAACATTTCCTTTCCTTTGGTCCCTTCTTCAAAAAATTTGCCCATCACTGCCCTAGGCATTTTACCTTAGACTTTTACATTTGACACCAAACCATTAGTGACTGACTATTCAACCAGTTCTGAATACCTCAAAACAACAAATATTTATGTTTAGTTTTAAAGTTTGCAAACAGCTTTACAAATTGTAAACAGAGGTTAAGTGACCTGCCCAGTGTCATGCAGCTAGAAAGTATTAAGACTGCATTTGAACTTAGGTCTTTCTGACTCCAAGTCCAACATTCTATCTAGTATGCTACCTAACTGCTCTAACTGTAACATATCCCATTGTATATTTCCTCTCTCTGTTTTTCATAAGAATAATATGAGATATTTTCTACACATTTATCATATATTGGATTTTTATTTTTTATTTATATTTATGTTTGAGTGATAAGCTGTAGCCAATGATTATTTAAGTTAATTCTGAGCCCTTAAGATGAATAAATGAGACATTTTATTCATGTTTTAAGTTTAAATTAGCCAAATTGAGTTTATTTAAAATGAGGTATGCCCATAATTTATGGGGGTCATCATCTTTCAAAAATAACTATTTCTAGGGGGCAGCTGGGTAGCTCAGTGGATTGAGAGCCAGGCCTAGAGACGGGAGGTCCTAGGTTCAAATCCGGCCTCAGACACTTCCCAGCTGTGTGACCCTGGGCAAGTCACTTGACCCCCATTGCCTACCCTTACCAATCTTCCACCTATAAGTCAATGCACAGAAGTTAAGGGTTTAAAAAAAATAAAAAAAATAACTATTTCTATTTAATGAGTTTCACATTTAGTTACATGGCTGGGATCCCATATCTTGAGAACTATATCACATCCACCTTGATGAGGAAGGTAACATATGACTAAACACATTGCTTTCATCAGTATATTTGTATCTGAGACAGTATGGAAATAATTCCAGTCATGTTTGGAAGAAATTAATGAACAGAGAGAATACTTAAGGTAATACATCATTAAAGACATGTATGGAAAAGCTTTCTTGTATATAGTTTAAGTGTGAACTTGTTTGCATTTCAGGTTGATACCTCTTTTACAATTAGTTGGATGTGGGCTTTTAATCAATTTTGTTAAATGAATTTCTCACTATTTAAAAGGTGTAATATGCTCATGATAGTAACTTTTTGTCACCATCTTCTCTTTCCCTCCTGCCTACATACACACCTTAGCTCTATTCTAGAGTTTAGAATCAAGAGATTGTTTCCCAAAAAGGCAGATCAATAAATCAAGCAAACCCTTATGTTTTGGTAAGTCAAGGCTGTTGGGTGATGGTGGTCATTATAACGAGCATGTGAAGTTTCTGCTCAAGAGTTTGTCTCATGCAAAATATCTCAACATCTCATGTTTGACTGGTTTTTTGTAGTCACGAATCTCTCTTATTGCTTTGGCACAAACCTCACAAAAGACATTTTTTTCTGTGGTGAATAAAGTGCTGACATTTTTCAAACAGGAAAAGTAAATTGCATATATAAAAATATAAGTAGCTTCAGAGATGAGCAAGAACATAAAAAGCACGTTTTATGACAAATCAGTCACAAATTACTTGGGACTTCCTGCATTACTGCCTTAATGGGAAGCAAGAGTCTCTTTAAGTTCTTCCTCAACCACTGCATCCCTAGGCGAAGAAATGAACTTACTTAGATCCATTGCTTCATATGTAAAATGAGGATAATAATATCTTTTTAGCCCAAAAATGAAATTTGGGGTTGGGGCAGGGTAAGCATAGATTAGGTCATTTCTTCAGGATGTAATTCTTTCTGAATATGGATATTGGGAGCATTTTCGGAAATTTCTTAGAGAACTAATGCTTAATATTTGTATAACTGGATGAATAAAAATAATGCCTGATTATAGGACATGCTTAATTATCCATGTGTGAATTATCTATAATCAGGGTTTATCTGTGTCCCATTTTTAATCCCAGAAACCATCACACTTTTGAGTATTTCTGATATGTTTATGGCTTTAGAATATGAATTTACTGTAAAATCTACTAAAGCCAAAAGTGATGAAGGTACAAAAATAACAGTACATCCAGAAACCTTTGAGTATTCATGATCCTATTTGTCATGCTTTGAGAACATAGTTCTTTGCTTGTGATAATTGTAAAATATATGTTTGTTTAAATCAGTGATGGGCAAACTGCAGCCCTTGGGCCAGGTCGGGGGGAGAGGGGCTGAAATGTTCTATCCAGCTGCACATTATTCCTAATCTGACGAATACAATGAGTAGCATACAATACAATGAAGCTTCGAAAGAGTTGCCTTAGAAACAGACTGACAGATGAGCATTTCCTTTCCTTTGGCCCCCTCTGTAAAAAGTTTGCCCATCACTGGTTTAAATGATTTAAATTGAATTGAATTTAATAGATGGATATGTGATAACAGAGGATAATATTTGTGGACCCCAGTTGCTTCTTCCTGCTTCCAGAGAAAGAGGTAGGATTGATATTTACCAAGGGATACCCTAACTGCTATTAAGTCCAAGATTCCTTTGGGGCATTGCATTGTAGCTTTGGGTTTCACAGTTATTTCTCCCTTGGAGATTTCCAGAAGACCCCATCCTACTAATAGGTACCTGGTTCCCCTGAGTCCATGGCCCTGTGTCAAAGTTGTTACAGTTATTGCTTCCTATTAAGAGGGTGAATCTCAGCAGGCTCTGCCCTTCTAATCTAATAGATTCCCTTGTGCTATACTTCTTCATTGGTTTATTCTGGCTATTAACAGCTTTCATCTGAGAAATTTCTAAGGATCTCTGTTTTTTCTAGGTTAGTGGATATCGAGTCTTTTGGTAAAAAACACAAACTCTTCTACTCTTAGAGCTAGTAGTTAGCTATACCTTGTTCCTTTGTGGCAGTAGGAATTTGATCCTCCAATTTGCCTTCTGCTAAGGTAGTGAATTTAATTGGTACTAGTAAGAATACTTTGGGAAGAATATGATACTTTGTTTTTCCTTCCTCAGTTTCCTATAGAGTGAGCTTGAGCCCCAAATTCAAGTCACATCCCTATCTTAAAGCCTAAAGCCATAGCAACATAACACTCATACAACTGATGATTGCTTTGATGATAGAAATCACAGGTCAAAAGGCATGCAACTTTGCCAGTAGGGTCGCAAAACAATTTTACTCATTCTTAATTCATCCTGAAGCTAACAGTTCTGACTTGGTCATTAATCCCATAACTTCAAATGGTTATTATTACCATCTCCTTTGGATGCTTTATATTGAAGAAAAATTTTAACATTGGTTTCTGCATTGTAGATGCAAATTTGTCAGAAACAGTTTTTATTAATTTATCATTATTCCAAATTCAAGCATTGCTCTGCTTGAGAGAGAAAAATGCCCCAACAGTCAGAATTCTCTCATGCCATCCGACATGTATTTCTCATAAAGATAGTTTGAAGTAATATTTGTAGAGTTCTTGAATAAGGATATGTAAAATAGTCACTTAATCATAGAGAATCATTTTCCTAAAACCACTCAGTTCCACTTTGAAAACTCCCCTCAAAGGTTGCCTCCCCTCCCCCAATTCCCTTGACTACCAAGCTGATCACTGGTGCCCTGAAATAATAAGAGACCTTCTTCCTTTGATCAATATCCCAATCTCTTTAGGAAATATGGAAAGCAGCTACTGCTTTTAGGTGGATCAATCAAGGGTCCTTTGCCTTTGTCCTTTGTCAACGCTAATTACTTAAATGGAAGAGTCCTTCCAGGGCTGATCAGAGAATGGAGATTAGGACATTATTTTAGAATAGATAGTATAAGGGTTTCTATTTCAGATTAGTTCAAAGTCTTTGAACAAAGGTTATTTTTATTTTTAACTGGTTATCTTTCATTAATTTTTTTTAATAAACCCTTGTACTTCGGTGTATTGTCTCATAGGTGGAAGATTGGTAAGGGTGGGCAATGGGGGTCAAGTGACTTGCCCAGGGCCACACAGCTGGGAAGTGGCTGAGGCCAGGTTTGAACCTAGGACCTCCTGTCTCTAGGCCTGACTCTCATTCCACTGAGCTACCCAGCTGCCCCCTCATTAGTTTTTAAAAATTGTTATTGGTATTTTTGTTTTGAAATTACCTAAATTTCTTCCATTGTTCTTTTTCCTTTCCTAGAAACACATTCCATTTAAAAAAAGACTATTTTTAAATGAAAAAAAAGAAGAAGAAAAAACCCAGCTAAATCAATCAGCATATAAAAAAAATCTAAAAATAACCCATGGACCTCCTACTTTTTCAAAATAGAATGAGTAAATATCTTCTCATATCTCTTTTTTGGGAATCCATGCTTATCCACTGTAATTTTCAACATTTTCATTTGTTTCATGGTGGTTGTTCATTCTACTTGCTCTGCTGTAGACTTTGCATATATATTACTTTCTTGGCTCTGCTTACTTGATTTTGCATCAATTCATTTAAGTCTTTCTAGCTTTCACTGAATTCTTCATATTTGTTGCTATTTTTGTAAAATAATATTATATTACGGAGTCCGGTTAAGATGGCAGCAGCGTAAGGAGCAGCTGCTAGATCTCTCCTGACCGAAGCATACAGAACTCCTCAAGGGGAAATAAAAACGAGTCCAGAGGAACGAAGGAACCCCACAACAGGGCGCAGCATTGAAGGTAGGCAGAATGGGGCATTTCCACGCTATAAAGGGGTGAAACAGCTCTCACTAAAACTCGAGAGGAAGAAGCCCCTCCCCCACCCCTACACCGCACACCTCCCACAACACGCCAAGGCACAAGTGGGAAAACAGGACTGGGGCAACCAGATAAGCACTGGCAGCCCCGGGGCTTGTACCTGTGTGCAGCAAGACCAGGGACCGCAGGTGGCTGGGGGTTGCGCACAGACTTTCCCCAGCGTCCACATGGGTGAAGGCACCGCCTCTGGCCAGGACAAAGGTCCCTAAAACACAGCCTTTCCCAAGCGCTGAAGGCATCGCCTCAGGTGCGAATAAAGATCTCCAGCCCACAGACTTTCACTACCTTCTGCAGGGGCGAAGGCAGTGCCCTAGGCTTGAATAAGGACTATCTCCAGCCCAGGCTTGGACCCCCAGTGAGGACCTGGTGCAGACCGGAGCACAGCAGTGGAAGCAGCCCCAAAGACTGCTGAAGGAACCTCGGGCAGAGGGGCAGACCTGGAATTACCAGGAGGCCTGACCCTGAGGACAAGGAAACCAGAGCCCAGAGCTTGCAAGGCACAGGCAGACCCTGAGTGCAAAGACAAAGCTGAAAAGGGGCGGGGCCAACAATGGCCAGCAATAAGGAAGTGCAGAAGAAAAAGACTATCAAGAGAAACTCTGGAACACTGGACAACTTCTACACAGAGAAAATCCAGACAACAGAGGAGGGAAAACAAAAA
>NC_058133.1:116096448-116108404 GCF_016433145.1 Gracilinanus agilis
TACCAGCAGCACTGCAATGACACAAGACAGCTCTGAGGGATTTATGGTAAAGATGCTACCCACATTCAGAGGAAGGACTGCAGGAGAGGAAACATATAAGATAAACAATTGCTTGAATGCATGGGCTAAGGCGGACATGAATGGGAAATAGACCCTGAACAAGGACACATGTTACAACCAGTGGAAATGTGCGTTGGCCATGGGTGGGCGGAGAGCGGGGGGTGAAGGGGAAAGTAGGGGCATAAAGTATGTAAACAGATTAAAAACGAATATTAATAAATGTCTAATAAAAATAATATTATATTACATTGATTTACTACAGTTTGGTTAGCCTTTCACTAATTAGTGGACGTTTTTCTTCGTTTCTAGTTCTTTGACCCTACAAAAAGGTGCTGCTCTACAGATGAGTATTTTGTTCTTTTGTTTGTTTTTTAAACCTTACCTTCAGTCTTAAAATTGATACTTGATTCTGAGGCAGAAGACTGGTAATGGTTAGACAGTTGGGGTTAAGTGACTTGCCCAGGATCACACAGCTAGGAAGTATCTGAGATCAGATTTGAATCTAAGTCTTCCTGACTCCAGGCTTGGCACCCTTTCACTGTGCTACCTACTACTCCTAGATACTTTGTTCTAAACAATGGCCTCCTTTTGGTATTTGCACCTGGAGTAGTCATAAAGATCAAATGAGATAATTATAAAGTACTTATTATAAGTGCCTGACACATTGGAAATGCTTCATAAATGCTAGTTATTATTATGAGTTTAGCAATGTAATATCAGTGTCAAGGAACATGGATAACTCTTCCCATCTTTTTTCATCTTTTCTAATTTGCTGGGTGTAAAGTGAAAGCTTATGGTCATTTTGATGTGTATTTCTCTTATTATTAGGGTTATGGAGAATTCGTTTGCTTTCTAATAGTTTGCATTTTTCTTTGGAGAACTGCTTATTTATGTCCTGGCAGCTTATCTGTTGAAGAATGACTTGACTTTTTGTCATTCTTTATACACACAGGTATGTGTGTGTGTATATATATATATATATATGTTGTGTTTGTATGCATATGTATATAAATATACATACATACACATACATGTAACTATCTTGGTTACTAAATTTTTTTGATACAAATTTTTTCCCATTTCACTATTTTTGTCCTAGCTGCATTAATTTGTGAGAAGCTTTTTAATTTCATACAATCAGAATGATTATTTTCACATTTGTAATTGCTTTATTCCCATGTTTAGTTAAAGCTGTACCATGTACTCATGGTTTCTGAAAGGCATATATGTGTGATCCATTTCTCTTCTAGTTTTTTATGATATGATTTTTAATATTAAAGTCATGTAACCATTTTGAATTTATTATGGAATGTGTTATATTAGTCTCAGACTGATTTTTTGGACTCCTTTCTAGGTTTTTTAGTGCTTATCAATTTGAGAGTTCTTAAGTAATTTGTTTTCTTGTTTTTAACATACTATATTGAATTTTGTTGTTTCTGATTCTTCTTTGTCTAATTTGTTTTGTTGATTGATGTCTCTATTTTTAACCAATAACAGATAGTTTTAATAACAATGATTTTATAATGTAGTTTAAGTTCTAGAAATGCTATTATTCCTTAATTACTAACATTTCTAGAATGATATCAAATAATAGCAAGGAAAGGGGGCAACTTTTTATATTGTTCCTCCATTTACTGGGAAAGTCTCTATCTTCATTGCCTGTGAAACTTTCATTTGTTTTTAGATAAATACTTTTTATAATGTTAAAAAGCACCCTAAATGCTTATCTTATGTAGAATTTTTAGAATAAATAACTATTGTACTTTATCAAGGCCTTCTTCTCTATATAGAAAATCATGTGTTTTGGGGGTTTTATTTTTATTCATGATCTTGACATTTTCCTAATATTGAACTATTCTTGCAACCCTCGTATGAGTAGAACTTGGTAATAATGAATGATTTTGATATAGATTGCTTTAATCTATTTCTGGTAGATAAAGAAGAGTCCTTGAATTTCATTTCCTTTATATTTGAAAATATTTCCCTTCTTCACTTGCAGCATTTTTTGTTTATTATTGTATTTGTTAAGCCATTTTATGTTGGAATATGCAGCATTTCAAGATGGATTCTTTTGATGGGTACTTTGTTTTCTGCATACAGAGTTATTGGGTATTTTCTTGTATTATTTCTTGTGTTATTATATTTAGGTTTTTTCATTTGTTGTGATCTTCCTAGGAGCATATGGATTTAAAATAATTTCTGTGTATCCTGTCTTCATGATCAATATAGAGATTGTGTATTCTTTTAAAATTTACTGTATTTTGCTTTTCTTTTTCCAAACTTTCCTCCAATATAATATGTTTGCATTTTCAATTATTATTTTTTGTTTCTTTGGAGAGACTAACCAATAAGGATTTATATTTTTTATACTGTTAACTATTTATGCTGGACAGGCTATGGATTCTGTCCTTAGCCCTCTTTTAACCTCTACTTTTAATATTCTTATTTCTCTCTTGAGCCATTTGGGAACATCCTAATATGATTCCATACTCTCTTTGCAATCTATAGGTCCTCTGACTCCTGTATTTGTTCAGTTTTCTTTTCTTGTAATATTTATTTAGAGATGTTTGCCATTGTTTAGTTGACTTAGCAGTCACCTTCTATTCTATTAGAATACCTTCCTTATTGATTTGTCTTTTTGGAGTCTTTTTAATTGTGTTTTATTCCTCCTAAAATCTTTGGTAATTTCAGTCACATCTCTTTGTGCTCCCATTTGGAATGTTCTTGGCAAAGGTACTAGAGTGATTTGCCATTTCATTCTTCAGCTCATTTTACAGATAAGGAAACTGAGGCAAAGTTAAGTGATTTGCTCAGCTAGTAAGTGACTGAGTTCACATTTGAACTTAGAAAGATGAGTCTACCTGACTCAAGATCTGGCAATCTAAGCACTAAATCACCTACCTGCCAGTTGCCCACTCTAATGAAAATGTTTGCTAATTATTTTTTTTCTGCTGAAGTTTCATCTTTAGCTATAACATAGAGCTACAGACAGATGAGTATGATCAGTTGAAAAGGAATGTTGGTTGCATTTCTGTACAATGTATTGATTTGGACCTTATATAAGACAATTGCAAGTTGGCATACATTAATAATGAAATCTCTCCATAGCCCTTCATTTCTTCTTCAGAAGTCTTGAGTTAAAGGAATGTATTACACAAACAATGAAAGGGCTGTTCCTGTAACTGATAATTTGGGGCTTTCACCTAGAAACTGGGCATTCTTTCCAAGTGGTTGCAATGTTCCCCAGCCCTGTACCATCATTAGCCATTTTTCTGCCTGAACAAGTTGGCAAGAGGAGGCTTAAATAGGCATCAGTTTGAATTGACAGCTAGCATATCGACATAGGGCAAAATATCTTTTCCATCACAGTGTGAAATAAAAGCAATTTTCAGGCACATATGATCCAGTCATTACTGATTGACCCAGCTTACACACACTTTCTGTTTCCTTGTTATAATAGGGATTTAATTATATAGGTTTCTTGCCAGGAAAGGCTAAAGAGAATGTGTTAACTAGATGGAAAACAAAAATCTGTTTAATTTTGAAAAAAATTCCACTGGTTCTTATCAGATTCAGAATGTCAGAAACTTCTGACTCTTCTTTAGAAAGCAAGCATTTGGCTCAAGAGTTGACAAGTTGTCTGTGTCCTGGAAATCCTGTTTGGCTTAGGGTTGCATAGTCATTCCCCCTCTGGCATGCACAATAGGCAGAAGAGCTGGCCTCATGATCATTTAACTCAGTTGCTATGAGGTTCTGAAAACCTAAAGAAATAAAATGATTTACTGATTATATCTAAGGTTTTGAAAGCCTTTTAAACTTTCTTTAATAAGCTAACAAAATCATCTCTGTAGAATACAAAAAGAAGCGATAATGTAGTCTGCTATCCTCTCAACTGGAAGCCATATAATTATTTTAAATTGCTTCCTTTTGGCTACTCTTCCTACCTGTCATTTGAATCTATGGCCTTCGTTCATTAAGAAGTCCAGCTTACTAGATGTTTAATGTCAAATCTGTTTTGTGGAGTGGTAGGTGAGCAGTGAAAGGGAAACCATGATAGGGAGGGGTACCCCCTTGTGAATCTGGGGGCCACTTTAAAAATTGTCAGAGGCTTTAAATATAGAATACTATAAAGTACTACTTTTCAGTATTCCTTCAACAGTTATAGAATCATAGGACCCTTAGAGATCAACTCGTCCAGTCTTCAGTTATTTTAGATAAGTCTTGGAGACATTGAATATTTTAGGTGGTCTATAGTCTAGTTAAAAATAAAAGAGTGGAAAATATATATAGTTACTGGTTTATAATGTAAGATTCTGGAGAGGACATGGCTTTCTTCTTGCTGTGAATAATTATAGGGTTGTAGATCTGGTGATAGAAGGGACCTTAGGAGACCCTAATTCCAATCCCTTCATGCTATAGATATGGGAACTGAGTCCAGGAGAATTTAAGGGATTTGCCCAGGATCATAAAGCTAATAAGTATCAGAGGCAGGATATGAATTCCAGTTTTCTTGACTCTAAACCCAATCCTCTATTCATAATCACTGGAGCCCTGCAAATGGACAATTTCTTATTTGTGACTCTCCACATTTCTGACTTATTCATACTAATTATGACTTAAGCTTCCGGCTTTCCATGCTTGCTCTTATTTCTACTCAGCTTATTATAACCTAATCCCATATTCTTATTCCTAGGTAATGTTCTTATTTGTGCTCTTTATCTGATTCCATGCCCTGTACTCAGGCAAGTGTCCACCCCCTAGTCCCTTCCTGCCAGTATTTGTGGGGATCTTGTTCTTTTCACTTGATTGGAGGCATCCTCAGCTCTTAGCAGTAAAGGCTAAGATTTTCACCAGCTATTAGCACTTTCCATTATCTGGGCCCAGAATACTCCTTGCTTCCTCTTCTATTTTATTTCCTGAGCCCAGACTAGCCCCTGAATTCTCTATACTTATTTTGAAGAACTGATAGTATAGCCAGTACCAGTATATTATATCTAGTATATGCTGGTGTTATAGTAAGAATCCCAGACAGAATAGAGAAAACAGAGGAAAAAGAGATTTGTTTATTCTCAATCATTTTATATCTTAAAGACTCTGGGGATGAATACCTCACTTTTGCTATCATTACTATTCTCTTGGATCAGAATTTGTTCCACTTTTAGTGGGAAAAAAGGGAGAATTTCTTCCATTAAAATTTGTTTCTTGGGTCCTTATCTTCATCCTTAGATTCATCTTTGATGTCATATGTTCCCAAGTCCATCTGTTATAGTCATATGTACACAGGTAGTTCATTTATATGCAACTACATTGTGAGGAGATTTCTGGGTGTCAATATTTTGTAGCTAAGTTTTATAAAGGTGGTTCATTTTATAAGTTGATTTTGCTTTACACAAAGCTCTGGATCTTGCTAGAATATTGACTTCATAGACTAAGGTTTCTTAATTCTAGAAGGCCTAGAATTTAAAAATACTCCAGACTATGGTGCTTCACTTGATAGTGGAATGAAAAAATTTTTTAAAAATTTATAAATATTTATTTTTTAGAAAAGTTAACATGGTTACATAATTCATGCTCTTACTTTCCCCTTCACACCCCCCCAGCTCCACCCCCATGGCTGATGCATATTTCCACTGATTTTAACATGTGTCATTGATCAAGACCTATTTCCAAATTGTTGATATTTGCATTGATGTGGTTGTTTCGAGTCTACATCCCCAATCGTGTCCTCCTCAACCCATGTGTTCAAGCAGTTGTTTTTCTTCTGTTTCCACTCCTGTAGTTCTTCCTCTGAATGTGGATAGCATCTTTTCTCATGAGTCCCTAAGAATTGTCCTGGGTCATTGCATTGCTGCTAGTACAGATGTCCATTACATTCGATTTTACCATAATATATCAGTCTCTGTGTACAATTTTCTTCTGGCTCTGCTCCTTTCACTCTGCATCAATTCCTGGAGGTCTTTCCAGTTCACATGGGATTCCTCCAGTTCTTTATTCCTTTGAGCACAATAGTATTCCATCACCCGCATATGCATATACCACAATTTGTTCAGCCATTCCCCAATTGAAGGGCATCCCCTCATTTTTCTAGTTTTTTGCCACCACAAAAAGCACAGCTATAAATATTTTCATACAAGTCTGTTTATCTATGATCTCTATGGGGTACAAACCCAACAATAATATGGCTTGATCAAAGGGCAGGCATTCTTTTATAGCCCTTTAAGCATAGTTCCAAATTGCCAGCCAGAATGGTTGGATCAGTTCACAACTCCACCAGCAATGCATTAATGTCCCATTTTTGCCACATCTTCTCCAACATTCATAACTCTCCCCTTCTTTCATTTTGGCCAATCTGCTAGGTGTGAGGTGATACCTAAGAGTTGTTTTGATTTGCATTTCTCTAATTATTAGAGATTTAGAACACTTTTTCATGTGCTTATTGATACTTTTGATTTCTTTATCTGAAAATTGCCTATTCATGTCTCTTGCCCATTTATCAATTGGGAAATGGCTTGATTTTTTTATACAATTGGTTTACCTCCTTGTATATTTGAGTAATTAGACCCCTGTCAGAGATTTTTGTTATAAAGATTTTTTCCCAATTTGTTGTTTCCCTTCTGATTTTGGCTACATTGTTTTTGTTTGTACAGAAACTTTTTAGTTTGATATAATCAAAATAATTTATTTTACATTTTGTAATTATCTCTAACTCTTGTTTGGTTTTAAAATCTTTCCTTTCCCAGAAATCTGACAAGTAAACTATTCTATATTCACTTAACTTATTTATAGTTTCCCTCTTTATATTCAAGTCATTCACCCATTCTGAATTTATCTTGGTGTAGGGTGTGAGATGTTGATCTAAGCCTAATCTCTCCCATATTGTTTTCCAAAATTCCCATCAGTTTTTATCAAATAGTGGATTTTTGTCCCAAAAGTTGGGCTTTTTGGTCTTGCTGACATCACTTACCCCAAGTCTATTCCACTGATCCTCCCTTCTGTCTCTTAGCCAGTACCATACTATTTTGATGACCACTGCTTTATAATATAGTTTAATATCTGGTACTTATAGGCCCCCTTCCTTCACATTTTTTTGTCATTATTTCCCTTGATATTCTTGATCTTTTCTTATTCCAAATGAACTTTGTTATAGTTTTTTTCTAATTCAGTAAAGAAGGTTTTTGGTAGTTTGATAGGTATGGCACTAAATAGGTAAATTAATTTAGGTAGAATAGTCATTTTTATTATGTTAGCTTGTCCTACTCATGAGCAATCCATGTTTTTACAATTGTTTAGATCTAGTTTTAATTGTTTAGAAAGTGTTTTGTAGTTGTGTTCGTATAATTGCTGTGTTTATTTTGGTAGATAGATTCCTAAGTATTTTATATTGTCTAGGGTGATTTTAAATGGTGTTTCTCTTTCTACCTCCTGCTGCTGTGATGTGTTAGAAATATATAGAAATGCTGATGATTTATGTGCATTTATTTTGCATCCTGCAACTTTGCTAAAGTTGTTGATTATTTCTACAAGCTTCTTAGTTGAATCTCTAGGATTTTTTAAGTAGACCATCATATCATCTGCAAAGAGGGATAGTGAATTTATTTATGACCATTTAAATTAAATATGAATCTCAGTACTATATAAACTATTTGGTAAAATAGGCAAAGAAGGAATCCCACCAAATTCTTTTTGTGACACAAATAAGCCAGGAAACCAAAAACAGTGAAAGAAAGTATAGACCAATCTCCTTAATGAATATCAATGCAAAAATCTTAAGTAAAATATTAACAGACTACACCAATAAATAACAAGGTTTATTTACTATGACTAGGTAGGATTTTTACCAGGAATGCAAGGCTGGTTTAATATTAGGAAAACTATCAATACAACTGATGTTTTTTTAATCACAACTTTCAGGTAGTTCAATAATTTTTAGATGGTCTCTCCTGGATGTATTTTCCAGGTCAGTTATTTTTTCAGTAAGATATTTCATGTTTTTATTTTTCATTTTTTTCATTCTTTTGATTTTCTTTATTGTTTCTTGATGCCTCATGAAGTCTAGCATCTATTTGCCTAATTCTAATTTTTAAATAGTGATTTTCTTTGAACTTCTTTTTCCATTTGGTCAGTTCTAATTTTTATGGAACTCTTTTCTTCCTTGGGTTTTTGTGTCTCTTTTTCCATTTGGTCAATTTTGCTTTTTAAGCTGTTATTTTCTTTTATTTTTGTTATTTTCATTTCCCTTTCCCATTTTTTCTGCCTCTATTTGATTTTTGAATTCCTTTTTTGAACTCTTCCCGAGCTTGAAAACCAATTCCTATTTTTTTGAAGTTTTGTGTGTGACTACTTTGATTTCACTTTCCCCTACTGAGTCTATGCCTTGCTCTTCTTTGTCTACATAAAAAGTTTTCTATGGTTAGGTGTGATTTTTTTCCCTTTTATCTTAAGGTTTGGGTCTATTATCAGGGTATAGAAGGCACTCTCTTAACCATCAATTTTTCCTTGCTGCTCCTTTCTACTCTAGTTTTGAGTTTCTGCAATTTTCAGTTCTTTCAAGATGGCATGAAGGCCTGAGGGCTGGGAGCTCTGAAATCAATCTTCCACTGCTGATTCAATCTCCTCTAGGGATTGCTGATGGTTTGCAGGGCTCAGATTCCCCTTGTGCTGATCTTGGGGTCTCCCTGCAGGTTTGGGCAAAGATTCCAGGTCTCATTCTGAGACTACACTAGCCAGGTGCTGCAGACTGCCTTGCCCTGGGGCTTGGGGCCTCAGTGCAGGCTTGGGAGGGGCATTGGGTCTTCCCAGTCAGCACACTTGGACTACCCTGAGCTAGGATTGCTCTGAGGATTGGGTCTTCACTGCTAGCTTTGGCAGAGGCTCAGAGCCCTATGAGCTCATACCAGTCCACTGTGCTGAGAACTGTTGTATGATAGAAATTGGGGCCTTACCACAGGCTTGAACAGAGGGCACTAGGCCTCTTCTTGGCTTGAACCAGCCGGGTTCCATCTACTGATTTGTTCTAGGACTTGGGACCTCACTGTAGGCTTGTATGAGATTTTGAACTTCAAGGGACGGGTATGTAGTGTTCTGCTTTTAGTTTAGGGCTTGAGGGGTTAGGCATGAGCTTGAGAGGTCAGGCAGGGGCTTGAGGTTGCCTTGTGCCCAGGTTTTGAACCTGGAGCAGTCGGATGGGTGGGAGGTTTTTACTCCTTGGTGCATGGTTTTATTTCTGGCTCTCCTCTCACCACAGTGAAATAGACCCTTTCTGCCTATTTTTTCAAGCTGTTTTCTGCAGGATAGTTATTTGACTTCTTCCCCTTGTTGGTTCTGTCACTCCAGCATTTGTTTTAAGGTTGATTTGAGAGTATTCTCAGAGAGGTTCCAGCTTTCCATGCTGCTACTTCACCATCTTGGTTCTGTCTCCTCTGTGTTCACTTCTAATTGTCTAGTTTGAGGAATAAGCATTTTGGTCTCTGTGGCCTAAAGTAGCAGGTATCCTCTTATATGAAGTTCAGGTGAAGAAACTGGGGATATTTAACACAGAGAAGAGAAAATGTGGGCTTTGTGACAGTTGAGAGAAGATATTTGAAGGGATATCATGTGGAACAGAAATTAGATTTGTTCCATTTGGCCTCAATGCACCAAGACAGGAACAACGGATGGGAGCTGCAAAGAGACAAATTTAGGCTTCCTATGAACAATAGCTTCCTAACAGAGGAATTCACAGTGAAATGGGTCGCATCAATGAGAGATCTTGTCTTTGTGGTGTCTTTAAACAAAGCCTGCATGGCCATTTGTTGGATGTTTTGCTAGGGGTTTCTTTCGGTTACGATTTGAACTAGATTGTCTTGGCAGTCCCTTCTGTTAAAAGTAATGCAGAGGGGCCACTGAATTTCTCAGTTGGATAGAGAGTCAGGACTGGAGATGGGGGAATTCTTGGGCTCAAATCTGTCCTCAGAAAATTCCTGGCTTTGTGACCTTGGGCAAGTCATTTGACCCTAATTGCCTTGCCTTTCCTGCTTTTCTGGCTTGGAACCATTACTTAGGTATAGATTCAAAGATAGACAGTACGGTTAAAAAAAGTATATACAGAACATGTACAAAATAAATAGAAAGTTATTTTGGGAGGAAAGAAAGCCTTGGGAGATCACAATGATAAGTTGCTTGCACTAATTTTTAGAACTTTTTTATGGTTAGGAGGAATTAGTTTTAAAAGAAATCTTTAAGAAGGATTAAGATGAACTGCAGTACTTGATGGTAGGGCTCCCTTTGTCCAGGTCTGATGTTCATAACTGGCAATTCTGGTGGGCATACTTTTCCAGTTGAATGATCATGAGCATAATGGGAAAAGAGGGGAAGTACTAGACCAAAAGCCATGGGGTGACTGCTGCTACCTTTATTCCATGGTTGCTATGGAAGTTAATGAGAGTTTTGGCAGTACTGATTGCTCTCTAACTAAAGGGAATTCAGGAGATCTAGAGGGTGGGGCTCAACCATGCATGGCTTGGCATGAAAAGCTCTCATGCTTCTATAGACAGCTAAGTATGACAAATTGGAATTTTCCTGGTCTTGTCGAGTACTTTGTTTTTCACTCAATATCAATTCTTAATTTTTCATCCTTTGATCATGCTTCTTACTGGACCCACTTAACTTGAGCTTCTTGTTTTGAACAGGGCTGTGTCTGTGGACATTATCAGTTCCTCTTGATAATTTTGATTTCTATTTTAGACATTGCTATGGCTTGATTCTTCTTCCTCTTCTGCTTCCTCTGACTCTTCACTTTCCCCTTCTCCTTTATTTTTCTTTTCTTTTTTCTAGACTGGGCCTCTTTATCTTGCCTGGGCTGGAAGTACAGTGAATATTTCCTGGGCTTGATTTCAATATTGATTATCATGGAACCTTTAACCTACTCCATTGTTTTTTTTGACTTGGCCTTGTTCACACCTCTTTAAGCAGCCTGTCCTGTGACCTGACCATAGTGGTACTAAATATGGTCAGCTGTAGACCTACTACAGCTCACAACTCTGAAACTTAAGAGATCCACCAGCCTTAGTCTTGCTAGCAGTAAGGACTATAGGAGTGCATCACCACCCTTGACTGCATCTGTTTTTAAAAACAAAAAGCAAATAAAATAGGCACTTTTGTTTAGAATAGTAGAATGGAAAAAATATTGTGCATGAAACTCTGGATCTCAATTATGAACATTTTATTTTTCTTTTTTAATATGTAAATTCAGCCTGTAGCTTTCAAAGTTGTCCTGTTTATCTTTGATTTTTCTTTATTCTACTTTCTTCTGTACTTTTTTGTGTGTTCTTTATTTTTTTGCATTTAAAATTTTTATTTTTAAAAATATTTTCCATCTTTCAATGATTCATTTCCTTTCACTCCCCTCTTTCCTCCCCCTTCCCAGAGCTGACCAGCAATTCCACTGGGTTATACAAATGTTATCACTTTATACTTATTTCCATATTGTTCATTTTTGCTGTAGAGCAACCTTTTAAAACCCAAACCCCAAGTCATATACCCATATAAACAATTGATAAGTGATAAGTCATATGTTTTTCTTCTGTGTTTCTACTCCCACAGTTCTTTCTCTTGCTATGGTTAGCATTCTTTCTCATAAGTCTGTCATAGATGTCCTGGATCATGGTTTTGCTACTACTAACAAAGTCCATTACATTGGGTAGTTCCACAGTATTTCACTTTCTGTGTATAATGTTCTCTTGGTCCTGCTTATTTCACTCTGCAACAGTTCATTGAAGTTCTTCTAGTTCATATAGAAATCTTCCATGCTTTTAAAAAAGATGATTTGGTTATCTTTATTTTCTTCCTCCCTTCCTCCTTTCCTCTCTTCCTCCCTCCCTTCCTCCCTTCCTCCCTCCCTCCCTCCCTTCCTTCCTTC
>NC_058133.1:116111278-116159677 GCF_016433145.1 Gracilinanus agilis
CCAGTCAAATTGCCCTCTATACTCAGAAACTTTATTTCCTATTTCCACACATTTGCACAGACTGTGCTCCCAGGCACTCCATCTTTACCTACTTTCCTTCTTTCCTTCCTTCCTTCCTTCCTTCCTTCCTTCCTTCCTTCCTTCCTTCTTCTCTCCCTTCCTTCTCTCCTCCCTCCCTATTTTTTCCCCTCTCTTCCTTCCTCTCTCTTTTCCTCCCTTCTTTTCTTTTAATAGTCCTTTCTGTAACCTAGCCACACAACTCTCTCCACTGGAATTTCTTTTTAAAGGCTTTTCCCATTTCAAGGTCTTTAACTCTAGCCCTTGCTTATGCATAGCACCATAGGTACTTTTGGCAAAGGAGCTAATGATAATTGTAGTCTTTCCCAGCCAGAATGAGGGTTTAAATAAAGGAAAAGATGCACTGAGTAGGGGAAATGGGAAATTTTGAGCTCCAAAGGAAAAAAAAAAGAAAATGCATTTGCTACCAGCCAGTGGCAAGTGAAGGATGTTGCTTCCTCAAACTGAATATAATTCCAAGCAGTTGGAGACTTGTCTGACTCACTGACCTACTTACAGAGTGGATAGGTTTTTTTTTGTTGTCTTGCCTATATTTTCATCAATGCTCCTGGGACATGGTTTCTCTCTTCCCTATCTATTGACTTAGTACTGTTTATTCTCTGGTGTCTACTCTCTTTAAACCTTGTTTATTTGCTATCTGTATGCTTAAAATGAGGTAATATTTGTAAAAAAAATTAGTGCAATGCCTGACACATAGTAGGTGCTAAATAACTACTTAAAATAGATTTTTGTCTCTAGATTAAGATAAGCTGTTTTTTTCCATTCTGAGAATTTGTTTCTTATACAGGAGCAGAATCAATGTAGTTACAAACTTAACTGTGAGCTTTTAGTCTGACTACACAAAGAAAGTTTTCATACACACAATCCTCATTCCCATACACCATGATCTATATGGAGAACTTTCTGACTATAAGCTTTGTGCTGTTCTTCCATACCTAAGGAAGGTGTCTGCCAAAAGTATAGGACCTTCATGGCCAAAAGATCAGTGTCCTAGATTTAGATTTTTATTTTGTAGATTTGTGGCTCAGGAGTGGACTCAGGAAGTAGTAAGGAAAGGATTTGAGCCCCACTCCTTTTATTTTAAATGTAGCATATTCCTATTATACACACACACACACACACACACACACACACACACACACACACACACACACACACACATATATACATACACACACACATACTGGTTCCAAAGTTAGTTTCTATTAATTTGCTATTTGGGCCCAAGTAACAGTAGAGTCTTGTTACTCTAAAGACAAGTTTCCAGTTTCTTCTATGGAAAGATTATTAGTAGTGGTGATGACCCTCCAGCAGTGACTATAGGGACTACAGACCCCAAATATATACTATCCTGTAGCAGAAGCTTGGACATGTGACAACCAAGAATGTTCACTTACTGTAAATGCTTACATTGACTGAGGAAATGAATTAGCCTTTGGTCAGTTAGGTTTAGAACCTGACTAGTTTGCTGAGGTTCTTAGGCTGGCTGGGACACAGCCTGCTTTTGTTTTTCTGGTTTCTCAATTTCAAGGCTCCATCAAAATGTTTCTAAAGGATTCACCTGGGAACTCAGACTAACCATTTTAGCTCAGAATGGAAGGTGACCTAAGGAGGTGATTTGGAGGTGCAGACAGGTAGTTAGAAGAGAAATGACTCGTTTCATTCAAATTTATGATCCTTGTGCCTGGCTGGGGAACTGCTGGCAGCTGGAGTGTCTCCAAGACTCATGGAGACAATTTATTTCTTCATGATTTGTTAAAGTTCAGGGCTCGCTGCTTTTTAAATCAAGTTTCTATCCCACTCCCCACCTGCTTGGGACTCTTACTCTCTAATGTGGCTCCTCCACAACTGCTGTTGTCCACATTTGACATGCTTCTCCTTGATGCCCTTTCTTCCATCCCCCAGTTTCCTCCTTCTTTCAGCCCTCCAGTTTGAATTAAAGTGTACATTCCAGTCTGTTTTTGGCTAGGGTGTTTCAGTTAGCTACGGAACACCATGGGCAAGGATGGAGTAAATGCAAAACCTAGGCTGAGCATTGATTGACAACATTTAAAATGGGTCATTTTAGATACTTTGGGGAAACTCTTTGTTTTTCCTAATCAGAATTTCCTTTGCCCTTCCATGATTTTCAGTGGTAAGCAGAGACCCCTGTGAGGTGGCATAGACTACTCTTTAGTTGATTTCTACTGTGGAGACAACCAGCCCCACCTATGTGAAACTGAGGCAAAGAGAGATTAAACAATCTGTCTCAAGGGTGCATAGCTAGTCAGTTTCTGAGGCTGGACTTGAATTAAGGTCTTCTTGACTCCATTCTCCTGAACCACCAAGATGCCACTGGGGAGGAAAAATGACAGTCTTTACTAGTTTAGGTGGCAAGAAAATTAGTCATCCTGGAGTCTCTTAGTGATAACCACCTCTGCACATAGCTCCACTGGTCTTTGGATAACAGGCAAAAAATTCATCATCTGGTCTATATTCAAAGTCCCTCTATTTTAAAAGGCAGATAGATAGCACAGAGGATAGAGCCCAGGATTTGGAGTCAGGATGACATGGGTTTGAATCTTACCTCAGATACGTAATAGCTGGTACGGCCCTATACATATCTTAGCCTTGGTTTCCTCATCTGTGAAATGAAGTTGAGAAGGAAATGGCAAACCACTTCAGTATTTCTGCCAAGAAAATCCTAAATGGAGTTTCCAAGAGTCAGATGTGCCTGAAACAACTGAACAATAACAACAATAACAAATTAATATTAAGACCAACACTTGACCTGTTGGAGTTTACATTCCACTGTTATAGCCCTCAAAATTCCAGTCACTTTCATGCTACAATGAACCATTGGAAAATTTTAGTGGAGAACACATATGGCCCTAATGCAAAGTAATAACATAAGTTAAGAAGAGAAATGCAAGTTAAAGTTTAGGTGATATCTGAGGATGAAAGATCATCAGGAAATGTGTAGCAAGGAGATCTCAATAGAGGAGGTAGTACCCAATTTGGCTTAAAAGAGAATTCAGTAGATGGAGTGGAGAAATTCCAGACATGGAAACAGTACAGACAAAGCTGTAATATATTAGGCATGGTAGAGGGTAGTGAATAGTCCTGTTCAACTTAAGTATAGGGAAAAGAGGAAAAGAATATAAGACAAAGCCAGAAAAATAGGATAGTACCAATCTGTGAAAGCCCTTGAATGTGAGACACAATAGTTTTAATTTTATGTAGCAGGTAATGATCAGAAAACTGAAACTGGTATTAACTGAGAGACTTAAGGTTGCTTAACCTGGAGAAGAAAACATTTGGAGAAGGGAGATATAATAGTGTCCATAATAGGACTACTCTTTGGGGGATTAAACTTTTCTGCCATCTAAGAACTAGGAAAACTGAATAAAAGGTGACAGGAGCCACATTCAAGTTCACTGTTAAGAAAATCTTCTTAACTAGTATTTAAAAATAGAATGGGTTGCTTCATATAATAATTTCCCATCAATGTAAGCACTCAAACAGAGACCAGATGACCACTTGTTGGGGATATTGTAGAGGGAATTCTTGATTAAGTACAGATTAAACTAGTTTCAAAAGCCTTCAGTAAATAATTTTCTTCCATTTCTGAGATTGTGACTATGTAAAGTTTTGGCATTTAAAGGGAGAAACTTTAATTATCTGCAAAGTTAACTCATGTAGAATATTTTATTTCCTAATGTTAGATATATGAGGTATCACTGAAGTCAGTTTTCTTTCTCTTGTATTTCAGTCATCATGTCAAAGTATACAATGGCTAAATATTTCACCACCTTCATTGCTTTGTTTATTCTGTTTAGCTCCAGTGAGAAGTAAGTTGACATTTCTATTATAACTACTGCTATTTAAAAGTTCATTGTCATTTTGATTGTTTTTAAATGACCTTAAATACTTCTCTTTACTTAGACCATTTGGCTACTCCCAGGAGATTACTTATCTGCAGATGGACAGGTTTCTACATATAACCACAATATATACATATATATATATATATATATATATATATATATATATGTGTGTGTGTGTGTGTGTGTGTTATTTATGTGATTTTCACATGAGATGATGCTAGAGATAGTTATTACCCTTTATGTATGAAAGTACATGGATTCAGTTATTGTACTTTTAAAGGTATATCTAAGCTCCCAGATATAATTTCCTCAGCCCGAAATCTTTCCTCCAAATGCTGATCCTGCTACCGAAAGTATCTGCAATGCAGCAGTTTGGTGGAGACTGCCTTTTCCCCATTCATTACAATAAATGTAGCTGTTGGAGAAAGAAAAATCAATGCCACTTGAAAGAAAACATATGAAGGCTGTCAAAAGTTCTTTACATTACACCAACTTTAAACATTCCTTATTGGAGCAAAATAAAATTGAATGTTCATATACATCACAGTATATTTTCTATATTTTCCTGAGTTTTCCCGAAGAACATTTCTCAGGTTTTATCAAATTTGTTGTGTCATAAAGACATCCTTTTTTAAAAAATTTTAAAAGATTTTTATTCATTTTTTAAACCCTAATATCTTTATATATCCTATATTAATTTTTTAAATTTGTTACAGGGCTAGGCAATGGGGGTTAAGTGACTTGCCCAGGGTCACATAGCTAGGAAGTGTCTGAGGTCAAATTTGAACCTAGGACCTCATGTCTCTAGGCCTGGCTCTCAATCCACTGAGCCATCCAGTTGCCCAAGACATCCTTTCTTAAAACCCACATTTTTGTTTTCCCTACTGTAACTTATAGTCCAAGGCTTGATGTGATACTGAGAGAATTTCTGGACTGGTCTAATATTACTAATAGTTTGTCATACACTCTTATCTTATTCTTTTCCAGTATGTGGAAGGAATAAAATTTTGCATTTAAGGGCAGCTTGCAATAGTGGAAAAAGGTATGGGACATGCATTCAGGAGGGATCCAAGGTTAAATCCTGCCTCTGACAATGATCCATCAGATGTCAAAGTTGGAAGGAACTTCAGAAGCCATCTGACCCAATTTGTACCTGAACAAGCATCTCCTCTATATCCTACCCAACAAATGGCCATCCAGCTTTCAGTGAATTACTTCTAGTGTTTACTTACTGTGTGATTATAGATAAGTCACATAGTCTCTGAACCTCAGTTTCCTCATCCATAACTGTAAAGCACTTTATAAATGTTAATTATTTTGAGGACTTACTGTTCAGCAGTTCAACAAGCTTTGTTAATTGCCTACAGTGCAGCAGGCTCTGTGCTAGGTAAAAGGGATACAAAATTAAAAACAGAAAGTCCCAACCTTCAAAATGTTTATATTCTTGAGAATACAGATAACTAAATACAAAATAAATAGAAAATGAATACAAAGAATTGGGGTGGAGGGAGGAAAGGAACACTAATAATTAGAGGGATCAGGAACTATAGTACCTTATAGGGCTTTTGTGTAAAGATCATATTAGATAATATATATATATATAAAGCATTTCTTAAAGTTGAAAGTATCATATAAACACCAGTTTTCATTATTATTGAGGAACAGTTGCCTGAGGAACACCGAGTCTTCGTCTTTAAATTACCAAAAAGCTCATCTATGCAGACAAAGCATTAATAGTATTAGCATTAGCAACAGAATATAGGAACAAAATCAAATTATATTTCACTAAGATCCCATTTTAACAAATGGGGAAGAGGAAGGGAACAAGCATTTATGTACCTACTATGTAACCCTGCCTACTGTGTGTTGGTTTGTATGCTAAGTTCTTTATAGTTATTATCTCATTTGATTTTTATCCTATGAGATAGGTACTATTGTGGACCTCAGTTTTGCAGTTGAGGAAACTGAGGCAGACAGAGGTTAAGTGATTTGCATAAAGTTTCAAAGCAAGTGAAGTATCTGTAGAAAGCTGGCTTTGAATGCAGATCTTTCTGACCAAAGTCCCAGAGCCTGAAGGCTACCTTCCTTTAAGTGGAGAGGAGGACAAAAATAAAAGAGAGAAAGAAGTGGCCCTTTCTGTATCCCAAAAGGTTGTACACAGTTATAGGACTTCACAGATCAAATTAAAACAAAATGTATTAAATCTTTTAAATGAAAAATTTGAGTGGTAAGTCCTTCTACAAGTCTTTCTCTATGAAGACCACATCTACTTGCCAGCCCCTGCCTCCACCTCCTAACCATCATCCAAGAGATGGAGAAAAGGCTAGTCATCACTGTCTGTCACACAAGGGCAGGCAAACCAGCTTAGCTGAAGCAGTAAGTCACCATGAAGGATAGAGGCAGGAATTTGCACCTGCCAGGCAAGTCAAACCATCAGCAACACCTTGTCCCCTAGCTTCTTTCAGCCCTCAATTAGAGCCCAAGAATCCAGGACAAAGTAGTACACCCCATACCAATGGGTTTGCTTTCAGCCTTATTTTTATAGAAGTCATCCAATGGTATATATAACCCCATGAGAAGAGGTGACCTGGCACGTGTTGCCCCAGGGGCTGCAGCACCATCTCTTCCACAACTACAGCTTGAGAAGATTCCGAGATGAGAGTTCTTGAAACTGAAGTCCTGGGTCCTGTAAACTGACTCCATATCAGAAATATTATGGTTTAATCAATGGAAATAGCATGGAGAAAGATACGTTACCAGATGCTTTGCTGCTCAGCCTTCTGTTGTCTCCCATTATTGGACCATTATTGGAATGAGAATTCCTTGAGAGTAGTGATTGCTTTTTGCCTTCCTTTATATCCCTGATGCTTAAGGGAACAGTGCCTGGCACATAGCAAGCTCTTAATAATATTGACTTAGCTTGACTTAATAGAGGGACTATAATTTGTATTGGTAAAGGGCATGAAGACAAAATTACAGCTCCTAGATGAGTCATATGTCCCTAGTAGATTATGATCTTGAGGAGGGAGAGCAGAACTGTATTTAGGTTTTGTGTTCTGCTCACAGTGGATACTTAATAAATAGCATTTGGAGTTGCTGCTGAATTTACGGATTACAGTCCAAGACCACATTACTTATAGGTGTATCATATCACATCACTGACTCCCATCCAGCTTGTAGTTTTAAAAAAATTGCTGAATTTTTTTTCTCCCTTGAAATGAACTATTCTCTAGCCATTTATCCTCTGTCCTATTCACCAGTATTTTTAAAAAACCCATATGTAAGATTTTGAATTTCTGTGTATTCAATTGAACCTCTTGATTCAATTTGTCCTTTTTTCATCCTGATTCTGTCATCTGGCACATTAATTTTCCATCTTGGCTTTGTAACTTCCAAAGATTTGATAAGCATGTCATATATGCCCTCATCAAGTTTATTGGTAAAAAGAGTGAACACAACAGACCCAAGAACAGAGACTTGGGGCACTCTGATAGAAGGGATTTTAATCTGATAAATCTCTAAGGTCCGTTCTAATTCTGAGTAATGCTAATAAGTGCTTATGTTTTACTTAACTTGTTTATGTCAATTTTCAGTTAGAAATTAAAATGTTTTCATTTAAAGTTTCAAGTTTTTACTTTTGGTTTTGATTCTCTCTAGTTTAACTATTAAGATGATCTATTTTCTTTTCCCTTAACTTTTAGTCTGGTCAGTTAACCAATTTATACAACTATCTAAGTATGTTACTATTCAGTCCACAAGAAGGCTGTTAAAGATGCTTTTCTGAATCATTGATGAAGCCTAGATATTCTGTGTTCATAACATTTCTCTTATCTACAAATCTAATTGCTATTTCTTAAAGGAAATGAGTTTAGCTACATGAATCTATTCTAGATTATATCGATTGTACCTTCCCTTTCAAAATGTTCACAAAACACCCCCTTTGTCATCCCTAGGCTTCCAGATCCTTTTGAAGGAACAAGGGCCAGTGTCTGCTCATCTGGGGCTTTGGGATCAGGACTGACACCTTCATCTCCTCTCTAGACTTCCCAATGGGACAATGAGGCTCAGGCTAGCAAGCTTGTCCTGGGTCATAGAAACATTGAAGGTCAGATAGTAGAAGGTTGTGCTGACATGGCTCATTATCTTCAGCTCTTCTGAACACTTGCCTTCATCAGCAAATTCACTGTTACTTGCCTTAGCTCATACCCCAGGTGTTATTGTACTCCTATGCCCATAACCTTTCCCTATTTCTGAGATGCTGAGCTCTAAGCAAAGAACAACTCTCCCTCCTTCAACCTCAATTGCCTGTTCCCTCCTTTCTTTCATCAGCCCTATCTGTCCCCTAACACCCTAACACTTCAGATTTGACCATCCCTTCATCTCTGCCTTCTGAAATATAATTTTATTATATGTAATTTATATATATATATATAATGNATATTCTTGAGAATACAGATAACTAAATACAAAATAAATAGAAAATGAATACAAAGAATTGGGGTGGAGGGAGGAAAGGAACACTAATAATTAGAGGGATCAGGAACTATAGTACCTTATAGGGCTTTTGTGTAAAGATCATATTAGATAATATATATATATATAAAGCATTTCTTAAAGTTGAAAGTATCATATAAACACCAGTTTTCATTATTATTGAGGAACAGTTGCCTGAGGAACACCGAGTCTTCGTCTTTAAATTACCAAAAAGCTCATCTATGCAGACAAAGCATTAATAGTATTAGCATTAGCAACAGAATATAGGAACAAAATCAAATTATATTTCACTAAGATCCCATTTTAACAAATGGGGAAGAGGAAGGGAACAAGCATTTATGTACCTACTATGTAACCCTGCCTACTGTGTGTTGGTTTGTATGCTAAGTTCTTTATAGTTATTATCTCATTTGATTTTTATCCTATGAGATAGGTACTATTGTGGACCTCAGTTTTGCAGTTGAGGAAACTGAGGCAGACAGAGGTTAAGTGATTTGCATAAAGTTTCAAAGCAAGTGAAGTATCTGTAGAAAGCTGGCTTTGAATGCAGATCTTTCTGACCAAAGTCCCAGAGCCTGAAGGCTACCTTCCTTTAAGTGGAGAGGAGGACAAAAATAAAAGAGAGAAAGAAGTGGCCCTTTCTGTATCCCAAAAGGTTGTACACAGTTATAGGACTTCACAGATCAAATTAAAACAAAATGTATTAAATCTTTTAAATGAAAAATTTGAGTGGTAAGTCCTTCTACAAGTCTTTCTCTATGAAGACCACATCTACTTGCCAGCCCCTGCCTCCACCTCCTAACCATCATCCAAGAGATGGAGAAAAGGCTAGTCATCACTGTCTGTCACACAAGGGCAGGCAAACCAGCTTAGCTGAAGCAGTAAGTCACCATGAAGGATAGAGGCAGGAATTTGCACCTGCCAGGCAAGTCAAACCATCAGCAACACCTTGTCCCCTAGCTTCTTTCAGCCCTCAATTAGAGCCCAAGAATCCAGGACAAAGTAGTACACCCCATACCAATGGGTTTGCTTTCAGCCTTATTTTTATAGAAGTCATCCAATGGTATATATAACCCCATGAGAAGAGGTGACCTGGCACGTGTTGCCCCAGGGGCTGCAGCACCATCTCTTCCACAACTACAGCTTGAGAAGATTCCGAGATGAGAGTTCTTGAAACTGAAGTCCTGGGTCCTGTAAACTGACTCCATATCAGAAATATTATGGTTTAATCAATGGAAATAGCATGGAGAAAGATACGTTACCAGATGCTTTGCTGCTCAGCCTTCTGTTGTCTCCCATTATTGGACCATTATTGGAATGAGAATTCCTTGAGAGTAGTGATTGCTTTTTGCCTTCCTTTATATCCCTGATGCTTAAGGGAACAGTGCCTGGCACATAGCAAGCTCTTAATAATATTGACTTAGCTTGACTTAATAGAGGGACTATAATTTGTATTGGTAAAGGGCATGAAGACAAAATTACAGCTCCTAGATGAGTCATATGTCCCTAGTAGATTATGATCTTGAGGAGGGAGAGCAGAACTGTATTTAGGTTTTGTGTTCTGCTCACAGTGGATACTTAATAAATAGCATTTGGAGTTGCTGCTGAATTTACGGATTACAGTCCAAGACCACATTACTTATAGGTGTATCATATCACATCACTGACTCCCATCCAGCTTGTAGTTTTAAAAAAATTGCTGAATTTTTTTTCTCCCTTGAAATGAACTATTCTCTAGCCATTTATCCTCTGTCCTATTCACCAGTATTTTTAAAAAACCCATATGTAAGATTTTGAATTTCTGTGTATTCAATTGAACCTCTTGATTCAATTTGTCCTTTTTTCATCCTGATTCTGTCATCTGGCACATTAATTTTCCATCTTGGCTTTGTAACTTCCAAAGATTTGATAAGCATGTCATATATGCCCTCATCAAGTTTATTGGTAAAAAGAGTGAACACAACAGACCCAAGAACAGAGACTTGGGGCACTCTGATAGAAGGGATTTTAATCTGATAAATCTCTAAGGTCCGTTCTAATTCTGAGTAATGCTAATAAGTGCTTATGTTTTACTTAACTTGTTTATGTCAATTTTCAGTTAGAAATTAAAATGTTTTCATTTAAAGTTTCAAGTTTTTACTTTTGGTTTTGATTCTCTCTAGTTTAACTATTAAGATGATCTATTTTCTTTTCCCTTAACTTTTAGTCTGGTCAGTTAACCAATTTATACAACTATCTAAGTATGTTACTATTCAGTCCACAAGAAGGCTGTTAAAGATGCTTTTCTGAATCATTGATGAAGCCTAGATATTCTGTGTTCATAACATTTCTCTTATCTACAAATCTAATTGCTATTTCTTAAAGGAAATGAGTTTAGCTACATGAATCTATTCTAGATTATATCGATTGTACCTTCCCTTTCAAAATGTTCACAAAACACCCCCTTTGTCATCCCTAGGCTTCCAGATCCTTTTGAAGGAACAAGGGCCAGTGTCTGCTCATCTGGGGCTTTGGGATCAGGACTGACACCTTCATCTCCTCTCTAGACTTCCCAATGGGACAATGAGGCTCAGGCTAGCAAGCTTGTCCTGGGTCATAGAAACATTGAAGGTCAGATAGTAGAAGGTTGTGCTGACATGGCTCATTATCTTCAGCTCTTCTGAACACTTGCCTTCATCAGCAAATTCACTGTTACTTGCCTTAGCTCATACCCCAGGTGTTATTGTACTCCTATGCCCATAACCTTTCCCTATTTCTGAGATGCTGAGCTCTAAGCAAAGAACAACTCTCCCTCCTTCAACCTCAATTGCCTGTTCCCTCCTTTCTTTCATCAGCCCTATCTGTCCCCTAACACCCTAACACTTCAGATTTGACCATCCCTTCATCTCTGCCTTCTGAAATATAATTTTATTATATGTAATTTATATATATATAATGTAATATATGTAATATTATATATAATATATAACTTTAAAACTTACTGTTGTTTTTACCATTTCCTTTCTCACAACTTTCATACCCTTGCACTCACTGAAACTTGGCTCCCTCCTGATGACAAAGCTTTTCTGGCAATCTTTTCTATTACTGCTTGTCAATTTTCATTAATGATATTGATTTATAGTTTTCATTCTTGGTTTTGATTCTTCCTAATTTAGATATCAAGACCATATTTGAATCTAATAAGGAATTAGGTAGAATTCCTTTTCCTATTATATATATATTTTTTTTTCAAACAGTTTATACATTACTAGGATTAGTTCTTCTTTGATAGAATTCATTTGTAAATTGATGTGGTCCCAGGGGATCCCCTTTACCCTCTTTAGGAGTTATTTAAAGCTTCTATCAAATTTTTTCTGTTTCCTGCCTCCTTTCCAAAGAGTTCACTGCTTTCCTCACTGTCTCTTCTTTATCCTATTGCCTTGCCTCATTCCAGGGGATTTAACATATGCACATGAATGAATTATTAAGTGCTTATTTTATGCAAAGCACAGTGTGAAATCCTGGGATACAAAAGGAAAGTAAGACAGCTAGGTGAGTAGCACAGTGAATTGAGCACTATGCCTTGAGTCAGGAGGACATGAGTTCAAATGTGGTCTCAGATACTTCCTAGCTGTGTGACTCAGGGCAAGTCATTTAACCTCAATTGCCTAGCCCTTACTACTCCTCTGTCTTACACATGATAGTATCACAGAAGGTAAGGGTTTAAAAAAAGAAGACGGCCAGGTGACACAATGGATGGAGTATTAAAGCATAAAATCAGGAAGATGAGTTCAAATTCTGCTCCAAATACTTCCTAGTTGTATGACTCTAAGCAAGTCACTTAACCACTTTCAGCCTCAGTTTCTTCCTTATCTGTAAAATGGGGATAATAATATTGTCTACCTTAGAAAGTTGTTATTAGGATAAAATAAGATAACACTTATAAACTACTTTGTAAACCTTAAAGTTAATTATATTTCTAAATTCTGTAATGATGATACCAGTTCCTACTTTCAAGGAGATATTTCCTAATGAGGGAGACAACATAAATAGGAGGTTTCAGCTCCAAGACATATATAAAAAGGATGCACAATGTCAGATACAGTCAAGAGACATTAATTAAGTGCCTAATTTGTGCTAAGCACTGTGTTAAGTGCTAAGGATACACAGAGATGCAAAAGATAGTCCATGACCTCAAAGAGTTTGCAGCCTAATGAGAGAGAGAACATGCAAAGAGATATGTAAAAACAAGCTCTTTGCAGGACAAATAATCAGCAAAGGACAGGCACTGGATTTAAGAGGGAGCAGTAAAGATTTCCTTTTTTTAGAAAGTAGGCTTTTAGTTGTGTTTTAAAGGAAGTCAGGAATCAGAGATGAGGAGAGAGGGCAGTCTAGGCGTTGGGGGCAGCCAGAAAAAAGACCTGCAGCCTAGAGATGGAGTGTCTTATTTCATCACTGGATGGAAGATGTTATATATAACATGTAAAATGAAAGAGTTCATAGAAACAGGGAAACAAAATGACATTTCATTTAAACTTTACAACCACTCTGTGCTGAGTATTGCAGAGCTTGCTTTTTCCCTTTCACAGATAAGGTCAAGAAAATTTGATAAAAATCTTACAGTTTGGAAATGGCAAAGTCAAGGCTTAAATTAAGTTGTCTCAGTCAAGTATTCTTTTTATTTATCAATTTTTAAAAATAATGTACTAATTTAATAAATTTTTATTTTATTTTTTCTCATTTATTGATACTTTTTATTTTATTTCACTACAGTTTTTTCTCTGTGTCTTTGCTGTTTCTTCAGAGAGTTATTCCTAATAATAAGCAAAACTTTTTTTAAAGAAAAAAGAGGAAAAAATTTAGTAAAACCAATTATTAAATCTGAGCAGAGAGAGAGAGAGAAAAAAAATACTGGACTAGAATTAAATCTCTGCCCCCCTCAATTTTTCTTGTCTAGGGGAATGATTTTTATTAGATTTGTTAGATTTTTATTAGATTCCTGGGTGCAGTTCATTAAAGGAGAAGATGATATGGGTTTATATTCATAGGCTTGTTTCCTTTCTATCAAATGCTAGTTATACAAAGATCATAAATAATGAATAATAAGTGAAACAGTATATTCAAGGAGATAGCAAAAAGCAATCAGAGAAATTATCCAGATTAGGATATAAAAGAAAATGCGCCAAGTGAGTTAGCTCTCCCATTAGGAATCAGATGTTACAGCTCATTTGAGAGAGAAGTCTAATCCCACCCAATGCAGAATTCCCTGAAGTTTCTAAGGAGGCAAGCTTGACCATGTTGACAAGTCAGCTTTCTGCTACAGACCTGTATTTCAAAGTCTGTTCATTATTTTTCCTTAAGTCTCTTCTTGAAGAGAGTCTGGGACTTAGTGTAACTTCTCTTGAAGCAACAATAGAAGAATGTCTTTTCCCGTCAAAGCTCTCCATTTATAATCAATCTCTCCAGTACCGTAGAATTATTCCTAGTCAGTAGTGGGCAAAATACTTTTGTGCAACCCATGGTACATACTAATGATAGCTAACATTTATGTGGCATTTACTATGTGCTAAGCACTTTACAATTATTATCTCATTTGATCCTTACTACAACCCTGGGAGGCAGACACTATCATTATCCCCATTTTACAGATGTGGAAACCGAGTCAGACAGAGGTGAAGTTACTTGCTCAAGGTCAAGCAGCTATTGTCTGAGGCTGGATTTAAATTCATGTCTTTCTGACTACTGGCCCAGTGCTCTATCCACTATGCCACCTAACTTCCTTTCAGTGGGAGGAAGGGAAAAAACAGAGGGACAAAGGAGGGTCCTTTCCTTATTCCAAAAGGTTGCACACAGTAACAGTACTTCATAGATCAAGGTAAAACAAACTCTTTTGAATGAAAAATTTGGGTAAAAAATGTTGCCTTTTATAGGACACTAGAGACTAAAAGCGAATAGGGGTTGGAGTACAAAGCATGTGAAAGAACAGAAGAGAATTCTTTGGGAGATCAAATTCTGATCAGCCATTATTACTTAGAAAGTGAAAAATGAGAACAGTAAGCACAGGGCTTTTGTTAAGGGAGAAACCAGGTGCTTTAAACAGTAAATATGGGTCCAGGTGGGTGTGAGAGACAGGAATGACAGGAAGGGGCCCGACAAGTAGGGGGACTGAAGTTTAACAGCAAAGGGGTGTCTGTTACTGAATTGGCTGTTAGGTCCATCTGCCACTCTGAAGCACCAAGACTAGGCCTATGGTAATCAGCAAAGAAAGGCAGGAGTTTATAAGTTAAGGCAACACATTTAATCAAGGACAAACTAAGATTAAGGATGGGAATAGGGTTTACTACACTTAAAAGCTAAGGGCAAACCACAGGGGCAGGGGAAGGACTTGACTACACTAAACTAAGACCTAAGCCAGGCAGGGCCCAGAGAATAACAGGACTGGAGTGGGAATCCTCACAGTGGAGTCCAGAGATGTTTTCAGGATGCCAGGAACCAACTCCTCCAGAACTGATGGTCCAAAGCAGCCCAGTAGGGAGAGGAGACTGCAAACTGTCTACCAGATTGCAGATCACTCCCTACTCAGTGCTGTTGTGGAGGATAGATGTCCTCTGCTTCCAACCTTCACCATACTCCAGGATCCCAGGGAATCAGGGTGCAACTCCACAAGCTCTAATGTTTCCCAGGGAATCAGTTACTGCCTGTAACTCCCACCATGGAGTCCTTCTCAAAGAGTGCAAGCAACTTCCTGCTTCCCCATTCCATGTGGAATTCTCCAGCCCTTCCTGCTAGGTCCACTTTAACTATATATAAACTAATACCTAAATAATCCTCACAACACTTTTAAATTCTAAATTCATACTTTTGAGAGAATAAGAACCATCTAAAGGAAGGATGAGGGAGAATGTGTCTCTGGAAAACTTCCAGGGAATTTAAGCTTTGTTTTTCTGGGACTTCAGCATTTCTTGATATGCAAATCAGTGGCAAGGGATACATTGAGGTGATTGGGAAATGGATAAAGGTGATTATTTTATTGGAATGGAAATTGATGTCTTGGGAGTAATTCCCATATTAAGGGATGGGGTTATCTGAAAAGGAAGGTGGAAGCTAATTTTTTTCTTGTTTATCCTTTTTTCCCTTTGCCAATTTTACTTAGTGCTTGAGAACTGCTGTTCTTTCTCAAAAATACCATATACTTTCTGATAAGGACAAAGGTCTACTTTTCTAATATCCCTTCCTTATACTTATCCATTCTTTTCATTTGTATGATCAGTAGAATTTATAACTGAAAGTAACTTAGAAGATCAATCTTCTGATATGATAGAGAGCAGAAATGGTTAAGTGACTTGACTAAGATTAAAGAGCCACTAGGTAGCTACTTTTCTACATTTTTCTGCCTTCTATATGATGATACCTCCTTAAGTTGATTGGCACCACATAATTTTATAACTCCTTATCCATCCTAATTTAATTATATTTAATTTCACTAAAATGAGAAGAACCTTAATCCTTGACTTTACCCCAGGGCCAGACCTCATGTTACGACAGAATTGTTGTACCCCAAATCATGCATCAATAGTTGGGAATCATCTTTAATGAAATCATTATTATTATCATTGCTACCTTTCTCCCATTGAAAACAAAAATGGCTAATTCCAGATTTTTAAAAGGAAATCTAATTTAATTAAGAATATATTATAATTCAAGTACAATATGTACACAGTAAAATAAAAGGAAAACATTCACTAGATGTACAGGGTCTTGTTAATACATATCAGGTTTACTCATTCAACAGAACTCATTATCTACATTAGCACAGATTTGTTCTTTGGTTGACCCCTTTTTTAGAACTAGATCACTTAGTTTCCAATTAATTTTTAATTTCTTTCCATGGACCCTTATTGATTACAGTTTCTTTGAATTATGATCTGAAAAGGATGCATTTATTATTTCTGGTATAATCCTTTCTATTCCCATTTAGTTTTCTCCATTCTGAATCTAAATTTTCTAAGTTTCCATTCACCTCTTTAAGTTTCTTGTCTAGTTTTGTCTAGATTTATCTAGTTCTGAGAGAAAAAAGTTGAAATCTCCCACTAACATAGTTTTACCATCTATTTCCTCCTGTAGCTCATTTGTTTATTATTGAAAATCATTGTCTATGATACTTTTTATCTTGTTGTAATTTTCTTGCTTATCTCTTTTAATGAAATCTATTAACTTTGTCTGATATCATGATTGTTACTTCTGCACTTTTTTTTTTACTTTAGCTAAAGCATAACAAATTCTGCTTCAGCCCTTCACCTTTACTCTGGGAATGTCTCTCTGCTTTAAATATATTTCTTGTAAATACCACATCCTAGGATTCTGGTTTTTAAACCACTTTGTTTTTCATTTCCATTTTATGGGCAAGCTCATCTCTTGCACATTCATAAATATGTGATTACTAATTGGATATTCTCCATCTTATTAATTTGCCCCTTTTAAACTGCCCATTCCCTCTTCTTTCACTCTGTCTCTACTCATAAGTGTTTTGCTTTTAACCACCACCCCTCTTCCACTTCCCTTCTATTATCACCCCCTTTTCTTAGTCCCATTATACTTCTCTATAGGGTAAGGTAGGTTTCTATATTCAAACAATAAATGGTTGTTATTCCCTTTCTGAACCAATTCCAATGAAAGTAAAGTTTAAGCATTGCCCATTACCACCCTCATCCATCCCTCTCCTATTATAGTTATTTTTTTACACTTTTTAGGTGATATAATTTACCCCATTATATCTCTTCCATCTCTTTTCTTGTGCAATCCTCTTTTTCACCCTTGATTTTTTTTGTGGGGGAGATATCATGTCATCCTAGTCAACTTACTCCTCCTGTACCCTCTGTCTAAGTATACTTGTAACTGCATTAATGATGAAGTTCCTAAAATAAAAGATCATTTTACCATCTAGGAAAATAAATAGTTTGACCTTATTGAATCCTTAAATTTTCTCTTTCTTGTTTCTTGAAGTGGGGACATCAAAATTTCTGTTCAGGTCTGGTCTTTTCATCAGGAATGCTTGAAAATCTTCTATTTTATTAAATGACCATTTTTTCCCCTTGAAAGAATATACTTGGTTTTGCTCAGTAGGTGATTCTTGGTTACAAACCTAGTTCCTTTGCCTTCTGGAATATCATATTCCAAATCTTATAGTCCTTTAATGTAAAATCTTTTAAGTCATGTATAATTATAATTTTTGATTCATGATTTTTGAATTGTCTCTTTGTAACTGTTTGCATCATTTCTACTTGGCCTAGAAGCTCTAAAATTTGACTATCATATTCCTGGGAGTTGTCATTTAGGGATAGATTTCAGGAGGTGATTGGTAGATTCTTTCAGTTTCTGTTTTACCATCTTGTTCAAGAATATCAGGGCAATTTTCTTTCTTTTTTTATCATGGCTTTCAGATAGTCCAATAATTCCTAAATTGTCTCTCTCAAATTCTATTTTCCAAGTCAGTTCTCCCCTCCCCCGAATATTTCACATTTTTTTGTTTTCATTCTTTTGATATTGTTTGACTTTTTTGGTGTCTCATGAAGTCATTAACTTTCATTTGCCCAATTCTATTTTTAAGGAATTATTTTCTTCAGTGAGCTTTTGTACCGTTTCCATTTGGCCAGTTCTACTTTTTATGGTGCTTTTTTCTTCAGTATTTTTGTGCCTCCTTTGCTAAGCTGTTGACTTTTTCTTGCATTGCTTTAATTTCTTTTTTCCTATTCTTCTCTTATTTGATTTTTGAAATCCTTTTTGAGCTCTTTCAGGATTTGGGACCCATTCTCATTTTTCTTTGAAGTTTTACAATGTAACTCCTTTGATTTCATTGTCCCTTTCTGAATTTGTGCCTTGTTCTTCATCTCCACGGTTAGTTTTTTTATGTTTGCTCATTTTCCCAAACTTTTTCTTGCTTCTTAGTTTTATCTTAAAGGTGGGCTCTGTTCTCAGGGTAGAGAGTGCACTCTTTTAAAGTTCAGTTTTTCCTTATTGCTTCCTTCAGCTCTAGTTCTGTGTTTTTGCAAGTTTCAGAGCTCTGGAAGCTCCTCCCATTGGCAATTCTGTCTCCCCCAGGGCCTGTTGATGGTTTGCAGAGACCAGCGTACTGTGAGATACCTTGGACTGGATTTTATAGCTTCACCTTAGGCTTGGGCAGGGGTTCAGGGACTCCCCTTGGGCTTGCACTGGGCAGGCTCAATGTGAACTGTGACTTGGGGCCTCACTGAAGACTTATGCTGGGGTTTGGAATTGCAAGGAGTGGATATGGGGGTGCTTTGCTGTTGGCTTAGTTAGGGTCTTTGAGTCTTGATGTTGGCTTGAGTTGAAGTTCAGAACCTCAAGCAGTGGAGGGGTGGGGTTGGGGCTCACTGTTGTCTTGCACTGGTACTCTTTCCTGTGGTCTTGCTATAGGCTGTGCTCTCCTCTCGCCCCAGTGAAATAGACTGTCTCTGTCTACCTTTCAGGTTGTTTTCTGCAGGAAAATTGCTTCACTCCATCTCCTTGTTGGTTCTGGCACTCCAGTATTTGGTTTTGAAGCATTATGTTAAGGTTGGTTGAAGAGGATTCTCAGAAGGGTTCTCGTTTTCTGTGTCTCTGCTCTATATCCTGACTTTGCCCCTCCTTGTCTCTGTCTGTCTGTCTATATCTCTCCCTCTCCTTCTCCCTTTCCATTTCTCTTTCCCTCTCTCTCTCTTCTAAAAAATTGTTTGTTATGCTTACATGAAAGAATAGGATCGACAGACAGTATAACTTTGTGGAATGAGTGCTGGACTTGGAATCAGGATGCTCTTGATTCAAATCCTGCCTCAGACACATTAAATTTATGACCTAGGTAGATCACTTAACATATTTCAATCTGTTTCATCATCTGAAAATGAGGCTAATAGTGTAGTTCTTATGAGGCTCAAATGAAGTCTGTAAAGTGCTTTATAAGCTTTACAAGGCTACATAAATTATTATTATTATTATAGAAGTATAAGTTTAGCATTCTTGGTGATGATGATTTACTTGAGTTATTCTGACAAGCATTAAACATTATTTCTGCATTAAGCAACTGAGTGACTTGCTTATGATCACACATGGTAGTAAAGTAAGTGGAACTTTAAACAGTCAAATGGTCTGGATTAAAATTCTGGCTCTCCTACTTACCAACCATGTGTTCTTGGACAAGTCCCTTATCTGAACTTCAGTTTCTTTTAAAATGAAGAGTTTGGACAAAATGAACTTCAGACCTCCTCTAGTTCTAAATATTATTATCCTATAGAAAACATAAAATACAAAGGTCATTTCATCCATTATCAAGTTGAGATTCAGTCTCCATAAATGAACATCCAAGACACATTGTGTATATGTGTTGAGATAACCAAGATAACCAAGGTGCCCCAGATTCTGTTTCCTTATCTGTAAAATGGAGTAAAGGGTAATATGATTGTTTACAAGGTCCAGCTTAAAGCTTTACTATTCTGTGATTCTCTGAGTTACATACACAAGTGTGATTGAAGGTTTCTTGGGGGAGGTGTTCTTCTTGACTTTAGACTTGGGCTAAGATATGTTCTGTTTTTTCCACTAATTGCTTGAATGAAGAAATGAAGATGGAGCTCAGGCAGCAAGCCAAAATGAATATATCCCAGTAGTGAAGGTAACAGGGCTGCAGTCTGGAAGAGAGCCGGGTAGAATCATAGTTACAGGATAGGGAGGAAAATGGGGGATGAAAAAAGGGAGTTGATTAGAAATGTTATTTGCATGTATAATGTTTAAAGCTCACTAACTTGCATTGTTCAGAGTCAGCTTGATGAAGAAGAGAGAACACAGGAACCAATTTAGGAATCCTGAGCTTTCTGGGCTCTAACTCACTAGCTATATGCCTTCTAGCAAAGTCTCTGAACCTCAGTGTCATCTATGTAAAATAGAGATTATCCTAGATGATTTCTGAGGTTCTCTTCAGCTCTAAAGTTCTGTACTTTGACCTCCAATCATACACAAACACACACACACATGTATGGAGTGATCTGCATGTCATTGGACATTTTCCTTTATTTTTCCATGGAGTCTGATTCTGGGTAGATTTGCATGATGCACTGAGGAGCCTGCAGTATTACAATCAATCTCTGCTTTCCCTATAGTTGCCTTTCAGGCATATACCGGCTGTACTTATAGGGAAGAAAATACTCATTTCCCATTTCCCTATCAGAATAGGCAGCTAGGGTATTTCACAGAACATGTTCTTCCTGCCAACTAGAGTCTTGCCTTCCTTAGTGCTTTCTTATCCTTTCACACTGTTTGTTTACCAAAGTGGGTTTTTACGCTCAGCCATGAGTGGGATTTAAATCCAAGGTCAGCTCATTGAGATCTAGCTATCTTCATAGCATATACACTGCAGGTTGAGAAAAAATAAGACTTATAGAGTTAGATAACCCAGAAACTCATGGATAAAGATTATTAGGAAGATCATATATGTTATAGATTATGCTGAAATCCTGTGCTGACCAGTTTGAGTCTTATACCCTGGATATACTTGTATAAGGCTTGCATGAAAACAGTCAGGGAGTAAGGAGGACAGATATGTGTTTGGGCATGCTTGTGATTTGGGACACTCAATCTGGTTTTCTTGGCAAAGTAGGAATGATTGTCAGCTCTTTTCCTCTTCTCCACTTATGTCCAATCATTTGCCAAGTCTTATAGATTCTCCTTCCCACAGTGTCTCTTGTATCTATATCCATTTCTCCATTTCCATGGTCTCCAACCTAGTTTATTACCTCTTTTTCAGTTTATTGCAGCAGCTTTCTACTTGATCTTCCTGCATCTCCTCCCTCCGCCCCTTTCCCATCTAACTACCACACAACTACCAAGTTGATTCTAGAGCATGGTTTGACCATGTTACTCTCTTGCTTGAGAAACTTTAATAGCTCTCGATTGTCTCAAGAATAAAAACGGTCCTTCTTTAGCATTTAAAACTTCACATTATTACTCTGAACTGTCTTTCCAGGTTATTTATATATCATACTACCTCAAGCTTGCTTGTATTTCAATCAAACTTATCTTTCTCATAGTCCCTATGCAATATATTCCATTTTCTGTATCTACACCTTTGTATAGATCACTGTATCTAGAATTTATGCTCCCTCTTTACTTCCTTCCCTAAAACCCTCTTTTAGACTCAGCTCAAATTCTTCCAAAAGACCTCCACTGATTTCCCTATTTCAGTGCCCCCTGCTAGTAGAACTTATATTTGTTTTATAAACAAACAAACAAATATGTGTGTGTGTGTGTGTGTGTGTGTGTGTGTATAGTATTTGTATTTATTTCTCTGGGTACATGGATTACCTACAACAACCCCCCTCCCAGTAGCATGTAAGCTTTTTGAAGGCAGCATCTGTTTTGGTTTTGTCATTTATCCTTAATGTCTATCAAAATGCCTGGAATAGGGACTTTTTAATAAATGCTTATTGGATAGAATTAGTCTAGCTCCTCAATTTTGCTCATATAGTGAAAAGAACAATAGTTTATGAATTAGGTTTTTCTTTTGGCTTTGTTGACAACTCACTGTGGTTGAGTAAATCACTTTATTTTCTGCTTTCCCTTGGGTTAACTTATCAAGTGGTGGATTATATCAGCAATGCCTTTCCTGGACTTGTTCTTGGAAAGGTAAATTATGTAGTCACATGAGGGCTTTTGTTCACACGAATATACAATGGTTTTAATGGATATTTGTGTAGATAAACAAAGATTTAGATAGTAGTCCCCAAAGTTGTGAATGTTATAAACTTGAAATAGTCGTGAGCTTTGTCTTTGATCCAGTTCTTAAATTCAGTGGTTAAGCACCTGTATCTGAAGTTGAATTACAAACAAGACTCTGCTCACCATGACTGAACTTTACTGGTAGTCAGTGATTTGATTTAATATGTCCTTGTAGATAAACAGCTTCTAAGGAAAATAATGCACAAACTTCTTATGTGTATATGTCAAGACAAAGAGAATGTGGCAGCCAGCTAACCCTGGACAGAGACAAGCGAATTTGATAGAAGACAATTTTTTTGAACCTGGTTCTTAAACTAATATTTCAGTCCTTTTCCAACTGGAAGTTTGGAAATCCTTCCTGAAGGGGTGGTGTAAATGTGCTTCCTAAGATATAGGTGAAAAATATATCACTCTGTAACAATGTGAGTATCCATAAGTGAAAGGAGCTAGGACATTCCTTTTAGGAGAGATACCAAATATGTCATCATTTCCATGCTCAAAACCTTTTCTGGATTGGCCTCACACTTGCCAGAGCTTACCTATTTATATTATTAGAGAACTAGGGAGGCTCAGTGAATAAAGGACTGGATCTGGAATAAGGAAGAGACCTGAATTAAAATTTCACCACATACTCTATCTGTGACACTGGACAAATCATTAAATGACTGTCTGCTTAAGTATTTTCATATGTAAAGTAGGGTTGATAATAATAGCACCTACTTCCTAGGACAATTAGATCAAATGAGATAACCTCTCTAATGCATTTAGCACCATGTCTGGCATATAGTAGATGCTGAATAGATTTATCTACTATGTACTCTGCAATCTAATGGCACCATCCTCTTTGCTGGTGCTCAAATATGACACTCCATGTCCTGACTCCAAGCCTTTTCACTGTCTCTTCCTCATGCTGGGAGTGCTTATCCCCCTCTCCCTTACCTCCTGATCTCTTTGGATCCCGACTTCTCTGGTATCTCAGAGGATGGATTTAAGCTGAGGTCTTCTTGACTCCAAGTCCAACACACTGTCAACTGCAGAAGGCGCCAGGCTATGAAGGACTTTGGATGCAGAACAGAGGCTTTTAGATTTAATCCTGGAGGTTATAGGAAACCACTAGAGTTTATTGAGTAGGTGAGATGAATTGGTCAAATCTGCACTTCAGAAAGATACAGTTTTAAAACTGGATGGATGATGGCCTGGAGTGAGAAGAGAACAAATTGGCAGGCAATCGCAAAGAATTGAACAGAAGGACAATTCTATTTTGTTAAGCTCAACAGGCATTCATTTTGGCATGCTAACAGGCCCTAATGAGAACAGCAACTATCCTTTAAAAAATGCCATTAAATAGAAAAAAGGAGCATTAGCACAGCCAGAACCTAACAAGTTGTCCATTGTTATTAGAAATGATATAGTTGGTTCCATGGTTATCCAGGGACAAAGAATTCATTACAAATTGACTACCTGCTTGTTGGTGATGAGTCTCTCCATATTTAGCTAAGTAGACATAATCTACTGCTGGGATCATATTATATGGAAGAGCCCACCTAAGATTTTTGTATGGCTCCATAGTCAAATATTCTCCTACCAAAACCAATACTGGGCTTGTAATCACTCTATGACTTGTGATTGCTACAATTGTTGGCAAAGCCAGGTGATGTATATAGAACATGCCACTATTTAAAACTATTTCTCAGAAGACAAAAACTCTACTTACCCCACTTTTTTCTGGAAGGTCATAGGAGATAACAGGCATGAAATTCTTTAGAGCAGTAGGAATTGTTGGCACAGGCATTTTAAAGGCTGTTTTCCTGAACACTATCCACATCCAGGGAAAGAACTGTGGGAATAGAAATACAGAAGAAAAACAACTGCTTGATCACATTGTTCGATGGGGATATGATTAGGGATGTAGACTCTAAATAATCACCCTAGTGCAAATGCTAATAATATGGAAATAGGTCTTGATCAATGACACATGCAAAACCCAGCAGAATTGCTCGTTGGTTATGGGAATGGGGTGAAAGAAGGGGAGGAAAAGAACATGATTCATGTAACTATGGAAGAACATTCTAAATTAATTAATTAATTAAATAAACTTTTAAAAAGGGCTGTTTTCTTGAAGAGTATGAAGGATAATTATTTCATTTTTACCCAATGGAATGCACTCTAGTTGTGGAATAAAAGGTCCTGGTTCAGATTATGACTCTGCCATTTATGTGACAGTATGAAAGTTATTTAATCTCTCTGAGCCTCTGTTATTTCTTCTGTAAAATGAGGAGGGTGGGCAGGATGATCTCTAGGAACCCTTGTAACTTGAAGTTCCTTGTACCAGAATGACATCAAATGAGAAAGATTGTTTAGGTACCTTTTAGTTTATTCTGGGGTATTTAGCTATATTCTGACCCATGGGGTAGTTTCTCTGTTGAACTGTATTTAGATCTGCAGACTGGACTTCCACTTTAGAGATGGAGACTCATTTCTATTTATTTTCAATTTATTTTTATTTTGTATTTAAATTTGTTTATTTTATATTATTTTAGATAATATAAATACTATATTTAAATTTATTATTTTATTATTTTTTTAATTTTAATTTTAATTTTTTTAAACCCTTGTACTTCGGTGTATTGTCTCACAGGTGGAAGATTGGTAAGGGTGGGCAATGGGGGTCAAGTGACTTGCCCAGGGTCACATAGCTGGGAAGTGGCTGAGGCCGGATTTGAACCTAGGACCTCCTGTCTCTAGGCCTGACTCTCACTTCACTGAGCTACCCAGCTGCCCCCTTAATTTTAATTTTGAATATTTTCCCATAGTTACATGTCAAATAGTGGGTTTTTGTCCCAAATGCTGGGTTCTTTGGGTTTATCATAGACTATCTTGCTGAGGTCTCTTACCCATAGTCTATTCCACTGATCTTCCCTTCTGTCTCTTCGCCCTTTATCATATTGTTTTGATGACTGCTGCTTATAGTACAGTTTAAGATCTGGTACTGCCAGGCCACCTTCCTTCATAATTTTTTTTCATTATTTTCCTTGATATTCTTGGTCTTTTGTTCTTCCAAATGAACTTTGTTATAGTTTTTTCCTAATTCAGTAAAAAAGTTTTTTGGTAGTTTGATAGGTATAGCACTAAATAGTAAAATAATTTGGGTAGAATTGTTGTTTTTATTATATTAGCTTGTCCTACCCATGAGCAATCAAAGTTTTTCCAATTGTTTAGATCTAGTTTTAATTGTGTGAAAAGGGTTTTGTCGATGTGTTCATATAATTCCTGTGTTTGTCTTTGCAGATAGATTCCTAAGTATTTCATATTGTCTCAGATAGTGATGGGCAAACTTTTTAAAGAAGTGGCCAAAGGAAAGGAAATGCTCATCTGTCAGTCTGTTTCTAAGGCAACTCTTTCGAAGTTTCATTGTATTGTGTCCTACTCATTGTATTTGTCAGATAAGGAATAATGTCTCTTGGCTGCATAGAATATTTCAGGGAGCCCCATCTAGCCAGGGGGCCTCATCTGGCCCATGGGCCATAGTTTGCCCATCACTCGTCTAGGGTGATTTTAAATGGAATTTCTCTCTCTATCTCTTGTTGCTGAGATGTGTTGGAAATATATTGAAATGCTGATGATTTATTTGCGTTAATTTTGCATACTGCCACTTTGCTAAAGTTGTTGATAATTTCCACTAACTTTTTAGTTAACTCTCTAGGATTTTTAAGTAGACCATCATATCATCTCCAAAGAGTGATAGCTTGGTCTCTTCACTGCCTATTTTAATACATTCAATTTATTTTTCTTCTCTAATTGCTACAGCTAAGTGTTTCTAGTACAAATGTTAAATAATAGAGGTGACAATGGGCATCCTTGTTTCACTCCTGATCTTATTGGGAATGCTTCTAATTTATTCCCATTGCAGATGATGCTTGCTAATGGTTTTAGATATGTACTGTTTATTATTTTTAGGAAAGGCCCTTCTATTCTCATACTTTCTAGTCTTTTCAGTAGGAATTGGTGTATTTTGTGAAGGCTTTTTCAGCATCTGTTGAGATAATCATGTGATTTTTGTTGGTTTGCTTGTTGATATGGTCAATTATGTGAATGGTTTTCCTAATATTGAACCATCCTTGTATTCCTGGTATAAATCCCACCTGATCATAATGAATAACCCTTGTGATCACTTGCTGGTCTCTTTTTTGCTAGAATTCTGTTTAAGATTTTTACATCTATGTTCATTAAGGAGATTGGTCTGTAGTTTTCTTTCTCTGTTTTTATTCTACATGGCTTTGGGATCAGTACCATATTTGTTTCATGAAAGGAGTTTGGTAGAACACCTTCTTTGCTCATTATGTCAAATAATTTGTATAGTATTGGTTTTAGTTGTTCTTTGAAATTTTGATAGAACCTGCTGGTGAATCCATCTGGTCCTGGGCATTTTTTCTTGGGGATTTCTTTGATGGTTTGTTCAATTTCTTTTTCTGATATGGGATTATTTAAGTATGCTATTTCTTTTTTTTAAACCTTTAACTTCCGTGTATTTGCTCATAGGTGGAAGAGTGGTAAGGGTGGGCAATGGGGGTTAAGTGACTTGCCAAGGGTCACACAGCTGGGAAGTATCTGAGGCCGGCTTTGAACCTAGGACCTCCTGTCTCTAGGCCTGACTCTCAATCCACTGAGCTACCCAGCTGCCCCCTATTCTATTTCTTCTACTGTTGATCTAAGCAATTTATATTTTTGTAAATATTCATCCATACCACCTAGATTGCTATATTTATTGCTATATAATTGGGCAAAATAGTTTTTAATGATTGCCTCAATTTCCTCTTCATTAGAGGTGAGGTCTCCCTTTTCATCTTTGATAGTGCTAATTTGGTTTTCTTCTTTCGTTTTTTAAATTAGATTGACCAGTACTTTGTCAATTTTATTTGTTTTTTTCAAAGTACTAGCTTCTAATCTTATTTATGAATTCAATGTTCTTTTACTTTCAATTTTATTGATTTCTCCTTTTATTTTTATAATCTTGAATTTAGTTTTTAACTGGGTATTTTTCATTTGTTCCCTTTCTAGATTTTTGATTTGTATGCCCATTTCATTGATCATTTCCCTCCCTAGTTTGTTAATATATTCACTCAAGGGTATAATTTTCCCCCTGAATACTGCTTTAGCTGCATCCCACAGATTTTTGTAGCATGTCTCTTCATTGTCATTCTCTTCAGTGAAATTATTAATTGTTTCTATCATTTGTTCTTTAACTAAATTATCTTGGAGAATCATATTATTTTAATTTCCAATTAATTTTTGATGTGCCTGTCCATGTGCCTTTATTATTATTTTTATTGCATTATGATCTGAAAAGGTTACATTTATTATTTCTGCTTTTTTGCATTTGTTTGCCATGTTTCTATGTCCTAGTACATGGTCAGTCTTTGTGAATGTACCATGTGCAGCTGAAAAGAAGGTGTATTCCTATTTTTTCCTATTTATTTTTCTTCACATATCTATTAAATCTAATTTTTCTAGTATTTCATTCACCTCTCTTTTCTCTTTCTTATTTATTTTTTGGTTTGATTTATCTAGATCTTATAGAGGAAGATTTAGGTTTCCCACTAGCATAATTTTACTATCTATTTCCTCCTTGAGCTCTGCCAGTTTCTCCTTTAGGAATTTGGATGCTATGCCATTTGTGCATACATGTCGAGTACTGCTATTTCCTCATTGTTATACTGCCTTTTATCAGGATGTCATTACCTTCCCTATCTGTTTTAATCAGATCTATTTTGTCAGAAATCATGATTGCAAATCCTGCCTTCTTTTTCTTAGTTGAAGCCCAATAGATTGTGCTCTAGCGTTTTATTTTTACTCTCTATATATCTACCTGCCTCATGTGTGTTTCTTGTAGACAACATATGATAGGATTTTGGTTTCTAATGCACTCTGCTATTTCCTTCTGTTTTATGGGTGAATTCATCCAATTCACATTCAGAGTTATAATTATCAGCTGTGTATTCCCCAACATTTTGATATCCTCTCCTATTTCTCCCCCTTCTTCTTACACTCTTTCCTTTTAAACCAGTGGTTTGTTTTAAATGAGTCCCCCTTATTCCCTCCCTTAGTTTACTTCTCTTTCCACCCCTTCCATTTTTGTTCCCCTCTTATTATTTTTAAAGCTTAATGAATTCCCCCCCCCAAACTCCCTACCCCAGTGTCCCCCTTGGTTTAGTCCTTCTGACTTTCTCCATAGGGTAAGATAGAATTTGATATCCCAATGGATATAGCTACTCTTTCCTCTCAGGATTAATTCCACTAAGAGTATGGTTCCTATTAATGTTCTATTCCTCTCCTTCTTATAATAGTATCCATAATCTCCCCTTTCCATGCCCTCTTTGTGTGGTATGGATTATCCTATTTTTCTCATTTCTTCAAGTTTCTCTTGGTACCATCTTATATTCCTCCCCCAGCCCTTTTTTTTGGTGTCATCTGAGACCAGTGATGGGCAAATTTTTAAAGAGGTGGCCAAAGAAAAGGAAATGCTCATCTGTCAGTCTGTTTCTAAGGTAACTCTTTTGAAGTTTCGTTGTTTTGTATCCTACTCATTAGATTAGGTATAATGTCATGCAGCCAGATAGAACATTTGAGGGGGCCTTATCCATAGTTTTCCCATCACTGTCTTAGACCATTTAATACCCAAACCTCTCTCTATTAATAAGTCTTCTAATTTCTATAATACTGAATACAATTTTTGAGAATTACACATAATGTTTCTCCATATAGGAACACAAGTAATTTGATCTTATTGAAGCCCTTAAAGAAGCAAATTTAAAAATAAGAGTTTTCTTTCTTTCAGCTCTCTTTATTTACCTTTTCATGTTTCTCTTGATTTTTTATGGTTGGATATCAAACTTTCCATTTAGTTCTGGTCTCTTCTATGCAAATACTTGGAAATCTTCTATCTTGCTGAATGCCCATACTTTCCCCTGGAAGTATATAGTCAATTTTGATGGTATGTGATCCTTGGTTGTAGACCCAAATCTCTTGACTTTCTGAATATCATATTCTATGCCTTGCAGTGTTTTAGCGTGGAGGCTAACAGATCCTGTGTAATCCTGATTGGTGTTCCTTGGTATCTGAATTGTCTCTTTCTGGCTTCTTGTAAAATTTTTTCTTTTACTTGGAAGATCTTAAATTTTGTTATAATATTCCTGGGGGTTGACTTTTGAGTGTTTAGTGTAGAGGGTGATCTATAGATCCTTTCAATGTCTATATTGCCCTCTTGTTGAAGAACATCAGGGCAGTTTTCTTGGATAATTTCTTGTATTATGGTGTCAAAATTTCTATTAATTTATGATTTTTCAGGAAGACCCATGATTCTCAAATTGTCTCTTCTTTTTTTATTTTGCCAGTTGGGAAAATTTTTTTTTAATTTTTAAAAAATATTTATTAATATTTATTTTTTAGAAAAGTTAACATGCTTACATAATTCATACTCTTACTTCCCCCTTCACCCCCCCCAAAGTCCCCCACCCCACCATGGCTGATGCATATTTTCACTGGTTTTAACATGTGTCATTGATCAAGACCTATTTCCAAATTGTTGATAGTTCTATTGGTGTGGTAGTTTTGAGTGTACCTTTTCATCTTTGATACTGTCAATTTGGTGTTCTTCTTTCCTTTTTTTATTAGATTGACCAGTACTTTGTCTATTTCTTATGTTTTTTCAAAATACCAGCTTCTAATCTTATTTATTAATTCAATAGTTCTTTTACTTTTGATTTTACTAATTTCTCCCTTGATTTTTAGTATTTCTAATTTAGTTTTCATCTGGGGATTTTTAATTTGCTCACTTTCTAATTTTTTGAGTTGCATGCCCAATTCATTAATCTCTGCCCTCCCTAATTTGTTAGTATATGCACTCAAGGATATACATTTCCCCATGAGTACTACATTCGCTGCATCCCCCAGAGTTTGATAGGTGTCTCATCATTTTCATTCTCTTAAATGAAATTGTTGATTGTTTCTATGATTTCTTCTTTGATTAGCTGGTTTTGGAGAATCATATTATTTAATTTCCAATTAGTTTTTGATTTACCTCTCTGTGTGTCCTTACTAATTATTATTTCATTGCATTACGATCTGAGAAGGTTACATTTATTATTTCTGCTCTTTTGCATTTGTTTGCAATGTTTTTATGCCCTATTATACATGGTCAATCTTTGTGAATGTACCATGTGCAACTGAAAAGAAGGTGTATTCCTATTTATTTTTCTCCACATATCTATTAAATCTAATTTTTCTAGGACTTCATTCATCTCTCTTACCTCTTTCTTATTAATTTTTTTGTTTGATTTATGTAGATCTGAAAGAGGAATATTTAGATCCCCCACTAGTATGGTTTTACTATCTATTTCCTTCTTGAGATCTGCCAGTTTTTCCTTACGAATCTGGTTGCTATGCCATTTGGTGCATACATATTGAGCAATGCAATTTCCTCATTGTCTATACTGCCTTTAATCAGGATGCAATGACCTTCCCTGTCTTTTTAAATCACATCTATTTTTACCTTGGCTTTGTTAGAAATCATAATTGCCACTCTTGCCTTTTTCTCAATCGAAGCCCAAAATATTTTGCTCAAGCCCTTTACCTTAAACCTGTGTATGTCCACCCACCTCATATGTGTTTCTTGTAGACAACATATGGTAGGATTTTGGTTTCTAATCCACTATGCTATTTGCTTCCTTTTTATGGGCGAGTTCATCCCATTCACATTCAGAGTTATATTTATCAGTTGTGCATTCCCCAACATTTTGGTATCCTCTCGTAATTCTACCCCTTCTTACACTATTTCCTTTTAATCCAGTGGTTTGCTTTATGCCAGTAACCCTTGTCCACTCCCTTGATTTAATTCCCTTTCTACCCCCTCCCTTATTATTGCCCTCTTTTTATTTTTAAGGCCTAATGAATTCCCTTCACCTTCTTCTCCCCTCCCTTTTTTGACCTCCCTACTCCCCTGCTCCTCCCTTCTGACTTTCTCAGTAGGGTTAGATAGAGTTTTATATCCCAATGGATAAAGCTACTTTTCCTTCTCAGGGTTAATTACACTGAGAGTAAGGTTTAAATATTACCTCTTAATGCTCTCTTCCTCCCCTTCTTATAATAGTATTCATCCCTTCCCCTTCCCATGCCCTCTGTGTGTGTAATAGAATATCCTATTTTTCTTATTCATTGAAGTTTATCTTGGTTTCCTCTATTATTCACCCCCCTCTTTCCCACCCCCATATCATCTTAGATCATTTAGTATTCCAACCTCTCCCTATGAATAATTCTTCTAATTACTATAATAGTGAATACTATAATAGTGAATAGAGTTCACTACAGAGAATTATACATAAACATTTCTCCACTTAAGAATACAAATAATTAGATCTTATTGAAGTCCTTAAAGAGCCAAATTTAAAATATATGAGTTTTCTTTCTTTCCCCTCTGTTTCTTATTTATCTTTTCAGGTTTCTCTTGATTTTTGTGGTTGGATATCAAACTTTCCACTAGTCCTGGTCTTTTCTGTGCAAATACTTGGAGATCTTCTATCTTGTTGAAAGCCCAAACTTTCCCCTGGAAGTATATAGTTAGTTTTGATGGGTAGGTGGTCCTTGGTTGTAGAGCCAGTTCTCTTGCCTTTCTGAATATCATATTCCAAGACTTGGGGTCTTTTAGTGTGGAGGCTGCCAGATCCTGTGTGATCCTGATTGGTGTTCCTTGATATTTGAATTGTCTCTTTCTGGCTTCTTGTAAAATGTTTTCTTTTACTTGGAAGCTCTTGAATTTTGTTATTATATTCCTGGGGGTTGTCTTTTCAGGGTTTAGTGTAGAGGGTGATCTATGGATCCTTTCAATGTCTATAATGCCCTCTTTTTGTAGGACTTCAGGGCAATTTTGCTGAATAATTTCTTTTAGTATGGAGTCTAAATTTCTATTAATTTCTGCTTTTTCAGGAAGACCAATGATTCTCAGATTGTCTCTTCTAGACCTGTTTTCTTGGTCTGTCACTTTATCATTGAGATATTTTAAGTTTCCTTCTATTTTATCAGTCTTTTGACTTTGTTTTATTTGTTCTTGCTGTCTTGAGAGATCATTAGCTTCTAATTGCTCAATTCTAACCTTTAGGGACTGGTTTTTGGCAATAATCTTTTGGTTTTCCTTTTCAATCTGGTCATTTCTGGTCTTCAATTGACTTGCCTCACTTTCCAATTGTGAAATTCTGCATTTTAAATTGATATTTTTTTGCCAGATTTTGGTTTCCAATTTGCTTACCATTTCGTTTGATTTTGGGGCATCTTTCTCCAATTGGGAGTTTCTGTCTTCTAACCTGTTAATTTCCTTTTGAGCTATTTCCCACTTCTTTCCCCAAATCCCTTCTATCTTTCTCATCATCTCAGATTTGAATTCTTCAATAGTTTGTAGCCAGTTTTCATTATTTTGAGAAGGTTTGGATATGATTACTTGTTAGTTCTCCTCTGCTGTTTGTTCTGTTGTCTGGATTTTATCTGTGTAAAAGTTGTCAAGTGTTACAGATTTCTTTTTGATGATCTTTCCTTTTGGGGTTCTTGTCTCTGTCTTGCCATTGTTAGCCCTGTGCCCTCTCAGGTTCATCCTCACACTCAGGGTCTGTCTGTGCTCTTTAGGCTCCTGAGGTCTCAGGTCTAGTTGTTCTCAGAGTGAAGCCTCCCAGTGGTCCCCTTGCTTGTTCCTCTGCCCGAGGCTCCTTTAACAGTCTCAGGGTGTTGCTTCCACCGTCTTATACTGCCTGCCCTGGGTCCCCACTCAAGGTCTGTGCCTGCACTCAGAATCAGTGTCTGAGTTTTCATCTGAGCCCTCACTCTCTGCGAGTTCTTTAGCCTCTTGGGGTCTTAAGTCTTGCTGTTCTCAGGAGCAGGCCTTGGTGACCCCAGGTAGCTGCCAAGGTCTTAATGCGTGCCCCAAACTTGTTCTAACTCTTGTGAGCTGGCTTTGGCACTGTAGGTGGGGTGGGGTGGGGTAGGGGGTTTCTCATCTCGTGTTTTAGTGAGAGCTGTTTCACTTTATAGCATGGAAATGCCCCGATTCCATGTACCTCCAATGCCACGCCGTGTTGTGGGGTTCCTTCATTCCTCTGGATTTATTTTTATGTCTTCTTGAGGAGTCCTATATGTTTCGGTTAGGATAGGTGAAGCAGCTGCTTTTTACCCTGCTGTCATCTTAACCAGGAAGTCTCTCAAATTGTCTCTTCTATATCTGTCTCTTTTCTTGATCTGTCATTTTCTCAGTGAGATATTTCATGTTTCCTTCTATTTTTGTCATTCTGACTTTGCTTTATTTGTTCTTGCTGTCTTGCAAGATCATTGGCTTCTACTTGTCCAATTTTGTTCTTTAGAGACTGGTTTTCTGCTATTATCTTTTGATTTTCCTTTTTTGATTTGGTCTATCCTGTTTTTCATTGTTTTCTGCTATTTAATATGGGTCTCCAATTTATTTATCATTTCGTATGATTTTTGGGCATCTTCCTCCAATTGGGAGTTTCTGTCTTTTAACCTGTTAATTTCCTATAGAGCTATTTCCCACTTTTCTTGCCAAATATCTTCCATCTTTCTCATGATCTCAGATTTGAACTCTTCAAGTGCTTGTGATCAATTTTAATTTTTTGGGGAAGGTTTGATGTGTTTCTTTGTTTGACCTGCTTTGTTGTCTGGATTTTTTCTGTGTGAAAGTTATTGAGTGTTAATGCTTTCCTCTTGTTTTTTTTTGGTTAGTTTTTGGGCATTGCTTGCCATTATTATGTTGGTTTTTCCTCTGTCGGAATTCTTGGTGAGGCTGGCAGGCTCTCTGTATATGGATCTGTGAGTAGTTTTTGCCTGAGTCACAGTGCAGTGCCACCCCTTTCAGCTTTATTCTTGAGCCTAAGCTCTGCACTCTTTAGTCTCAAGACTAGCTGTTCTAAAGGTCAAGACTCCTGGTGGTCCCCTTGCTTGCTCCTCTGCCCGAGGCTCCTTTATGAGTCTAAGCACATTGCTTCCACAGTCTATTACCCCTCTGCTCTTCGTTCATGCCCAAGGACCAAGCTCAAGGTCTGTGCACAAAGTCTGTGTTCTTTAGCCTCTTGTGGTCTTAAGTCTTGCTGCTCTCAGGAGCAAGCCCCTGGTGATCCCAGTTAGTTGCCAAGAACTTAGTGACTTAGTGAATGCCCTACACTTGCTCTAACTCTTGTGTGCTGGCTCTGGGACTGTAAGTGGGATGGAGTGTGGGGATGGATTGATCAGCTTGTGTTTTAGTTAGCTATTTCACCCCCTTAAAGCATGGAAATTCCCAAATCCTATATACCTTCAATACTGAGTCCAATCATTGGGTCCCTTAGTTCATCTGGATTTGGGTTTTGTGTCCTTTTGAGGTATCATGTATCCATTGGTTAGGAGAGTTAAGAGCCCTGCTTCTACTCTGCAGCCATCTTAACCCAGAAGTCTTGAGGCTCATTTTTAGCTTTGAAGCCAACCATGGAATATGGTAGCATAGTACATGTTCCTGCTCTTTGTAGTTGATAAATAGGATGTGAAAAAGCATGGGCTTAGAGATTAAGGTTCTTATCAGATCAATTTCATTACAAATAACTTTGTAGATCTGATTATAAGCCATTTTATCTGGCATCAGAAATATCTGCCATTTTCATCTATTCCATCTTTCAGAGCTCTTTATATAGAAGTGTTAATTGGAATTTGGGAGATGCCATTTAAAAGTATATATATTTTTTCTATGGACACGTGGGGACTATCAAACTACATTCCCTGTGGTCCAATGGGTTTCCTGTTTTGGATTACGTATTCAAGGTGAGGGACAGCTTTAAATAGGGGAAAGTGACTTTGAACTGGTCTCTTAGCTAGCAGGCTTGTAAAGGTAAAGATGGCTGAGGCGGCAGTTTGAATACTTACAGGCGTGGTCTTATATATATTTTACCAGCCTGGCCATGGCTTTAATTAAAATACTAATTTCTATATTTATATCAGTCTTTATCATTTTTAATCTTAAGAGAAGTATTTTGGAGAATTCTGTTCCTGCCACTGTGAACTATGCATACAAGATGATGTCGACTATTTTACTTTCTTGTGGCCACTTTTTTTTTGGCCTGTCTAAAATTTCTTGTTTCTTTGTTTAGAGCCATGTGGATTTAAATAGAGTGAGTTTTTAATAGTATTTAATATATCTTATAATTGTTCAGGCACATGACCAATGAGAAGTCAGACCAGACATTTTCTCTGATCCTTGTGACCTCTCAGACATCTCCAAAATAAGAATTATGTACAAAAGATAAAGCAATTGTATCTGTCTCAACAGGGTAAGACACCAATAACCCTAATAAGACAACAGCCTGATGAAATAATAGTAGAGAAGAATGTCTGATTTCTAATGGCCTATAGTCTCCATGCTCTGGTAGGACTACATAATGGAACCCAGGGGTTTGTGCTCTGGGATTCACTCATCTGTCCCCTTGCTACTTCTATAGTTTCTACCAACTCACTTCCCTGACCTCATTCTACTCTTCTGGAGCAATTAGCAACAGAATTTCACTCTGTTCCTCCTACCATCCTATGAGGAAGATGTTAAAGTACAGGAAAGTGGAAACATTTCTTCCATGGGGTGGCAACACATACATAACTCTGTAGCATCACTTAGCAAGAGAATTAAAGAACAGAGAGAACTAGGGATTGGCAGTCATCATGTGTATGTATGTGTGTGTTTCCATCAAGCCTAAATGAAGGGGGATTGGCATTTAACTGAGGACAGTTTGTCCCCCTAAAAGTTACTTGGAGTAGAAGACAGAGGCCATTGAAAAGTAAATTTTCCCATTGTGGGAGGAGATTGAGCCAGCTTTGAGGTCGAGCCTTTGTTGGAAATGCCATCAAAGGGGAAGGACTTGAAGGTTAATGGTAGGGGTAAAGAAGGGGGAAAAAAGATTTAAATTACTGAATTACCTCAGGAGGAAAAGAGTTCAGTTAAAAACTTTTATCACAAGCAGATAAACCATTAAGTAATATATTAATAACAGATAAAATATTAATTTCTAGATCACATAAAATAGTCCATAGAGCTATGAAAAAATATTACAAAACAAAGGAGAATGAATCAGTATATTATAACATAGAACACTATTTAGATTCCCCAAAGAGAATGGAACCACAGCAAATGATCCCAAAAGGTTCAAGAGAAAAAAAGAATCTTGAAAGCAGAATTTATGGCCTGCAAAGCAGAAGTAATTGTCAGGATAGAAAAACCTTTAATCCATGATATTAAGATTCACCAAATAAATTAAATGGAGTACAATTGGTTAGGAATGTAAATACACTGAAATTAAGAGCAATCTAGAAGAAGAAAAGGAAAAAGATACAATGTTAAAAGAAAAAATGATCTCTTCTACAAGCAGAACATATTTATGTCAGAGACAGAATAGGTAAAATCAACTTTAAGATTAATAGTCTCCCAAAAGAAAATGATGATTCAAGAAACCTGAATCTCATAATGTAAGAAATAATACAAGAAAATTGCAAAGAATTTCTGAGTAAAGAGAAATAAGTGCCAATCAAAAGAATCCATAGATTGCATTCAGAAAAACAATCATTTTTTGCAAACTTTAAGACCCATTGTGGTTACAATTCTAAGTACAAATGAAAAATTATATAAGTGATCATCAGAAAGGTTTTTAAATGTAAAGGGAAGGAAATTTCAGTAACAAAGAGTATTTAGTACTCACAATAAACTGCAAAAAGAAATAGTATGATGTATTCTGAAAAGCAAAGGAACTTAAGATGAAACCTAATATTATATATCCTTGAATTCTGAACCAAATCACCAATGAAGAAAAGATGGATGTTCATTCAAATAGATATGTTTGAGGCATTTCTACCACACCCCCAACTATATATGTACAGGCTCTGATAGAACTTTAAGAAATTTTTTTTAAAAAAGTAAAAGTGGAGTTGAAGGTGAAAATAAATAAATATGAGAACTGATGATGGGAGAAAAAGCCTTAGGTTTATTTTTCAGCTTTAATTTTTTCATTTGCAAAATGAAGTGGTTGGGTGAGATGATCTCCAAGGTCTCTTCCACCTCTAAATCTATGTTCTCATGAAAAACGGATTTATAAAATATTTGACACGAGACTCAAATCAGACAATTCTGAGAACATTTAAGGATAGTACTAGAAAGAGAATAGCATTCATGTAAGTGCGAAAAATTTGTCAAAATTTCTACCACAAACATTTTCTTCATCAGAGCCACCTGTTTGGGTAGTTACCTCTATGCTGTGTGAAGAAATATAAGTAGCATTAAAGAAAAAGAGAGGAAAACAACTGGACCCATTCAAGTATACACAATGGAAAGCCTTGTTGGAGGAGACACAGTTTTGAGGACACTGATAAATTGATTATGAAAATATTTTTAAAAGAGAAGAAGATACCAAATGACTGGAAAAAGTAACAAAGGCCATTACTAAGGATAGGATTCAAACCATGGTAGTTTCCATGAAGGATATGGAAAAGGATACCCTTCCATCCTGATTCATTTACCTGTTTCCTGGCATGATTTTACCACACCCTCTATATATACTTCTTCTGACTACTTTGATAGAGACATTTTTAAAGAGTTACAGATATTATCTTTCCATATAGGAGTAGAAACAATTTAGCTTTGTTTAGGCCCTTAAATTTTTTCTCTTTTTTATTTACCTTTTTATGATTCTCTTGAATTTTGAATTTGGACAAGAAATTTTTCATTTAAGTCTGGTCTTTTCAGGAATGCTTGGCAATCTTCTATTTTATTAAATTACCATATTTTCCTCTGGAAAAAAGATAGTCAGTTTTGATGGATAAGTGATTCTTGATTATATACCCAGTTCCCTTTCCTTCTGGAATATCATATTCCAAGCATTTCAGTCCTTCAATTTGGAAATTGCCAGATCCTGTGTAATTTAGGGCTCCATGATATTTGAAATGCTTCTTTCTATCTACTTGGAGTATTTTCTTCTAGGTGTGGGAGCTCTTGAACTTGGGTATAAGATTCCTGGGAGTTGTAATTTAGGGATATATATTGCAGGAAGTGATCTGTAGATCCTTCAATTTCTATTTTACCCTCTTGTTCAAGAATATCAGGGAAGTTATCTCTGTGCTACAGTCTCTCACTTTCCTCATTCTTGACCTTTAGTGAACAATTTCAGTGTTCTACATCATCTTATTCTCTCAAGTCTCTTGCCCCCTTATCCTATCACCAATTTTGCCTTGACAAATTTTGGGCTTGGTTTACCCCCATTGCCTTCCTTTCTGTTCATTTGCTGCTGAATGAAAATAGAGAAAATTATGCAACCATGCTTATTGGGCCTACTGTAAATATATATTATATAATCTCAACTGGATCTTCATTGCATCAAAATAATCCTTACACCTCCTTAATGGACTTACTATTCCACTCACAACAGGGATTTTCTTAAGCATTTTCATGTCTCCTCAAACCTTCCATAGCTCGCTTAGCCTCTATTCTCTTGGCTCAGAACCTTACTTCATTTTTCTCAGAAAAAATGATGCAATTCACCAAGAATTCTCTTTTCCCCTGTACTCCATTTCGCAAAACCCAAATGCCTGCTGCTACTATCTCCACCTTTACCCAAGTTCTACACATTTTCCTTGCTAAGACAAATCCCTTTACATGCTGATGATCCCATTCCGCCCCTTATTCAGTAACAGTCTGCCCATTCTTTCATCCATTCTCATTTTTTTTCAGTCTCTCCATGTCTACAGACTGCTTTTCTTGTGCCTACTACAAACATCCCCATGGCTCCCTATTCCCCCCAAATGCTCACATGATCCATCTATTCCTACTAGCTATCATCCCATATTTCTCTGTCCTTTTTTGGTTAAACTCCTTGAGGAAAATGTTTACAATAAATGTTTTTAATTCCTTCCTCTAATCTCATTTAAATTCTCTGCAACATGGCTTCAATCTCATCATTCTTCTGAAGTAGCTCTCTCCAAAGCAACCAGTGATTCCTAATTGCTAAATCTAATGACTTTTTCCTCACATCTCATACTTCTGGTTCTCTTGGCACCACCTACTTCTTAATTTTCTCTTATCTCTAGGTTTTTGTGATAATACTCTTTACTGGATTTTCTAATGTCTGTCTGACTGCTACTTCATGGTCTCTTTTCCTGGTTCTTGCCTGGGAGAGCTCCACTAATGGGTGTCCCCTGGACTGTCCTGGGCCTTCTTCTCTTTTCCCTTTAAACCAGTGATTCCCAAAGTGGGCGCTACCGCCCCCTGGTGGGTGCTGCAGCGATCCAGGGAGATGGTGATGGCCACAGGTGCATTTATCTTTCCTATTAATTGCTATTAAAATTAAAAAAAATTAATTTCCAGGGGGCTAAGTAATATTTTTTCTGGAAAGGGGGCGGTAGGCCAAAAAAGTTTGGGAACCACTGCTTTAAACTATTTCACTCGTTCTTATCAGCTCCCATGGACACTGGGATGCCTTTGCTAATATCTTTGCTAATGATTCTCAGATCTATTTCTCTAGCCCTAACTTTTCTCCTAACCTCCAGAATTGCATCTCCATTTGTCTATTGGATATCTCAAATTGTATGTCCAATAAACTCAACATGTTCAAAATTAAACTCATTATCTTTCTTTCAAAAGCTTCCCTTCTTCTAAACTTCTCTATTACTGTATCACAGTCCTCATAGTCAGTTTCTTTTGTCTTCCACATTTAATCTGTTGACAAATTCTTTCAATGCTACATCTCTCATAAATACCTCATTTTCTCATTAAAGTCATTACTTCTCTGGTGCAGTAGTCATCATCTCTTGCCTGACTATTACAGTAACCTGCTGGATGGTGACTGACATAAGTCTCTCTCCAGTCCATCTTTAACTCAGCTGTCAAAATGGTCTTCCTAAAGTGCCTCTCTACTTAATTAACTGCAGGATAAAATATAAATAAAGTTCCATATTTGGAATTCAAAACTCTTTTCAACCTGGCCCCTTTTTACCTTTCTAGTATCCTAAATCTTTACTCATATCCATATATTCTATGATGCAGTGACACTCATTTCTTTTCTTTTCCTCTCACAAGACATTCCCTCTTCTGACTGGGCATTTTCTCTGGCTTTCTCTCATGCTTGAAATTCCCTCCTCATCTCTGCCTCCTAACTTCACTTCAAGTACCACCTAAAATCCCACCTTCTATAAGAAGAATTTCTGGTTTCCCTTTAGTGTTTCTCTTTAAACCTTCTCTCAATTGATCCTCTTTTCATCTTGTTTGTATGCAGTTGTTTGTATGCATTTGTTTGTATGTTTTCTTTCCCATTATTCTGTGAGCTCCTTGAACACCAGGAGTATCTTTTGCTCTGATTTGTATCTCCAGTGCTTAACACAGTGCTTGGCATAGGGTAAACACTTAAATATTGATTGATTATGTAAAAATGATTCTTTTTTTAAAAAATTATTTATTTATTTATTTTAAACCCTTAACTTCTGTGTATTGGCTCCTAAGAGGAAGAGTGGTAAGGGTGGGCAGTGGGGGTCAAGTGACTTGCCCAGGATCACACAGCTGGGAAGTGTCTGAGGCCGGATTTGAACCTAGGACCTCCCATCTCTAGGCCTGACTCTCAATCCACTGAGCTGCCCCATGTAAAAATGATTCTTAAGCAGTATTTTCAAAAGACACAATGGAGAGAAGATAGAGATTCAGAAGGGGTCAAAGATAAGCAGGAAGGGTTAGTGCTACTCTGGTATTTAATATATATTTAAGAAGAAAAACCAAACTATACATAATAGAGATTCAGTTTCATATACAACTTTTTACTATTAACCTTATAAGATAAAATAAAAGACATTTACTTACTTATGTGCCTATTTTCTCATTTCCAAAATGTTTATTATATTTTTATAAGATTGAGTATTCTTGATGAAAACATGAGAAATGAAATATCTGGCTTTCACTGGTAGTGTTCTGTCCAGAACTCATCTTTAGTGTTACAAAACTGCCTCTAAGATACAGAAGACACAATATTCCACTTTTCGGTTGTAGACTACAGAAAAAGCATTTGTGTCAAGAGTACAAAAACTCTCCTCCTGCAAGGTATCTTAACATACATGTGTTAAAACATACAAGATTTCTTGAAAGTTATAATAATGGAGAAAAATCTTTATAACTTCATGAATATCAAGGGAGTCACAGAACTAGAAAAGTTCAGTTTACAAAAAGTGTTTACTTTTTTTCATGGAGGATATCCTGTGCATAGCTCAAAAGGAAAGGAGATTCCTTATAAATGAGCAAGTCTCCTTTTTGCAGGTAATATTGTGATGATTGCCTCAGTCCCTTGATAGTTGTCTGGCTTTCTAGCTGAACTCCATAATCCTTCAAAAGAGATGACCTAGCTATCCATACTGGAAAAGCCAGGCTTTATAGATGATCCACTGGATCATATATCTTAGGCAGTTACTACAAATAGACAATTAATCCAATTTTAGAAGAGAAGGAGAGAAAATAGGTCTCCATTTGGGAAATTCCAGTTGACTCTAGACTTTTCCTTGAACAGAAATCCATCAATAAGAGGGGCAAACCAACCTCACAAAGTGTGAATAGGCCCATTAGTGCTATATTGGAAGAAGACAGAGGACACCTGATGATGATGATGACAGCTTTTATATATGCCTTTAATGTTTGCAAAACCCTTTATATATGTTATCTCATTTGACCTTCATAGCATTCCAATGAGGTAGGTATATTGTTAAATCAAAAAAATTTACAGATGAGAAAACTGAGGTTTAAAGAGGTTACTTGTTCAGAATCACTCAGTAAAGTAAGTATTCAAAACAGAATTTGGACTCAGAACTTCTTGATTTCATTTCAACATTCTGTTGACTCTGCTACCACCATTTTGTCTACACTGATTGGGTGACAGAGACTCAGACTCAGAAGCAGAGACTTCTGTCTGAGGAGTCAATTCTCTCCTTGGTCTATAAGATAGAATAGGCCTATTAATCCATTTCTTCACTTGAACTTTTTATTTCTACTTCAGAAAACAGCAGGATGAAGCAGAGTAGACCTACATTCTGGAGTGGGAGGGAATCTATGCTCATGCATGGTCTTCTCTCCCCCAGGTACTGAAATAGGAGAAGAATGTAGGAGGTTCATGTGTTTAAGCCCACATGCCCTGAGAGGAGAGCTCCTCTACCCTGGTACTAACTGTCCTTAGCTTAGCCATAGAGATGAGAGTCCCTCACTTCAAGAGATGATTGCAGCTGACATGCTTGGTCTTTTCTTGCAGAAGCACTTGATGGAAGCAGATTCACTCAGCCTGAGAGTACTTTATGGATAGTGTTTGAAAACCCCAATGCATTTTGTGGATGAAGGCTGATTTTTTAATTCCTTAGGAAGTGCAGTCCTAGAATATAGCCTGGTAGAAAGGAAGTTGAAATTTCTTGGTTAGCACCGACTTTGGAGGGCATATTTTGGCTTCTAGTGTTTGAGAGTTTGGGGCTCTTATGTCCTAGTGAAAGATGTGGGTTATTCCTGATTAAAAAGTTTAGTGAAACTCAAGTCTGTTGGTGTTGTGTCCTCTCAGGCATAGAGCGCAAAATGGCTACTCTCAGGCCCGGGATCTTACATATGCAATCTGACTGTAGTTGAATGATTAACAAAAGATTTACTAGCGTATAAAACCATGGAATAGGTGAGGAAGGAGTGCTAAGGGAATCCCTGAGCTAATAAAAACTTCACTTATCCCAGAACCCACTGACCCACAAGGATCTCTTCAGTCTCTAACAAAGTTGGAGCTACTCTATCTCCCTCTCTATCTAAATTCCCCCAAATCTCCCTAATTCTAGCTACTTAACTCTATAGCCTCTCCAAACAGTTTTAGTCAAGGAACAGAGCAAGTGGCTGGATTAGGGTAAGTGACCAAGGTGGTCTGATCACCCAGATGCAGGCTAAGCCTGTGGAGATACTGTTGCAGTTCAGTTCAGTCAAGCTGGGTTTCTCTCTTCCAAGTAGTTCAAAAGATGTCACTAGAATCAGGAAAATGCTGGCAGGACTATCACAGACAGGACAGGAGATGAAACCAGTATACAAGGTACTCTCAAACAGGATTGGAGGAGATCAAAGTCCAGGAGATGTGAACTCTCCCACTGCTCCCCAAGTCTCCCTCAGTAGCTGGCTGGAATCTCTCAGGGAAGAAGAGGAACCAAATTAGGAGGTCAGCAAGGATCACAAACTGAATCAGAGGGAGAGCCAACTCCAGAAGCTGTGATCTCTTTCACTAGGGAGAGAGTGTAGAAGAAGCATGCTACTTGGAGAAACAAAATTGTTTCCTAGTTACTCATGAGTAGCCTACATCAAAGTACTTGGACAATGTGGATAGAGATGGTAATGCAGGAGAAACACCCAAGTTTGTAGCAGGGTCTCACCCAAGAATTGGAGACTCAAACTCCATTCAGTCCAGAAGTAAGAAAATAATTTTATTTGAAGAAGTAGTTTTTGGTGGTATAATAGCATATTAGCTGGTGGAATAGTCTGGGGGATAATAAGGTAGCCTTAGAGATGATGTATAAGCCCTGGGGTTAGTGGAGTAGCTCTTTGGAGCTGATAGTACGGAATATAACAGTTTTGCTGCAGAGTGGCTGCTTCCACAGAGGAGTGGAAGCTTCCATACCCTTTGGATCAGGGTTGGCATATTTATTGAGGTCTGGTAGCTTAGCATCTCCCTTTCCAAACTCAGGTGGAAGTATGTTTTGAGATTTGTTGCCATGGAGAATAAGGAGCATGCACAAGATTGGGGAATTATGGAATGTCGGAGTCCCCAGTGTGCAGGTTCTGTGTTTCTCCATTATCCACCTTGTCATCATTTGTCAACATGAGACAGGTCTTGCTAAAGACCTTTTAAAGTGGTAACATGGAGGAGGATAAAGTACCTTGGAGGACCACTATAGGTGATTAATTATTTCTAAGAACACAAAGCTGATGCCTAGTATAGAATGTTATAGATCTCGTACAGAGAGTGGATAATTGAACAATCCACAATTCATGCTGGACTAATGCTGAAACTACAGATTTTGTAGATGATGCTTAACCAGTGGTAACTGAGAAATGCAAAATTTCAGAGTATGAGGGTCCCATTCTTATTACTGCCCATTCCTGTTACTACCCCTTATTTCCCACTGTCAGCCAACATAAATGGAAAGAAAGAAGGTTGCTTATTTATTAACCTCCAAAATATATTTCTTTTCCTAGTGGATCACAGCAACCTCTTCTGAGGAAACTCTCACTTCCTCTTTCTCCCCACTTCCCCTATTCTCTATTAAGTAGTTCTTTCTTTCTCTTCTAATGATATGCCTTGAATTTGGTTATTTGTTTGCCCACTATATTGTCCCAGTAGCATATAAGCTCCTTGAGGGCCTGAGCTATCTTGTTTTTTCCTTTGTATTATTTTTTAACATTTATTAATATTCATTTTTAACATGGTTACATGATTCATGCTCCTCCTTTCCCCTTCCTTTGTATTTTATAATGCTTTGTTTTTGGAGTAGGAGATTGGGACTGAACTTTCTTGCCTAGAACACTGAAATGTTCATCATATGGCCAGAAGGATTATAAATAGGACTTGAATATAGCTCTTAGGCCAGTTCTCTTTCCAGTGTGCAATGAGATGCCTAATAAATGTTTGTTAAGTTAAATTAAATAGATGATATGGCATAGTGTAAACAACACTGTCTTGCCACCTGAATTCCTACTTCCTGTACTCCTGAGACCTTGGATAAATTCCTTCCCTTTCCTGAGGTTCAGTTTCTTCTTTAGTTAAATTAAGGTACTAAACTAGATTATGTTCAAACTCCCTCCCAGGACTAATATTATATTGGGGTAGTTTTTTTTAACCACATTATAAACTTTCCAAGAGTATAGTACTTGAAACAAAATACTTTTAAATTATTTTGAACTATGCTAAGTGGTGTAGTGGATAGAAAATAGAACCTGGGAAGACTTGAGTTCAAATATTGCCTCAAAGACTTAATTTAGTTGTGTTGTTTTGGTTAGGCCACTAATCTCTCTCAGCCTCAGTTTCCTCATGTATGAAATGGGGATAATAATAGCACCTACTTCACAAAGTTGTTATGAAAGTCAAACGAGGTAACATAAATAAGCCTTTTGGAAAGTTTAAAACCTCTTATAAATTTTATCTATGAAGAACAATAAACTTTTGTAATCTGAATATTTTCTTCAAGAAACATAACTGAACCACTATGGTAGGATTGATCATTCAGAATTAAGAACATCAAATTGAGTTATTAAATAAAGGGAACAATTTAGGAATGTAGGTCAGTCTTCTATGTTATAATGATTCAGATGTGGGAGGAAACATGATAGAGATCAAGGATAGGAGCACAGGATGTTAGAGTCAGAAGATTGAAGGTAGAGAAACAGTTTGAGCTTCTCCCCTGCAAAGGAGTGACAGGCATAAAGATCACAAGTCAGAAGAGAGCTTTCGAGAGCTTTGAATTCCTATGTTTCCTTCTTGGTGCCTCAACTTCCTTCAGCTTACAGGTAAATCTCAATATATCTAAGATCCAGTCTGTCTCCTTTCTTGTAGTGTTACGATACTCATTCATAATGTTGTTGTTTAGTCATTTCAGTCACATCTGACTCCTCTTGAGCCCATTTAGGTTTTTTTTTGACAAAGATAGTGGAATGGTTTGCCACTTCCTTTTTCAGCTCTTTTGACTGATAAGGAATCTGAGACTGGAACAGGGATAGCGACTTGCCCAGAGTCACATAGCTAGTAAATGCCCAAGTCTGAATTTAACTGATGTGATCCTGACTCGAGACTTGGCACTCTAACCACTGTACCACCTAGTTGCCTATATATATTTATCATTGTCGTTATTCTTTACTTGTTATCTCCATGTGGCTTAGATTATCACCAGTAGTGTTGTAAACTTTTGGAAGCCAGGTGCCATGTCATTTTTTATTTTTCCTCATAATGTATACAACTGCATACTTTGCATATGGTAGAATGCCAATAAACGTCTAGGCAAAGAGCATTCCCTCCCTTTTCTCTAACAGTATGTGTAGGCATAGTGGAAAAGACTTTTGGGTATGGAGTCTGAGAACCTGAGTTCAAATTCTGGCTTGCATATTTGTTTCCTCTATTACTTGGGAAAACTTGGAAGACCTTAGTTTCCTAATCTTTAAAATTAAAATGAGGGGATTATAGTATACAATTTAAAGGTATCTTTCAGCTCTAACTCTGTCATCCATGCTGCCTAATGTTATTTCTTAACTTGAAAATATTCCTACACCTCTGGAGGTACCTGATAAAAAATTCTGTTAATGTTTTTGTTAAAGAAATAGCATCTCAAGAAAGATCACATCTTTTCCCCTCATTTGCAGAGGATTTAAATGTAATGCACAGATTGTCCTTTAGTCTTAGTCTAAAGGCCTAAAGTTTAGGTTAGGAGGAAAAGGGGCAAGGGGAGGAAATCTACAAGCTAAGTAATCTGCCTCATATATCATCTTACCAAATAAAAGTCACGTTCCCAGAGACCCTGGTGTTTGGAGTGGGAATTTTGGGGGGGTCTTGATATAGCAAGATGCACCCCCTTTAATCATTCAAATAATCAGAGAGGCCTGGATGAGATGCAGATAGTGGCAGCTTTATTGTGTATTGCACAAAGGAAGGGGACATTGTGCTTAAGTCAGAAACCCAAAGATATTCAAATGAACTCCAAATTTATAGACAATGCAATGTCCTCCACCTGTGCAAAGAGTACTAATTAAAGATTTATGTGAGAAACTGGGAGGGGGAAGGGTGAAGGGAGAGCAAAGCTGTTTTTAATAATAAGATAATGATTCAAATTTAACCTCCACTTGGAGTTTTAGGAATATTGACCTAATATTGTTACTACCGCTAACCAAAAATATATTAAGAATAATACACTACTCTCTTACTAATTTTTTACTCCACACCCTGGGAAAGAGATATCCCAGGACTGAGGTCTCCACCCCTGAACTCTTTGAGGACAGTCCAGAGAACATTCTGGAGAACAGCTGCCCCCATAGAGAAGTTGGAATTGAGTATTCTCTTGTTGAATCAGTTTAAAGCAATTGCATTTTCAATTAGATTTTCTGGTTTTTAAGGATGTGATATATAGCTAGGTTAGGATGGCAGTGATAAACACATGGTTAATTTGTTGATTTCCCTGGTTGCAATATGTACACACTAGGGTCATTTGCAACTTTTTTTTAAAAAAGCTCAACAACATGCTTTGCACTTCAATTTCTCTCTACATGGCATATGAAGCCAGACATAATAACTAACCCAGGTAATGCAATATCAGCCATTTGAGAATTGAGATTCCAGGATCCACACCAGTAGTTAAAGTTACTCAAATAAGATATGAACAATTGGGATTCTGAGATGGCATTTTTTAAATCTAGATGTAATTTGGAACCTGTTCAGACCTTCAGTCAGAGTAGGATGCCAAGATTTTGAGTTGAGAGACTAGATTTATCATAAAATAGCAGGTGGTGAGGGGGAAATGGGAAGCAGTACAATAGACTCAATGGTCAGAAAAATCAGACAGAAGAATGAGACAGAGAAAGAAGCCACAGCCCCCCTTCCTGCATCAAATGCTTCCATCTAAAGAGGACTGGTTCTAGTAAGTACAGTTGTATTGGTATGATTCATACCAGCCTTATTTTAAATAACCTGAACTCCTATTCCTCAACCTCTTAAATCTTACCATAACATCTAGTCATTGCACCCCTCTCTGCTTTCTCAATCTATTAACATTCCCTTGGCCTTGCTTTTCTTACTATAGTTTAAAGTAGTTAAATTTCATCTTGTGTTCTGCCTTTGTATCCCTTACCCCTCTGTCTTACTTCTTCTCATTTCTTTCCACATCCAAAGCTGGACTTTACTTACTGTCTCTCTTTTTTTTTTAACATTTATTAATATTCATTTTTAACATGGTTACACGATTCATGCTCCACCTTTCCCCTTCAACCCCCCCTCCTACACCCCCCCCACCCATGGCCAATGCGCATTTCCACTAGTTTTGTCATGTGTCCTTGATCAAGACCAATTTCCAAATTGTTGGTAGTTGCATTGGTGTGGTAGTTTCGAGTCCACACCCTCAATCATGTCCACCCCGACCCATGCGTTCAAGCAGT
>NC_058133.1:116164331-116196230 GCF_016433145.1 Gracilinanus agilis
ACATAACATTTCTCTACATAGGAATACAGATAATTAGATCTCACTGAGGCCCTTAAAAAGGCAGATTTAAAAATTATAAGTTTTCTTTCTTTCCCCTCTGTATCTTATTTACCTTTTCAGGTTTCTCTCGATTTTTGTGGTTGGATATCAAACTTTCCATTTAGCCCTGGTCTTTTCTGTGCAAATACCTGGAATTCTTCAATTTTGTTGAATGCCCATACTTTCCCCTGGAAATATATAGTCAGTTTTGATGGTATTTGATCCGTGGTTGCAGGCCCAGCTCTCTTGCCTTTCTGAATATTGTATTCCATGCCTTGTGGTCTTTTAGCGTTGAGGCTGCCAGATCCTGTGTGATCCTGATTGGTGCTCCTTGATATTTGAATTGTTTCTTTCTGGCTCCTTGTAAGATTTTTTCTTTTGCTTGGAAACTCTTGAATTTTGCAATGATATTTCTTGGTGTTTTCCTTTCTTGATTGAATGTAGTGGGTGTTCTATGGATCCTTTCGATGTCTATGTTGCCCTCTTGTAGGACTTCAGGGCAATTTTGCTGAATTATTTCTGTTAGTATGGAGTCCAGGTTTCTATTAATTTCTGGTTTTTCTGGAAGACCGATTATTCTCAAATTGTCTCTTCTAGACAGGTTTTCTTGGTCTGTCACTCTCTCATTGAGATATTTCATGTTTCCTTCTATTTTTTCAGTCTTTTGGCTTTGTTTTATTTGTTCTTGTTGTCTTGAGAGATCATTAGTTTCTACTTGCTCAATTCTAGCCTTTAGGGATTGATTTTCGGCTATAATCTTTCGGGTTTCGGCCATAATCTTTTGGTTTTCGGCCATAATCTTCTGGTTTTCGGCCATAATCTTCTGGTATTCGGCCATAATCTTCTGGTATTCCTTTTCAATCTGGTCATTTCTGGAGTTCAATTTGCTTATCAGTTCATTTGGTTTCTGAGCCTCACTTTCCAATTGCATGATTCTACCTTTTAAACAGTTATTTTCTTGCCAGATCTCTTCCATTTTCCTCAAAATCTCAGTTTTGAACTCTTCCATAGCTTGTGAGGAGTTTTCCTTATTTGAGGAGGGTCCGGATGCTTGTTTGTTCTCCTCCTCTGTTTGCTCGGTTTTCTGGATTTTCTCTGTGTAAAAGCTGTCGAGTGTTAAAGACTTCTTTTTCTTGTTGTTATTCTTTCTGTTCTGAACTTCCTGAGGCTGAATAGCCATCATTAGCCCAGCAGCTTCTCAGATTTATCCTCGCGCTCGGTGTCTGCCCTCTGCCAGAGGTTTCTTTACAAGTCTCAGGGCGCTGCTTCCACAGTCTTATACCTGTCTGCACTGGTTCCCCACTTAGGCTTTAGTTCCTGGCTGTGTCTGCCTCCACCCACGCCTCCGCAGTGCCTGCGTTCTGCTCAGCCTGCGTTGTGCGCCCTGCGTCCTGAGCCCGCACTCAGATTTCGCCTGCTTTCTTTGGCTTAATGGGGTCCTAAGTCTTGCTGCTCTCAGGAACAGGCCCCGGAGCTGCCAGTGACTCGATGGGTGCCCCAAACTTGCTCTATTTCTTTTTAGCTGGCTTCAGAGCTCTAGATCTTGTGTGTGGAGGGGGTGGGGGTGGGGCGGTTGCTCAGCCCGCGATTTAGTGAGAGCCCTTTATAGCCTGGAAATGTCTCGATTCCACGTACCTTCCACGCTGTGCCCTGTTGTGGGGTTCCTCCGTTCGTCTGGACTTGTTTTTATGTCCCCTTGAGGAGTTTTGTGTGTTTCGGTCAGGAGAGGTTAAGAGCTGCTTCTTACTCTGCCGCCATCTTAACCCGGAACCTACTGTCTCTTTTTTTGCCCCTATTCACATGCTGCTGAATGCTGCTGGAGAAATGTTTTTTTTAAGAAGATGACTAGGTCTACTACTAATTTATATTATTTATTCTTAATAACTGCTGCACAGCAATCCTTTTACTCTTCCTTGATTGATTCCTTATTATACTCTCCACAATACCTGTTCAAAATTTTCTCTTCTTTCTTTAAGCCACCTATATGCCTTTTATAAGCGAAGGACTTTACTGAGAAAATTGAGGGCATCTGCCAGCAGCTCTCTTTTCTCGCAATATCTATACCTTGAATCCCTTCAACACTGCTACCCACTCTTTCTTACTTTGTTGCAGTCTTAGAGAAAGAGGTGGTCCTCTTTACCAAAGTCAAATGCTGTATTTGTGACCTTTATCCACTCCCATTTCCTCTAAGAGCTTGCCAATTTGGTCATCCCTTTCATTTCATCTCTAGCTATTACCTCCTTCCCCACTACCTACAAACACGCTTAAAAAATCTTCTCTTTTCTTAGGCATACTTTTAAGCCACTTATATATTTCTAGTTTTTTATCACTACTAAACTCCTAAAAAAAGTGTCTGCATTTGTTGCTTCAACTTTTGCTCACTTCTCAACTTATTCTCATACCTCTTCTCTTCTCATTCATGAATCTCCTATTGTATTCTTTGTCTCACAAAAGGTATTGATTCACTTAAATTAGATTTTGGGATTTAGTCTATGAAGTGTCAATTGAGTTTCTCTTCCCTATCCTGATTCTTTAAATTTTCCTTTAATCGTTAGCCTCTACTACCTTTTTTGTCCTGTGTTGATTTTGTCACTTCTTTTGTCACTCAGTTCAATTTTTCTTACCCCCCCTTTAAAATAGCTGCCTATGAACAGGAAAAAACTGATTTCAATATCCAATATTTTCTTATTTATTAACATTTATTATCATTTTGTTTGCAAGTTGAATATTCTGCTCATCCTTTGGGATTTTTTTAACCCTTTTTCTTCGGTGTATTGTCTCATAGGTGGAAGAGTGGTAAGGTGGGCAATGGGGGTCAAGTGTCTTGCCCAGGGTCACACAGCTGGGAAGTGGCTGAGGCCGGGTTTGAACCTAGGACCTCCTGTCTCTAGGCCTGACTCTCACTCCACTGAGCTACCCAGCTGCCCCTGGGATTTTTTTTATGAGGGAGATGGATGCCATATATATCTAAAATGTTTCTCTCTTGTTGAAGGTCTGACTTTTTTCATTTCTTATTAGGCACCCTCTCAATGAGGTCTTTGTTTCTTAGTTTGCTAAAAGAAAATTGAGGCCATTCATTGTAGTATTCCTTTGTTCCCTTTCTTACTTCACAACCAATAATATCAGTCACCATGTCTTCTGTAACACTAGTTTCTAATGAGGAAACCTGACCTTTCCCTCCTCCAAGGTCTACCCCTCACCTCTCCATCAAGCTTATAATACTTTGATCCCCTCTTTTCCTATCTTTTCAAGAAGATTCTCTCCATTATTATCCACCTTTTCTTTCTCTAATATTCATTCTTGACTTATTTCCTGGTTCCTTCCTTGATATCTACAAACATGCCTAACTCTTCCTTTTCTTTTAAAAAAATCAACAAATGCTCATTAAATCTCATTGTACTTGCTTACTGTTATTCTGTATCTTTCCTCTGTTTCTATCTCCACTCAATGCCCCTAAATCCTTTCTTCTCATAGTCTTTTTAACCCCTTTCAGTTTGGCTTGTGATGTCATCCATCAAGAGAAACTGTTCTTTCCACAATAACTAATGATGTCATAATTGCCAAACCTAATGGCCTCTTCTCAATAATTATCATTACTTATCTTTTTGTAGCATTTAGCACTGTTGATATTTCTTTTCTAGATAATTTCTCCTCTTTGGCATTTTGAAAAACGGATATATCCTGCTTTGCCTCTACTTGACTGCTTGTTCTTAGTCTCCTTTGATATTCTATGATTCATGCCGATCTCATTAACTGTAGATGAACCCTAAGGTTCTGTCATAGGACCTCTTCTCCTTTCTCTCTATACCTACTCATTTAGTAACCTCATCAGGTCCCATAGGTTCAATTATCATCTCAATACAGATGAATCATAGATTTACTTATCCAGCCAACATCTCTCCAGAGCATCAATTTTGTATCTCCAACTCCTTGTCATACATTGACAGGGGTTGACTGATGAGCATTCCAAAATCAACATATCTATAACAGAAGTCATTATATTTTTCCCACAAACCAATCTCTTTTCTAGATATATCCATCGCTGTTGAGGGTATCACCATTCTAGTAGTCACTCAGGTTCCCATCTTTGGTGTCATCCTTTCCTCCTCAGTCTCACTATGGACAAAGTACATCTCTAATTACCCTTTGTCTCTTACTTCATCTCTTCCCCATTCATTCCTCTCCTCACCATGATCTCTAACTCACTTCACAAAATCTAATAGTTGCCAAATTCTTTCCCCCATACTATCTTTCACATGCTCCCTTTTCCATTCACAGAATCACATGAGTTCAAGTTCTCTCCAACACTTAGCTGAACTCTTGTACTAGCTTCTATTTGGTCTTCCTACACCTAGCTGGTAGTTACTAGTCCATCCTTCACATAGCTGTTAAATTGTAGTTCAAATCATGCTATCTCCCTTTTCCCCAGTCCCACCCCACCTCTCACTCAATAAGCTCCAGAATGAAATAAAAAAATTAAAAAGTACCCATATCTTCTGTCTTAGAGTCATTTCTAAGCATCTGTTCCAAGGCAGAAGACTGGTAAGGGCTAGGAAATTGGGGTTAAGTGACTTATGCAGAGACACACAATGAGGAAATGTCTGAGGTCAGATTTGAACCCAAACTTCCTGCCTCTAAGTCTGGCTCTCTGAGCTACCTAGTTGTCCCATAAACTCTTTGGCATGTAAAGCTCTCCATAACTAGGACCATTCTTACCTTTCAAAATTTCTTCTTCATTACTCCTTTCCATGATCTAGTCATGCTGGTTTACTCACTATTTTTCACACATATCATGTCATTGTCCCTTTGTTCCCTTTTTCTGGAATATATTTTCTCCTCACATCTATTTCTTTGAGTCTTTGGCTTCCTTTAAGATTGAACTCTAGTGTATCTTTCTGCATGAAACTTTCCCTTATCCTCCAATATGCTTGTGCAGTCCCTCTCAAAACCACTGTATTCATTTTGTAAATATAGGGTGTCCCAATAGACTTAGTGCTATTTTAAATGTAATGCCTTAAAATGGCACTAAAATTTTTGGGACACCTGTATATATGTGCGTGTATATATATACATGTATATATATACACGCACACATATATATGTATGTATGTATATATATACATATATATTATGCACATATATTGTTTACACCATTGAAATGTCTTTCCAAAGGGAAGGAATTGTTTCACTTTTGCAGAAAAACTCAGAACTTAGTTCAATGCCTGAAACATTTTAAGTATTTAGTAATGTTTGTTTACTGATTGATTGATACATTTGGGATTTCAACTTGAGATACTGTACTTTTTTTAAATTTAATATTTCATTTTCTTCTTTATTTCTTGTGACCATGGAGTAATCCTTAAGATTCATATTTAGTGTTTCTTCATAGTTGAAGGTATTTCCCATGGCTGATTGCAAGATTAACTGTTTGTTTTCGAAACTTAAAATTTAACCACTATGTGCCTTGGAGATTTGTGCATGGGCTTTTAATCTCTAGAAGCAATATGTGGATTTGATTAACTGATGCTTTGTTGTTTTCATTTAAAAGTTCCAGGCAATTTATTTGTATTATTTCCTGCTCTATGCTATTCAGGTTTTATTTGTCATATTCTTCTGAGAGATCTATAATTCTTAAGTTATCTCTATGCATACAGTCTTCAAGTTCAGTTCTTTGACTTTTATAGAATTTATTTTTTTAATGTTTTTGCCTTTTTCTTCCTTTCTGCCAGATTTTCTTTCAGTTCTTTATTCTTGTGTTTCAAATGTGTAATTATCTTTCAGAGACTTTCTTTTGGAGAGATTCTCTACTATGTCTTCTAATTATGTTATCCTCCTGCTTGTCTTTTAAAATTGTACATTGAGCCTATGATTTTGGCCCGATTTTGTTTAGAATATTTTATTTGAAAAGTTTTATTTTTCATTTAAACTATTCTGCAGTTTCTTCTTGCTCTAGAGTATTGTGAGCTTCTTCTTTTCACTGGGAGATTTTGATTTACTTCTTTCATTGTATAGAGCCTGTTTGTTGTTTTCTGTCCTTTCTGCATATTTACTTAAGTTTTTAAAAACAATTTTTGTTCACATATTTTCTTGTGACCTAAGTTTTTTTAAAGCCCTTACCCTCCATCTTAGAATCAATACGATGTATTGGTTCTAAGCCAGAGCTGCTGTATATAGGCAATGGGGGTTAAGTGACTTGCCCAGGGTTATAAAGCCAGAAAGTGCATCTGAGTTCAAATTTGAACCCAAGACTTCCCATCTCTAGGCTTGGCTCTTAATCCACTGAGTCAGCTAGCTGCCCCTATGACGTAGGTTTTGTGTGGAGTGAGAAATTAGTGTGTTATTCTCAAATATATTAGCAATATTAATATCTCTAAAATGTATATGCCTAGGACCCTAGAAAGGGTTAGTGGAGCTGGTCTCTCTGAGACAGCATCCCTTGTAGGATAGGATTGCTCCACCTCACTCAGAATACTCTTAATTAGCTTTGGTATGAGTGAAACAGAAACAACTTATGTCTTTGTGCAATTTGCATGGGGAGAGGTGCCTGCCCAGTAGACCAGGTGGACAGAAGGCTCTGCAAGGCACTCCTAATCAGCCTTGATCCTGAAGCCCTGATTCTGACCCTGAACCATTAGCTAGGGGAGGTGAATTTGGAGGATACCTCCTTCAGGAATTTACCCAGGTGATTGTGTCAGGATGATGTCGTTTAGCCTGAGGGTTGTATTTTTCTATAAAGAAGGAGTGTTTTTTTTAATTTGGGGCTCTTTTGCTTTTGGGGTTTTCTTGGCTTTTTGTTTTTCTGCCTTTGGAACTTTTTATTTTGGGGTTGCACTTTTCTCTCAATCAAACATTTCATTTGAAAAGGCTTCCTTGTTTTCTTGAATAGTGGCTAAAGAGGGTAAACATTGGAATTTTTAAAGTCCCCTCAATTTCCACCCCATGCAGTTTTTACTTGGGCTACTCCTTCTTTACTTATTCTTGAACCTTTCCCACTTTATTTTTTGGTGCTTAAATTTGTCTCTTTTACCACTCTTTTGGTTCTACTCAATTCCACTACTGCTCAGATTCTCTAGAGACTGGATGTATCTTCATTCTCTTCACATTTAGGGATTTATATTACTCAGATCCTTGCACAGAAGAAACTCTGGGAAGAGAAGTCTAGCCCCAATGGGTTTTTAGACAGTCACTTTTCCATCACTTTGAGCTCTTTTTCCACTAGCCAACAATGGTCAGCATTTTGCAGTACTTATGTCTTCACTCCCCTCTTTTCCCCCCAACCCTCACATATTCATGTTCTTTTTCTTCTTTTCTTTCATATATATTTTTGCATATTGTCAAGACATTCATGATGATCTCTTGCAAAACTGGGTAGGTAAGCTGAGTCCTTACCTTTATGACTGGGAACCTATATGCTCATCTCTTGTCCCAAGGGTCCCAGTTACTGGTCTCTTTATGACCAAGCTTCTTACCTCGACTTTCAAAGCTCCTACATTAACACCTTTGTACTCCTTGGTCTCCTTATTGTTCTCCCCTCACTAACTGGCTTTCTGGCCCTTTCATGGCTTGGGTTTGTAAGGTAGGAGTGCAATGTAACCTGGAAGTCCATGCCAATGCAGTGTCATTGTAAGCAGCAGGACCTAGGGGAGGATATGTGAAACAAAGGATATTGGAAATGTATTTTCTGGCCCACATTTGTGATATGGGCAGTTACATTGCTGCAGGGAGTGCTTATTGGCAGGTATAGTGTAGGAAACTTCCAATATTATGCAAGTAAGTAGGGTGGAAACTACCTTCGCTAATACAGATCCTGTTAGAATATACAGTCTTGGAGATTCTACTGTGCCAATAAGAGTTTAAATAACGTGCACATGGTTACATAACTAATGTGTAATCAGAGGCAGGACTTGGACCCCCATATTCTTGAAGAAGCTAGCTCTCTCTCTCTCATACCATTATGCCTCTTAGGGAATTTTGTAGACATGTCATTCCTGATGCTACAGTGATGGGAAGTAAAATTTGTTGAATGTTGGCCATGTTTTCAGCAATATGTTGTGGACAACAGGAACAAGAGATGCTATCTCTTCTGTCAAGTAGCATCTAACACAAAAACACATATAAAATAACCTTATAATAAGCTCTTAAAAAAGGAATATGAAGATGTGCACAGTTTTGCACAAATAGCACATTTCTAATTGACTTCTACTTTAGATCTGGGAGATAGAGTCTAATCTTGGAAAGGTACCAAAAGAATTGAATGTTGTAGGTGGGAAGGGTTGTGAATTGGAAGAGAAGAGGAGAGTGGTCTAATTAAGAAAAATGGCCTGTGGATTTCTGGGAAAATGGAAAAGTCAGAAGTTTACTAGGATCAGCTCTTGGTCCAATCACATAAATTAACCAAAATGCTTAAAGCCTAGCAATAGTAGTAGGAGTAGGAAAAGGAAAAGAGCTTATTACAAGGTTATCTTTAAAGAAAAAATAATTGAGGAGAACCTGGGTTCAAATATGGTCTCAGATATTTCCTAACTATGTGACCCTGGGTAAACCACTTAACCCCCTTTACCTAGTCCTTACCCTTCTGAGTTGTTACTAAGACAGAATGTAAGGGTTAAAAAAAGAAAAAAATAATTGAGTTTTTTTTGGGGGGAAAGGAATAGGGCTTAATGATATTTATAAAACTAGGTTAAGAACAGAATCTATCTGAAATATTATGAAAATAATAGACACACTCACTTGGCTTAACTCCTTCATCCTGGATTGTATTGGGAGAAAATCATAGTCTCTTTCCCCTTTAAGGTGGTTTTTCTCCCTCCTTTCTTCTCTAGTGTCTTCTCCAAGTCTCATCTATTTATATATTTGAACATAAAGATTAACCATATTTTACTCAGAGTGTATATGTATATATGTTTATATTTCTTTTATGTGGCATTCGAGAATATTGTTAAGATGTTCATGACAATTTCTGTGTACACACACATGATTATATGTATGCAATATATTATAGATGTACTTATGTGCACATATACACATGTCTATATATAAGAAATATGCTTTAAATTGTAAGCTATGTCAACAGCACAGCCAGAGATTATTAGAGAATCCTTTTTCTAGTGGTGTGACCTTGGGCAAGTCACTTGAGCACAACTGCCTAGCCCTTACCATTCTTCTGCTGATACTTGCTATTGATTTTAGGTCAAAAGGTAAAGATTTTTAAAAGAGAGAAAATCCTTCTTAAACTTTCTCCCCACAACCCTTGTTCTATCCTTTTTCTCTAAAGTGTCTTCATAAACAGATCACTTTATGCTCTAAGTAGACCAGTTTTATTAAAAGAATACAGAAATCATAAACACACATGTGACTGCAGAGAGAATCATGCTTCCTTTTCTAGAATCCTATCTTTTCTGTAATCTTTCTTTATTTTTAACTGTTCCATTCTTAGTTACTGTTACTCATAGAATAGACTTAGTTTTTAGCTGTAGCTAATGGATTTAAGCTGCCATCAAATGAATGATGAAAGAATGAGAAATCCCAGTTTTAATCTATGAACATTTTCTTGTTCTTCTACCCACCCTTCTATCCCTTCTATCTGCTCAGCACAGCTTGGGTATGATTAGGATCATTGCTAACATATGAATGTTCACAGTTCACAATCTGTACTGTGCTGAGAGAATGGAATAGATAGGAATATGGTTTGGGGGCAGACTCGAAATGTTCTTCTGATTAAAAAAAAAGGCCTTTAGTAGGAATTGAAATTTGAATAACTTAGCTCTTCTACTGGCTCAGTTTAGGCTCATTCAGTTTATTAATCCATATAGACTTTATTTCATCAGTGTCATAATAAACAACATTTTTTTTCATCTGGGTCCAGAAAAGGAGGGGATGATATCTGAGTTGCTGCAGCCTGGGGGAAGGGGAAAAATATGTCTTAGGATAGTTTGTGGTTGGTACCCTGCAGAAAGTCTGATCTCAGAAATGAAGACATGGAGAGGGAAACATGCATAAGAAGTGCTGTCAATGCCATCTGAATTCCCCACCTTGGGGTAAAACTACAGTTACCTTACCTTAGTTATAGCTCAGACCTGAGAAATTATGTTTCTGAAATGTTTCATGTAAACTGAAATTTTGTAAATAGATATCCATTTGCCCTCACTTAAATGATCTTTTCAATGAAATTTATCTTCACTTCAGTTTGACCTTAAATTAACAAAAGTTACTTCTACTCAACTTTTCTTGCTCTTGCAATATATATATATATACACACACACACTCTTCAGCACTCACAAAGGCAAATGTACACAAAATGCCAACAATTTCAAGAGATACAGAGGTAAATCCTTCTGTTATGCCCTTGTGTTTATCTCACTGGACTTCCTCTAAGGATTTATAACCTGGGAACCCCAAACTTATTTTAAAAAATATTTTGATGACTACAAAAATAGTTTTCTCTGTGATCTTGCATATCTTATTTTTTGTATTTAAAATATTAGTCTAAGAAAGGGTCCATAAGTTTTATCAGATTGCCTAAGGGGGACTATCACACACAGAAAAGTTAAGAACCTTTGGACTCCCTGGGACATCCATTTAAATTTAATTTAATTTTTCTAATTACATTTTATGAATTTTTTTCCTAAAAATATTTTGAGAACTAAACATATATTTTCTTCATTGTGACCAGCCATCTATTTTCCAGGCTGATAACTTATCAGAAAGAGTACTAAATGTGGGATCAAGGAAGACCTTAGTTCAAAGCTAACCTTAGATACTTACTAGCTCTGTATCTCTGGACAAGTCTCTAGTCACATAACCTCTTTCTGACTCAATTTCCTCAACTGCAAAATGATGTCCTTAATAGAACTTACCTCACAGAGCTGTTGTAAGGATTAGATGAGATATTTGTAAAACATTTAGTTTTAACACAATGCCAGGAACACAGAAGACACTTAATAATTGGCTGTTCCCTTCTCTTTTCATTTGTCCTATTAGTCATCATGAAGTGGACTTCTTATTGACAATGCGTGTCCTTTTCTGTTTCTTGCAGGTATTTTGATGTTGGCCTTCATAAATTCCTAATCCGGTAAGATGTTAATTTTACCTATAAACTAGTGCATGTATTTACAACAGTTTGCAATGTTTGTCCTCTTGGCTAAACATTTTTTTTTATTTATTTATTTATTTAAATTTTTATTTTGAATATTTTCTCCTAGTTACATATTTCCTATTCTTTCCCTTTCCCCCAAACCCCCCTAACATCCTTTAGTCAACACACAATTCCACTGGGTTTTACATGTATCATTGATTGAGACCTAATTCCATATTATCGATAGTTGGACTAGAGTTATCATTTAGTGTCTATATCCCCAATAATATCCCCAACATCCCATGTGTTCAAGCAGTTGTTTTTCTTCTGTGTTTCTACTCCCACAGTTCTTCCTCTGAGTGTGGCTAGTTTTCTTTCTCATAAGTCCCTCAACCTTGCTCTGGATGCTTGCATTGCTGCTAGTAGAGAAGTCCGTTATGTTCGATTGTACCACAGTGTATCAGTCTATGTGTACAATGTTCTCTTGGATCTGCTTCTTTCACTATGGATCAGTTGCCGGAGGTCATTCCAGTTCACATGGAATTCCTCCATTTCTTTATTCCTTTGATCACAATAGTATTCCATCACCAATAGATACCACAATTTGTTCAGCCATTCCCCAATGGAAGGACGTTCTCTCATTTTCCAGTTTTTTTTTTTTTTGCCACCATAAAGAGCGCGGCTATAAATATTTTTGTACAAGTCTTTTTCCTTATTATTGATTTGGGCCATAATCCAAGTAGTGCTATTGCTGGATCAAAAGGCAAATAATCTTTTAAAGCCCTTTGAGCATAGTTCCAAATTGCCATGCAGAATTGTCTGATCAGTTCACAACTCCACCAGCAATGCATTAATGTCCCAATTTTGCCACACCACCTCCAACATTCATTACTCTCCCTTGCTGTCATTTTAGCCAATCTGCTAGGTGTGAGGTGTTGCTTTAGAGTTGTTTTGATATGCATTTCTCTAATTATTACAGATTTAGAACACTTTCTCATGTGCTTATTGATAGTTTTGATTTCTTTATCTGAGAATCTCCTATTCATGTCCCTTGTCCATTTATCGATGGGGGGATGGCTTGATTTTTTGTACAATTGATTTAGCTCCTTGTATATTGGAGTGATTAGACCTTTATCTTAGTTTTTTGTTTTAAAGGTTTTTTCCCAATTTGTTGTTTCCCTTCTAATTCTGGTAGCATTGGTTTTGTCTATACCCAACCTTTTTAGTTTAATGTAGTCAAATTATTTATTTTAAATTTTTTCTAACTAAATAATTATTTATTTTAATTTTTTTCTAACTTTTGCTTGGTTTTAAAATCTTTCCCTTCCCATAGATCTGGCAAGTATACTATTCTGTGCTCACCCAATTTACCTATAGTTTCCTCTTTTATATTCAAGTCATTCACTCATTCTGAGTTTATCTTGGTATAGGGTGTGAGACGATGATCTAGGCCCAATCTCTCCCATAATGTTTTCTGATTTTCCCAGCAGATTTGTCAAATAGCAGGTTTTTGTCCCAAAAGCTGGGTTCTTTGGGATTATTGAAAACTGTCTTGCTGAGGTCACTTACTCATAGTCTATTCCACTGATCCTCCTTTCTGCTTCTTTGCCAGTATCATATTGTTTTGATGACTACTGCTTTGTAGTACAGTTTAAGATCTGGTAATGCTAGGCCACCTTCCTTCATATTTTTTTTTCATTATTTCCCTTTATATTCTTGGTCTTTTGTTCTTCCAAGTGAACTTTATTATGGTTTTTTTCTAATTCAGTAAAAAAGTTTTTTGATAATTTGATAGGTATAGCACTAAATAATTAAATTAATTTGGGTAGGATGGCCATTTATATTATATTAGCTTGTCCTACCCATGAGCAGTCAATGTTTTTCCAATTGTTTAGATCTAGTTTTAATTGTGTGGAAAGGGTTTCATAGTTGTGTTCGTATAATTCCTGTGTTTTTCTTGGCAGATAGATTCCTAAGTATTTTATATTGTCTAGAGTGATTTTAAATGGAATTTCTCTTTCTAACTCTTCCTGCTGTGATGTGTTGGAAATATATAGAAATGCTGATAATTTATGTGTGTTTATTTTGTATCCTGCAACTTCGTTAAAGTTTTTAGTTGAATCTCTAGGATTTTTTAAGTAGACCATCATATCATCTGCAAAGAGTGATAGTTTGGTCTCCTCATTACCTATTTTAATACCTTCAATTCGTAAAAGGGGAAAACTAGATATTTAATGTGTGGTCGCTGATTAACTTGATTTCAAAATAAAATAGACCCAAGTCAGGTTGACTATTATGGTAGTTTATTTACAATTAGGAAGGTTGAAGATAGGGAAGTTGAGAGAGAGAAACTCTGGCCTGGACCAGAGGCCTGAACCAGGTAGGAATTTAGGGAGGCCTCTTCAAGGCTAGAGCTTCTGGGAAACTCCAAGGGAAGAGAAAGAGAATCAGTCTAACTTACCCACGTGACAATTCAAAGGGAAACAGTCTGAGGTCCCACCAGAGATCCTTCAACACCAAGTTCAAAGCTTCAATTGCCTCCATAGAAAGTTACCATCATATTTAAAAGATAGAGTCTTTTGTCACTTCCTGCATCCACCTCCAATTTCAAGTGGACAAATGACATCTTCAACATTATTTTGGACTGCTCAAAGGGCATGCCCTTGTTTTTGATTTGTTACTTACTATCATATGTGGGTAACAGACCTTCCCCTCCCCACTTAATTCTAAGTTGGGTGGGGTGACATCATTCCTGGTGGCTAGATGGACAAATGAATGAGGTAAGCTAATTCCATTCACACAAATTTCTTTTTCTTCTCTGATTGTTATTGCTAGTGTTTCCAGAACAATGTTAAATAATAGAGGTGACAATGGGCATCCTTGTTTCACTCCTAATCTTATTGGGAAGACTGCTAATTTATCCCCATTGCAGATTGTGTTTGTTGTTGGTTTTAGATATATTCCATTTATTATTTTTAGGAAAGGCCCTTCTATTCTTAAACTTTCTAGTGTTTTCAGTAGGAATGGGTGTTATATTTTGTCAAAAGCTTTTTCAGCATCTATGGAGATAATCATGTGGTTTTTGTTGGTTTGCTTGTTGATATGGTCAATTATGTGGATGGTTTTCCTTATGTTGAACTATCCTTGCATTTCTGGTATAAATCCCACCTGATCATAATGAATAACCCTCTTCTTGATCACCTGCTAGAGTCTTTTTGCTAGTATTCTATTTAAGATTTTTGCATCTATGTTCATTAGGGAGATTGGTCTGTAGTTTTCTTTCTCTGTTTTTGATCTACCTGGCTTTGGAATCAGTACCATATTTGTGTCATAGAAGGAGTTTGGTAGAACTCCTTCTTTGCTTTTTAGGTCAAATAGTTTGTATAGTATTGGGATTAGTTGTTCTTTGAAGGTTTGATAGAATTCACTTGTGAATCCATCTAGTCCTGGGGACTTTTTCTTAGGGAGTACTTTGATGGCTTGTTCAATTTCTTTTTCTGATATGGGATTATTTAAGTATTCTATTTCTTCTACTGTTAATTTAGGCAATTTATATTTTTGTAAATATTCATCCATATCACCTAGATTGCTATATTTAATGCCATATAATTGGGCAAAATAGTTTTTAATGATTGCCTTGATTTCCTCTTCATTAGAGGTGAGGTCACCCTTTTCATCTTTGATACTGGTAATTTGGTTTTCTTCTTTCCTTTTTTAATTAGATTGACCAGTACATTGTCAATTTTATTTGTTTTTTTCAAAGTACCAGCTTCTATTCTTATTTATTAATTCAATAGTTCATTTACTTTCAATTTTATTGATTTCTCCTTTGATTTTTATAATCTCTAATTTCGTCTTTGATGGGGTATTTTTAATTTGTTCCCTTTTTAGTTTTTAGATTTGCATGACCAGTTCATTGATCTTTGCCTTCTCTAATTTGTTATTATATGCACTCAAGGATATAAATTTCCCCCTGAGTAGTGCTTTAACTGCATCCTACAGATTTTGGTAGCATGTCTCATCATTGTCATTCTCTTCAATGAAATTATTAATTGTTTCTATGATTTCTTCTTTAACTATCTGATTTTGGAGAATCATATTATTTATTTTCCAATTAGTTTTTGGTTTGCCTGTCCATTTGCCCTTACTGATTATTATTTTTATTGCATTATGATCTGAAAAGGTTACATTTATTATTTCTACTCTTTTGCATTTGTTTGCAATGTTTCTATGCCCTATTACATGGTCAATCTTTGTGAATGTACCATGTGCAGCTGAAAAGAAGGTGTATTCCTTTTTGTCCCTATTTATTTTTCTCCACATATCAATTAAATCTAATTTTTCTAGGACTTCATTCACCTCTCTTACCTCTTTCTTATTAATTTTTTTGTTTGATTTATCTAGATCTGAAAGAGGAATATTTAGATCTCCCACTAGTATGGTTTTACTACCTATTTCCTCCTTGAGCTCTGCCAGTTTCTCCTTTATGAATTTGGATGCTATGCCACTTGTGGCATACATGTTGAGTACTATTATTTCCTCATTATCTATACTGCCTTTTATCAGTATATAATTACTTTCCCTATCTCTTTTAATCAGATCTATTTTTACTTTGGCTTTATTAGAAATCATGATTGCCATTCCTGCCACCTTTTTCTCAGTGGAAGCCCAAAAGATTTTACTCCAGCCATTGACCTTAACCCTGTGTATGTCCACCTGCCTCATGTGTGTTTCTTGTAGACAACATATGGTAGGATTTTATTTTCTAATCCACTCTCCTATTTGCTTGTGTTTTATAAGGGAATTCATCCCATTCACATTCAAGGTTATAATTTTTAGCAGTGTATCCCCTAACATTTTGGTATCCTCTCCTAGTTCTACCCCTTCTTCTTATAGTATTTCCTTTTAAACCAGTGGTTTGTTTTAAATTAATCCCCCTTGGCCCCTCCCTTGATTTACGACCCTTTCCACCCCCTCCCTTCCCCTCTCATTATTTTTTAAGGTCTAATGGATTCCCTTCCCACTCTCTTCCCCTTCCTTTAAGAACTCCCCACCCCACTGCCCTCCTTGGTTCATCCCTTCTGACTTTATCCATAGGGTTAGATAGAATTTGATATCCTAATGGATCTAGCTACTCTTCCTTCTCAGGATTAATTCTGCTAAGAATAAGGTTTAAGTATTTCCTTTTTTGCTCTTTTCTTATCCTTCTTACGATAGAATTCCTCCACTCCCCTTCCCATGCCCTCTTTGTGTGATATAGATTGTCCTATTTTTCTTATTCCTTCAAGTTACTCTTGGTGTCATCTTCTATGCCCCCACACACACTTTCCCCTCCATATCATCTTAGACCATTTAGTATACCAACCTCTCCTAATTACTAATTCTTTTAATTACTATAATAGTGAGTACAATTTTTTTGAATTACACATAATATTTCTCCATATTGAAATACAAATAATTTGATCTTATTGAAGCCCTTGAAGAAGATAATTTAAAGATAAGGGTTCTTTCTTTCCCCTCTCTTTTTTATTTACCTTTTCATGTTTCTCTTCATTCTTGTGGTTGGATATCAAACTTTCCATTTAGTCCTGGTCTTTTCTTTGCAAATGCTTGGAAATCTTCTATCTTGTTGAATGCCCATACTTTCCCCTGGAAGTATATAGTCAGTTTTGATGGGTAGGTGATCCTTGTTTGTAGACCCAATTCTCTTGCCTTTCTGAATATCATGTTCCAATCCTTGGGGTCTTGTAGTGTGGAGGCTGCCAGGTCCTATGTAATCCTGATTGATGTTCCTTAATATCTGAATTGACTCTTTCTGGCTTCTTGTAATATTTTCTCCTTAACTTGGAAGCTTTTGAATTTGGCTATTACATTCCTGGAGTTTGTCTTCTGAGGATTTAATGTAGAGGGTGATCTATGGATCATTTCAATGTTTATTTTGCTCTCTCATTTGAGGACATCAGGGAAGTTTTGTTGAATAATTTCTTTTAATATATTATCTAGGTTTCTATGTGTATCTGATTTTTCTGGAAGACCAATAATTCTCAGGTTGTCTCTTCTAGACCTCTTTCCTTGGTCTATTAACTTCTCATTGAGATATTTCATATTTCCTTCTATTTTGTCAGTCTTTTGACTTTGCTTTATTAATTCTTGTTGTCTTGTGAGGTCATTGGGTTCTAATTGCTAAATTCTAGCCTTTAGAGACTGGTGTTCGGCTATAATATTTTGGTTTTCCTTTTAAATCTGGTCTATCTGGCTTTTCAAGGCTTCCATCTGGTCATTTCTGGTCTTCAATTTGCTTATCAATTCATTTGATTTCTGAGCCTTACTTTCCATTTGCGAAATTCTGCCTTTTAAACTGTTATTTTCTTGCCAGATCTCTTCCACCTTTCTCATGATCTCAGATTTGAATTCTTCAAGATCTTGTGACCCATTTTTCTTTTTTTCTGAAGGTTTGGATGTCTTTAACTTGTTTTTCCTTCTCTGTTTTCTGTTTTTTTTTCTGTGCAGAAGTTATCAAGTCTTAGAATTCTTTCTTGGTCTATTTGTTTATTTCTTGGGCCTTGCTTGGCATCATTATGCTTTATCCTCCAGAAATCTGAGTAAGGCAATCTGATTCTCTTTGTATGGAGTTATGGAGCAGTTTTTGCCTGAGGCTACTTTGTGAGTCTCCTGGCTTCTCCGAGGACCCTCCTGGAGTCTCTGGTCTAGCTGTTTTTAGTGGCAAGCCTCTGTGTTCCTAGCCAGCTGCCCAGAGCCCAGAACTTGGCCCATGCTTGCTCCTCCATCTGAGGTTTTCCCCTGAGTCTGAGAACACTGCAAGCTGATGCTGCCTCTCTCAGCCCCACTCCCATGTCCAAGGTCTGAATTCTTCAGCCTCCTGTGCTCTCAAGGGCAAGCTTCTAGTGGTGCCAATTAGCTACCAAGGAGCTAAATTTTGTGCCCCAGCTTGCTCTACCTCTGGAGTGCAGCCTCTGACTCTGATACGGTGGGTGTGGTTTGGGAGGGTTGATCCACCCGAGTTTTGATGGGAGCTTTTCCCCCCCTTATAGAGTGGAAGTGTCCAGATTCCATGTACCTTCAATACTGCACCCTATTGTGGGGTCCTTTCTTTCATCTGGATTTGGTTTTATGTCCTTTGAAGGTACGCTATATCAGTTGTTAAGGTGAGAACTTACTCTGCAACCATCTTAACCCAGATGTCTTGGCTAAACATTTTGAAGGAATACCAATAGTACTTTTTTCAGAAAAATAAATAGAACTAGTCCTTCTGTGGCTCAGAGAATTTTTTCTACCATTAGTTTTTCACGAAAGACTTTTTAAAAGAGGTACTAATACCTTAGGTTATCATTCTGCACAAATATCATCTATTAATATTCTTATTTATAAGCTATTTTTATAGATGTTACAATAGTTGGTTGAGAGTGAAAAATTCTATCAGCTTGGGCTCAGACACCAAGCAATTAGTTTTAACATTTTTTGTCCACATTGTATTGAATGATGTTTTAATGAAATCAACAGATAGTTTTGGTGTCATGCAGACAGATACAATTTTGAAATTAAAAAATTGTATTTTTGAAAGACGTCCCATGGTGTAGTTATAGTGCTGTCAGACTTATAGCCTGCACGTCATATGTAGCACCAAACACTCCTTAGAGCTGTCTAAATAGAATAAAATATATTTGAGGTCTGGGTTCAGATTTTATGTCAGACACTTCCTAGCTGTGTGACCCTGGGTAAGTTGGTTAACCCCTGTTATTGAGCCCTTAGTGCTCTTCCACATTGGAACCAATGTACAATATTTATTTCAAGACAAAATGTAAGGATTTTTGAAAAACGTAATTGTGAAATATTTAACAAAATGACTAAAAATGCAATAGAACATAGTAATGGCAGTTTGTGATTTTAAAAGTTAATATGTAGTAGCAGGAATCTCCTCTATTTCAGTTCAACACCATTGGCTATAGCAGATAGAAAGCTGTGTGTGAGATTGTTGAAAGCTATCCCACAGTTTCAGGAATCTGATAAGGAAGGTTTAGGTGAGAAAGAAGCTGAAGACTGACTGTCTGTCTGTCAGCTTATGGTTGCTGCTCCTGACAGGGAGCATGGAGTTTATTTATATAGATTTCAAGACTCATTTCACCCAAAGAACACCAAGAAGCTTCGCAGTTGTACAGAAATTACAAATTAGGTCATGTCAAAGTACAAAAGAACCTCAGTGGCTTCAAAGTAAAGATAAACCCGGAATAGAACAAGGTCCAAGGCTGAATTTTAGCTGCCTTATTATCAAGAAGCTAATTCTGGGAATAGTTAAAGATATCCTTATAAACTGAATCTTATATTTTTCTTTGGAGGAAAGCACCTGCTTGGATAAAGTCTTGTCTAACTTTGTCAAATTGTTACCTTGACTGTCTAGAAACAGTTTTGAGCCCAGGCAGCTTAATTTTCTGCATTTCTGTGTTAGAGAGAAACTGTTAACCTCTTAATTGCTGGTTACTCAGAGGCATTTTATAATACTTGAGGCTGTCCTCAAAACTAAATTGATATGTTTTCAATAAAGAAGAACCATTGAGAGGGGTTCAGCTTTTTATCTCAGATACCCCATCCATCACCTGACCTGATCCTTTCAGGTCGAAGGGAATCAATGTATAACCCTGTAAACTACATCAACTTTGATGGGATCCTGATAAAAAGATCTATTATACACCCTATTTCTCTCAGTGGCCTTCCACATGAGATTAGGAAGATTAGCCTTTGAAACAGGACAGGCAAATGACCCTGGGCTGGTCACTCAGGTGCTGGCTAATCTGTGTAGGGAGAGTGAATTTTCTCACCTGGGAGTTCTTTATAGAAATGAAATCATATGCCCAGACCCAATTCTTATCTCTACATGTTTGAAAAAGACTGAGGTGATTTGATCAAGGATGGTTTATGGGAAGACCAAAGACCTGATATGAATAAATTAGAGAAATGATTTTAGTTAATAAAAGACTAGGTAAGAGCAAGATTACCCAGCTTCTCTAGATCTATAAAGTTGCTACTTTCTGCCAGTATCAGTTACTGTAAATGTTTAATAAATAGTGCCTAAGTTAAGATGCATGAAAATTATTCATTAAATAGTGCTTTGAAGGCTGGAATCTCAGCTAAAGAAGTGTATGCAGCAGCTAATAAAAATAAATTGAATTGTGGTTTAGGTTGCATGTAGTAGTCACTCAGATGTCTCTTCTAGGGTCTTAGTCATTCATTTAATTAAGTAGATCTCTAAAGGAATGTACATCATTAATATTATCTAAGAACATTTATTTAGTTCTTAATTGATTGCCATCCTGTCCAGAGTACTCTTCAGAGAAAAACTACATGATGCACACTCACACTTATAATCAAGATCATCCACTTCAACAAATATTGATTAAGTGTCTCTCATGGATAATCCACAGTTACCTTAGCCCCTTCATGGTAGCCTTGTATTCGGTTTGCATATATGTTGTACAGTTTATAGTTGCTCTCTCTTGCAATAGAATTTAAGGCCCTTGAAGTCAAAAAAGCTGTTTTCCTTTTGTCTTTGTAATTCCTTGCACTAATTCCAATGGTTGGCATGGAATAGGTGCCTAATATTTATGCCAGGCCTGAAGTCAGGAAGACTTATCTTCCTAAATTCAAATTTAACTTCAAACACTTACTAGATTTGTACCTTTGGGCAGGTCACTTAATCCTATTTGCCTCAGTTTTCTCATCTGTAAAATGAGCTGGATAAGGAAATGGCAAGCTACTCCAGTATCTGCTAAGAAAACACCAAATGGGATCATGAATTACTAATAGGACACGATTAAAACAACTGAACATATGCTTGTTAATTGATTGTGAAATAAAATGAAACAATCCCTGTCCTCAAAGAGTTTCCAGTCTACTAGAGAATCAAAATTAGAAAATACATATTAAAACAGGATATTCCGGGTTAAGATGGCAGCAGAGTAAAAAGTAGCTGCTTAACCTCTCCTAAAATACACATATAGGACTCCTCAAGAGGACATAAAACAAATCCAGATGAATGAAGGGACCCCACAACAGGGCGCAGCACTGAAGGTATATGAGATCGGGGCATTTCCATGCTATAAGGGGGTGAAATAACTCACTAAAATGCGAGGTTAGCAACCACCTCCCCCACACACACAACCTACAGGGCCAAAGCCAGTGCACAAGAGTTAGAGCAAGTTTGGGGCATCCATTAAGTCCTTGGCAGCTACCTGGGATCACAAGGGCCTGCTCCTGAGAGCAGCAAGACTTAAGACCCCAAGAGGGTAAAGAATGTATGGACTTTGAACACAGACCTTGAGTGCAGGCATGGACACAGGTGCAGACTCGGATCCTGAGCTCAGGCACAGACCTTGTGTGGGGACCCAGTGCAGAGGGGTGCATGACTGTGGAAACAGCTCCCTGAGCCTTTTAAAGGAGCTTTGGACAGAGGAACAAGCAAGCGGACCACCAGGAGGCTTGACCCTGAGAACAATTAGACTTGAGACCTCAGGAGCCTAAAGAGAGCAGATAGAACCTGGGTGTGAGGATAAAGTTGGGAGGGTGCTGGGCTAACAATGGCAAGCCAGACACAAGAACTCGCAGAAGAGAAAGATCAAGAAGAAATCTTTAACACTCAACAACTTTTACACAGAAAAAATCCAGACAACAGAGCAAACAGCAGAGGAGAACAAACAAGTAGCCATATCCAAACCTTCCCCCGCAAAATGAAAACTGGTCACAATCTCTTGAAGAGTTCAAATCTGAGATTATGAGAAAGATGGAAGGGATCAGGCAAGAAAATAACAGTTTAGAAGGCAGAATTTTGCAATTGAAAAGTGAGGCTCAGAAATAAAATGACTTGATAAGCAAATTGAAGACCAGAAATGACCAGCTAGAAGTCTTGAAGAAGCAAACAGACCAGATTGAAAAGGAAAACCAAAAGATTATAGCCGAAAACCAGTCTAAAAAGGCTAGAATTGGGCAATTCGAAAAAGATGCCCCCAAATGAAAAGAATTGATAAGCAAATTGGAGACCAAATCAAACAGCTGGAAAACAGGATAAACCAAATCACAAAGGAAAATCAAAAGATTACAGCAGAAAACCAGTCTCTAAAGACAAGAATTGGGCAAGTAGAAGCCAATGATCTCTCAAGACAAAAATAATAGGTAAAGCAAAGTCAAAACACTGATAAAATAGAAGGAAACATGAAATATCTCACTGAGAAATTGACATATCAAGAAAACAGGTCTAGAAGAGACAATTTGAGAATCACGATCTTCCTGAAAAAGCAGAAATTAATAGAAATTTGGACTCCATATTAAAAGAAATTATTCAGCAAAACTGCCCTGAAGTTCTACAACAAGAGGGCAATATAGACATTGAAAGGATCCATAGATCACCCTCTACACAAGACCCAGAAAAGACAACCCTCAGGATTATAATAACAAAATTCAAGATCTTCCAAGTAAAAGAAACAATTTTACAAGAATCCAGAAAGAGACCATTCAAATATCAAGGAGCACCAATCAGGATCACACAGTATCTGGCAGCCTCCAAACTACAAGACCTCAAGGCTTGGAATATGATATTCAGAAAAGCGAGAGAACTGGATCTACAACCAAAGATCATCTATCCATCAAAACTGACTATATACTTCCAGGGAAAAGTTTGGGCATTCAACAAGATAGTAGATTTCCAAGTATTTGCACAGAAAAGACCAGGACTAAATGGAAAGTTTGATATCCAACCACAAAAACCAAGAGAAACATGAAAAGGTAAATAAGAAACAGAGGGGAAAGACAGAAAACTCTTATTTTTAAATTTGCCTCTTTAAGGGCTTCAATAAGATCTAATTATTTGTATTCCTATATGCAGATATGTTGAGTGTAATTCTCTGTAGTAAACTCTATTCACTATTATTCTATCCACTATTATAGTAATTAGAAGAATTATTCACAGGGAGGGGTTGGAGTACTTAATGGTCTAAGATGATATTGGGGTGGGTGGGAAAGAGGGGGGTGAATAGTAGATGGCACCAAGAGAAACTTGAATGAATAAGAAAAATAGGATTTTCTATTACACACACAGAGAGCAAGGGAAGTGCAGGGGACAGATACTATGATAATGAGAGGAAGAGAGCATTAAGAGGTAATATTTAAACCTTACTCTCAGTGGAATTAACCCTGAGAGGGAAGAGTAGCTATATCCATTGGGATATAGAACTCTATCTAACCCTACAGAGAAAGTCAGAAGGGATAAACCAAGGTGAGCAGTGGAGTGGGGGGATCAAAAAAGGGAGGAGAGGAGAAGGGGAGGGAATACATTAGGCCTTAAAAATAAAAAGAGGGGGGCAGCTGGGTAGCTCAGTGGATTGAGAGTCAGGCTTAGAGACATGAGGTCCTAGGTTCAAATCCAGCCTCAGACACTTCCCCTCTGTGTGACCCTGGGCAAGTCACTTGATCCCCATTGATCACCCTTACCACTCTTCCTCCTAGGAGCCAATACACAGAAGTTAAGGGTTTAAAAAAATAAAAAGAGGGAAATAATAAGAGAGGAGGTAGAAATGATAGTAAATCAAGGGAGGGGGCAAAGGGGATTAATGTAAAACAAACCACTGGTTTAAAAGGAAATACCGTAAGAAGAAGGGGTAGAACTAGGAGAGGATACCAAAATGTTAGGGAATACCCTGCTAAAAATTATAACCCTGAATGTGAATGGGATGAACTTGCCCATAAAATGGAAACAAATAGCAAAGTGGATTAAAAACCAAAATCCTACCATATGTTGTCTACAAGAAACACATATGTGGTGGGTTGACATACACAGATTTAAGGTAAAAGGTTGGAGCAAAATATTTTGGGCTTCAAATGAGAAAAAGAAGGCAGGAGTGGCTATTATGATTTCTGACAAAGCCAAAGTAAAAATAGATATGATTTAAAAAGACAGGGAAGATTATTACATCCTGATAAAAGGCAGTATAGACAATGAGGAAATAACATTGCTCAATATGTATGCACCACATGGCCTAGCATCCAAATTCCTAAAGGAGAAACTGGCTGAGCTCAAGAAGGAAAAAGATAGTAAAACCATACTAGTGGGAGATGTAAATATACCTCTTTTAGATCTAGATAAATCAAACCAAGAAATAAATAAGAAAGAGATTAAAGACATGAATGAAGTCCTAATGAAGAGGTAAGAGAGGTGAATGAAATCCTAGAAAAATTAGATTTAATAGATATGTGGAGAAAAATAAATAGGGACAAAAAGGAATACACCTTCTTTTCAGCTGCACATGGTACATTCACAAAGATTGACCATGTAATAGGGCATAGAATCATTGTAAACAAATGCAAGAGAGCAGATATAATAAATGTAACCTTTTCAAATCATAATGCAACAAAAATAATAATTAGTAAGGGCACCTGGACAGGCAAATCAAAAACCAACTGTTTTTAAACAATATGATTCTCCAAAACCAGTTTGTCAAAGAAGAAATCATAGAAACAATCAACAATTTCATTGAAGAGAATGACAATGATGAGACATCCTACCAAACTCCATAGGATGCAGCTAAGGCAGTACCCAGGGAAATTTATATCCTTGAGTGCCTATACTAACAAATTAGGTTGGGCAGAGATTCGTGAATTGGGCATGCAAGTTAAAAAACTATAAAGCGAGCAAATTAAAAATCCCCCAGCTGAAAACTAAATTAGAAATACTAAAAATCAAGGGAGAAATTAGTAAAATCAAAAGTAAAAGAACTATTGAATTAATAAATAAGACTAGAAGCTGGTATTTTGAAAAAACAGATAAAATAGACAAAGTACTGGTCAATCTAATAAAGAAAAAGGAAAGAAGAAAACCAAGTTAATAGTATCAAAGATGAAAGGGAGACCTCACCTCTAATGAAGAGGAAATTAAGGCAATCATTAAAAACTATTTTGCCCAATTATATGGCAATAAATATAGCAATCTAGGTGATATGGATAAATATTTACAAAAATATAAATTGCCTAGATGAACAGTAAAAGAAATAGAATACCTAAATAATCCTATATCAGAAAAAGAAATTGAACAAGCCATCAAAGAACTCCCCAATTAAAAATTGCCAGGGCCTGATGGATTCACAAGTGAATTCTATCAAATATTCAAAGAACAACTAATCCCAATAGGAGCCCTACCAAATTCCTTTTATGACACAAACATGGTACTGATTCCAAAGCCAGGTAGATCAAAAACAGAGAAAGAAAACTACAGACCAATCTCCCTAAAGAACATAGATACAAAAATCTTGAACAGAATACTAGCAAGACTCTAGCAAGTGATCAAGAGGATCATCCACCATGATCAAGTGGGATTTATACCAGGAATGCCAGGATGGTTCAACATTAGGAAAACCATCAACATAATTGACCATATCAACAAGCTAACAAACAAAAATCAAATGATTATCTCAATAGATGCTGAAAAAGCCTTTGACAAAATACAGCACCCATTCCTACTGCAAATGCTGGAAAGTATAGGAATAGAAGGACCTTTCCTAAAAAGAATAAACAGTATATATCTAAAACAAATCAACAAGACAGAATGGAACATCAGTGGAATAGACTTGGGGTGAGTGACATTAGCAAGACAGTGTATGATAGACTCAAAGACCCCAACTTTTCAGACAAAATTCCACTATTTGACAAAAACTACTGGGAAAATTGGAAAACAGTAAGGGAGAGATTAGGCTTAGATCAACATCTCACACCCTACACATGTTATGATTAAAAATGATAAAGACTGATATAATAATAGAAATTAGTATTTTAATTAAAGCCATGGCCATGTTGGTAAAATACATATGACCTCGCCTATCTTTTATATTTACTGCTGGAGCCCATCTTCTAGCCAGTCCTCAGGAAGGTCAAGAGCCTCCTCTCAGCCCTCCCCCTGAATTTAAACTCCCCCTGCGGGGGGACCTTCAACATTCTCAGGCCCTAAGACCCATTGGAATCATAGGTAATGTAGTTTGCTATTCCCCACGTGTCCATAGAAAATTTGTTAGACACTTCCAAATATCACTTCCTGGAATTTAACACACCAAGATAAATTCAGAATGAGTGAATGACCTGAATATAAAGAGGGAAAGTATAAATAAATTAAGTGAACACAGAATAGTATAGTTGTCAGATCTCTGGGAAAGGAAAGATTTTAAAACCAAGCAAGAGTTAGAGAAAATTACAAAGTGTAAAATAAATGATTTTGATTATACTAAATTAAAAAGCTTTTGTACAAACAAAAACAATGCAACCAAAATCAGAAGTGAAACAATAAATTGGGAAAAAATCTTTATAACAAAAAACTCTGACAGGGGTCTAATTACTCAAATATACAAGGAGCTAAACCAATTGTATAAAAAATCAAGCCATTCCCCAATGGATAAATGGGCAAGGGACATGAATAGGCAATTTTCAGATAAAGAAATCAAAAGTATCAATAAGCACATGAGAAAGTGTTCTAAATCTCTAATAATTCGAGAAATGCAAATTAAAACAACTCTGAGGTGTCACCTCACACCTAGCAGATTGGCTAAAATGATAGAAGGGGAGAATAATGAATGTTGGAGGGGATGTGGCCAAATTGGGACATTAATGCTTTGCTGGCGGAGTTGTGAACTGATCCAACCATTCTGGCTGGCAATTTGGAACTATGCTGAAAGGGCTATAAAAGATTGCCTGCTCTTGATCCAGCCATACTATTGTTGGGTTCGTACCCCAAAGAGATCATAGATAAACAAACTTGTACCAAACTATTTATAGCCATTCTTTTTGTGGTGGCAAAAAACAGGAAGACCAGGGTATGCCCTTCTATTGGAGAATGGCTGAACAAATTGTGGTATATGCTGGAGATGGAATACTATTGTGTTGATAGGAATAATAAACTGGAGGAATTCCATGTGAACTGGAAAGACCTTCAGGAATTGATGCAGAGTGAAAGGAGCAGAGCCAGAAGAACATTGTATACAGAGACTAATATACTGTGGTAAAATCGAATGTAATGGACTTCTGTACTTGCAGCAATGCAATGACCCAGGACAATTCTGAGGTACTTATGGAAAAGCACACTACCCACATTCAGAGGAAGAACTACAGGAGAGGAAACACAAAAGAAAAGCAGCTGCTTGAATACGTGTGTTTAGGTGGACATGATTGGCGATGTAGACTTGAAACTACCACACCAAAGCAACTATCAACAATTTGGAAATAGGTCTTGATTAATGACACATGTTAAAACCAGTGGAAATGCGCATTGGCTAGGGGCGGAGGGGGAAGTTGGGGGCTGAATGCGAAAGTAAGAACATGAATCATGTAACCATGATAATTTTTCTAAAAAATAAAAAATTATTTTAAATAAAGAAAAAATACATAGTACATACAAACTAATATATTTTGATTTCTAGATGGAGAGAGCCCAGAATAAAAAAGACTCCATCTTGGAAGTGACACCTGAGTTATGTTTTGAAGGAAATTTGGGCTTCAAAAAGACAGCGATGAGGGAGTTATATATTCAGCAGCTATTATGGCATAGATGCCTACATAGTGGATATATAAAGTGGAATAAAATTCTGTGCATGGTCTATGTAGGGGCACGTAGGTGGGGAGTAGATGGAGTGAAGTATCTGAAGTCATGACTACTCATCTTCCTCAGTTCAAATCTGGCTCAGACACTTACTAGGTGTGTGACACTCATGTATAAAATGAGGTGGAGAAGGAAATAACAAACCAGTCCAGTATATTTGATAAGAAACCTGAAATAGCATATGAAGAATTGGACATGATATTGTCTATTCAGGCAGAAGGATGAGGAAGTATAGAATTGAAATCCATGAAGTGTCCTTGAGAATTTCATGGTTAAACTTAGTAAGGGAAGTAGTTGATTTTTTTCTGATTAATCCAGGGTAAATTTTAATGGACGAGGTTGGAAAGTCAGGAGCTTACTTCCTATAGTACAGTTCTCTCAATCTTCCAAAGCTCTTTTCCCTCACTTTTGCCTTAGTTTTTCTGGCTTCCTTCAAGACTCATTTCAGATTCCACATTTATAGAAGGCCTTTCCCAGTTCTAGCAGTTGCTAGTGACTTCTCTGAGATCTGTTTTTTCCCGCTCTGTATCTTATATGTACTCAGTTATTTTACATCGTACCTTGCTCAGGAGTGCAGAGATGATCTTTTGACTTATTTTGTATTCCCAGTGTTAGGTAAAATGCCTGCTACTAGTGACTATTCTCAATAAAGATTCATTGACTGATTGCAAAATAAGGCAGTTGAAGTAGATGGTTTTTAAGGCCACTGGAGGATTGGCTTATTGCTAGACTGTAGATGACACAAGTGACTCCATGCTTGACCACTAATTGATCTACTTTATGTACCAGGATGTTTTTGTGTACCCAGGAGTAGTTAATCAGATATATCTAGCCAAGGAATTTGAAGATCTCTTGAATATTTTCAGTATATTTTGCAATGTTAGCAAACATTCCTAATGCCCTTGAATATTCAATAAGTCAGTCAATATGATGATTGACTGCCCCATGGTCCCTCATCCACTGAGAATCTATGAATCTATGGATCAGCCCAGTAACAAAAATTATAAGATTATAATTATAATTATAAGATGTTTGGGATCTCAATTGGGGTGCATATCCTACAGTGTTCTAATGCTTCCACCCATGGCAGAGATCCCCATGCTTACATGGCTAAGATTAAAAAACTGTATGACTTGTGATCCTTTGAGTACTTATGTTCCTTATTAGCACCTCACACCCAATCTCTTTATATTCCCTTTCTGCTCAAAATCTATAATGTTGTGATTCTCCAGTACAAAAAATGTATATTCCTCTCTTTCAAAATGAAGAGAGAATGTGAGAGACATTTTCCTGAAAGTTTTTTTTAATTTGATGTTTTCCTAGGATGCATAGTCTTTTATTATACACTTGACTATGTCAGGATATATTGAATGTTTGCTTTTTAAGCATAAACATAACTTCAGCCTGCTTAAACTTAATCAGCAGTGTCTTTTGCTTTGATGGATGGGTCTTCTCTAGACTGGCATAAATTATAACCAAGCCAAACCCTGTTAAGAATCTCTGCATAGTGAACTGTTCAGCAAAGATGTGCTTTCATTTAAGTTGATTTTATTTTATTTTTTAAACAGTGCTGTGCTGAAAGGAAGGAGCTATCATATTTAAAGAGAAATTTGCATTTTTAGTATTGAAGTTGTGTATGGTGTTTAGTTTATGATGACTGTGGGGAAAAATCAATGTATTCTCATCTCCTGAGTTTGGTGCAAATCAAAGGAAAGCCATGCAGGGAGTCTCCTTGAAGAATTTCTTTAAAAGAATATGGTTGACTGCAGAACTTGACATGAGAACAGAAGGAAAAATAGAAAAAAATGATTAAAACAAAGTAGCTTCAATGTGTTACAAGAAACAGGATGACAAATTATTTTTTCTTCCATCTGATTTCAATTCTTGTCAGAGAAGGAAATAACAGTATTATGATCCAATGCATAATACAAAATATTCTGTATTTTTTTTTGTTCCAATTCATGCAGTCCACAGCCACTTCCATTCTGACAACAAAATTTGCACAATCTCACCCTTCCCATTTGAATGTGCCTCCATATTTGTTCCTGGCTTCCATTTTTTGCTTTCCCTCAGAGCAACCATTATGTTTCTTTTTACTTTCTCTTCTTAAACATTAGATTCACACAATCCATACTATTCCTTCATTTTCTATGTAAACATCCCTCTAACTTATTTCTCTATTTTTAAGTAGTAGTTTTTTTAACTAAATGTTTTTAGGGAGGACAGGTCCTTTACTGAAGTTTTCTTCCACAATGTCCCATTGTGTTGTAGAGAAGACCTTGTATCCTCTAAAGTTAGGATGTTTGTTAAATTGACTTGTAGTTTCTGGACTTAAAAAGTTTTTAATATGGGCTTGGATCAGATTGTATATTTTAGCTGAGGACACTAATAGCTAACCTTATAGGAGCTTATCCCCAGATTAGCTAAAGTTTGATGAAATTTTTGACCACAGCAAGTCATACCACCTGCTAAATTCTAGAAGAGACACATCTATTTTCTTAGAGGCAGTAGCCTCAGATATGTAGCACATGCTGTATGGCTTCTATGCCAAATTCTACTCACACAAATGAACTGAATTCCCAGAATATACCTATCATATCCATTCAAGGCTCTGGAGTTAGCCCTGGGGGTTTAATGATATAGCTCATGAATTATCCATTTGTCAGTCAGTTAGTTACCTTTTAGAAAAGGGTTTTTAGCAAAGTGGTATAAGAAGAGTTGGTGCAACCATTATCCCCAAACTGTTACACACTCCCACCAGCATACATATGACTTAGCAGAAAGTAAGATTGAGCCTAGAGAGTACATATGGCCAAGGGGCCATTCAAAGTCTTGAATGCAAGAAGTCCTTTTTTCCCTTTGTGAAGTGCTCAAGGAGCATGCTGTAGATTCTTTGCTAGACTCTTTGTAGAACTATGAATCTGTCTAGACTGTCCTTGGCTTCTGGTGTGGATACTGCTGCCAGCAGCTACTGTTCATAGAGAGACAGTGTGAGGATGCTGAAGGGAAGAAGAGAAATCCATAATCCTCCAGATCCTTCTAAGTTCACCAGGTCTCTCTCTGGCAAAAGCCAAAGCCAAACTGCAAGTGTTCTCCTCTCTTCCCCTCTCTTTCCTTGTAATTCCCTTTCAGGAGGGTTAGTTGGACCACATTGTCCTCATTTCAAAGTTCACCATTCAACACAGCTCAGTATTTTATAAAGAACCATTAAGGGCATGACCAAATTTCCTCAGCCAACCTAAACACTTTTCTTGAGCAATAACACTTCCAGTTTAACCAGTGACCATCAAAGATATCTAAATTAATCAAGACCTTTTCACACTTAATTGAAATTTTATTGAATGAAAATAAACAAAATTAAAATTTTGAATTTTTTAAATTGATTTTATTCAATAGAAGCTAATTCCCATCTAATAAAGGTATAAGAATGGAGTCTTTTATCATTTACTTCAGGTAGAATGAGGTATTTACTCAATCGATCTACTATTCTTAAGGATGAAGTCAGAGATACATGGAAAATTTTAGTATGAAGGATATATAAGACTGGACAAAGAAGGAAAATCAGTCATATAGCAAGAATGAAAGACAGTACAGATGAACAACCTGAGTAATATGCCTGTGGTTACTATTAGATTCTGAATTCTCTAGTCTAAGTCTATGCAATTTTTCATCCTTATATCCCCAGAACTTAGAAGAGTGCTTTTTTTTTATTTTGCGGGCACTTAATAACTATTTGATAAATTGAATTAAGATAACAATAACAGAAACAATAAAAAAGGCTTCCAAATATTATACTACCAAGTAGATCTGTTGTTGGATTTGGAGAAAGCATGTCAGAATCACATGCAAAGGCATGAAGAAAATACCTACATTTAATCTTGTATCCCCAAAAATATTAACAAAGGGAGTTAAACTTTATGTTGAGAAAATAAGAGGGGGAAAGTAGATTTAATTGACTCATTTTATGACTTTGATAACATCTTAGAGATTCCTATAAGCTACTAAGTTTTATGTTCTCTTTCTTTCATTTTCTTTTTTTATCCCTTTTCCCTTCCTTCTTTTCTTCCTTCCTTCCTTTCTTCCTTCCTTCCTTCCATCCTTCCTTCCTTCCTTCCATCCTTCCTTCCTTCCTTCCTTCCTTCCTTCC
>NC_058133.1:116199153-116207215 GCF_016433145.1 Gracilinanus agilis
CTTCCTTCCTTCCTTCCTTCCTTCCTTCCTTCCTTCCTTCCTTCCTTCCTTCCTTCCTTCCTTCCTGATTTGAAACCAGGACCTCCCATTTCCAGGCCTGACTTTCTATCCACTGAGCAACCTAGCTGCCCTCCCCAGCCCCCTGCTTTTTTTCTTCTTGATATTGTGAGAGGTGATTCCCATATATTCTCTCCCTAGAATTTGCCTGGCCTTCTTTAGTCAGGATCTTTTGCCCACTTTACCCTTGTACCTGTGAGAAGGTAAAATGAACCCTTCTGATGTTGAAGGGAGAATTGGGCTGGCCTAACTCTTGCCTTAAATGTTAGTAATATTTATGCTTAGGGCCCTGTAGTGAGCTTTAATTACTGTTTGCCTAGGAGGCCTTTGTGTCAGGATCCTGACATGGATAGCAGAAGTACAAAGTTCAGGGAACAGACCACTAAATTTATTCTTAGCCCCCTAAAACTGTTTGAGAAGATTTCTGAAGCAAATGCATTGTTTGGACGACAAACACCTCCCATTGAGCAAACAGATCCTGCACAGAGACAAGTTTGATAACAGTAAAAATGGGAACTGCCACCAACGTTTACACTTATATTTGAATTTGTTCTTTTGAAACATGGTTTTATTCTTATAATAGAAGGGATACAGTGAGATGCCTGTTTGTTTCTTGTAGGAACTTCTGTTCTTATTCTGAGAGTTGGCTTGGGGACTTCCCAAGGGTTTGGGATGTCTCTGAGCTTCTGGAATGGAAACAGGTTTTTAATAATGAAACAGCTGCTGGGTTGATAAAGTACCAGTTACTGAACTCAGAAATAAGGAAAACTGATGTTATATGCCTTTTCCTTTCCCTTAAGTAGATACTCAAATATTGAAGTAGTTTCTCTCTTATAAAACTAGACCCACTGCAGAGTGACGTTTGTATATGAACAAATAAACAACCCCAAGCCCCCACTACCACTAGGACACCCAGAAACATATATCCCAATACCAGACAATATTGCTTTTAGGGTTTTCTGATCTGTGAAGAAAAGTAAAGCCAGAATGTGGGTGCTGGATTTTAACAAATGGTAATGGTAAGGATATTGGAGATAATGATAAGGACAAAAAAGTGCTTAGTATCCTAGGAACTCCATATTCTGGTCCTAATTCGTTTTTCCTGGTATATATCCTATCTTTTAGCCGAACTAGACCACTCTCTCTCTCTCTGCTCCCCATGCATGCCTAGGATTTTTCTATTTGCTCATGCCATTCTTATTACCTTCCATGCCCCACCTCATTCATTTTTGCTATATGAAATCCTGCCTCTCCTTTAAGGTGCAATGCAAATTCTACCTCCTTCATCATGCCTTTCATGATTTAGGTCCCTAATTCCTTACCCAATTAGATGTATCCTTCTTTGAGTCCATATTGCATTTTGGTATTTCTACAATATCAGAGAATTTCAGAAACAAAAGTGACCTCAGGGTTCATCTCAACAAATCCATACCTGGCCAAGAGTCTCTTCTACAATATCCAAGATATAACCTCTGCTTAAAGAATTCTGGTAATGAAAACCTACTATCTTCTGTTTTAATGCTTAATATATTCTTTTTATGTTATAGTTGTCCATATACTTCTCTTATCCTTTCTACTAGAAAGCAAATTCCTCAAGGAATCCATGGGAGGACAGGGACACAAATCTTATGGAATGAGATGACAGTCTATACCAGGGGTCGGCAACATATAGCTCTCGAGCCATATCTGCCTCTTTTGAAGGCCAGATATGGCTCTTTCTGCGAGAGCCATAAAGTCAATTTTTTTTTCAGGCGCTGATACAGGAGCACACACTGTCAGCACTGTACAGCTCTCACGCAATTGCATTTTAAAAAATGTGGCATTTAAGTAGAACATCATATCATCTGCAAAGAGTGATAGTTTAGTCTCCTCATTGCCTGTCAAACTACCAAAAAACTTTTTTTACTGAATTAGAAAAAACTATAACAAAGTTCATTTGGAAGAACAAAAGACCAAAAATATTTCTGCATAAAGGAAGTCAATCCCTAAGGGACTAACTACATAAAAGAACTGAATGACATTTGCAGCCATTAACAGCTTTTAAAGTTCTTTCCTTTTTTCTTAACTCAGAATTTATCAATCTGTCAACCAAAAAATATTTATTGAATGTCTTCATTTTTTTACCTTGCTATATCTGATGGGAAATATGAAAAAGAAATATAAGATGTGGTTATTGTCATCAAAGACTTTTCATACTAGCTGTGCCACACAAAATTAATCAATGGGAAATTAACAACTGAATAGGAAAATAATTATATCATTGAATTCTCAATTGTGTGGGCTTTGTGGATTAGAGAAGATGAACATATTTCTGAGAGATTAAAGAGACTGCCTGTCTAGAGTAGAAGATTTGTGTTAGGTAATAATTAAAAAGATCTAATTATAAAGAATCTTGAAATCCAAGGAGAGGTAGCCAGGTTATTCAGTGGTAGCCTATTAGATCTAGACTTAGGGAGATCTGAATTAAAATCAGACACTGAATAGCTGTGTAACTCTAAGCAGATTACTTAAACTCTGTCTCAGTTTCCTCATTGTTAAGTGGGGATTATAATAGCACCTAATTTCTAGGGTTGTTGTGAAGATTGAGAACATATTTGTAAAATGCCTAGCATAGTACCCTTAATGCTTATTCATTTCCCCTTCTCAGGAAGTCTGGGTTAATTTGGGTAATATACTTAGGTTCAGGTTTAAATTGATCAATACCACATTCTCAGTGCATAGTGTAGGCTAGGCAAATTGAGAGATTTTGTTTGACTGGTTCCTATGAAGAGGGGGAGAGACAGGAAGTGATGTGGAAAAGGGACTATAAAAGACAGGATCAAAGGATAAGATTCACTCTTGGTTTCCTTGGTTCTTCCATGAGGAGACCCTCTCTTGGTTGGTGCTTCGATGGGATACTCTTTTCAGCATGAGCTCTGGTAAGATTCTTGGAGGCAGTCACCTTTTCCTGGAATCATTCTGGCCTGGAGCTTTCTGCTCTGGAGAGGCTTGCTGGGTGACTGAATAGAGCTGAAGGAAGAAACTTGTGTTGGTGGACTCCTGCCTGTAGATGCCACCGGGACTTCCATGTGGAGATTGGGACTCGAGGGAGCCACTGCCAGGGGCTGAGTTGAACTTCACCAGAGCAGCACTTAGGGCAGTAAGCTAGACAAGGTTCTGTCTCCTTCCTACATTTCCCACTTTCAATATCTCTACCTTGTTGTAAATAAAAGCTGCTAACAGTCATTGTTGACTGAAGGCCTAATATTTTATAAATGGTGACCACAATCTCACTTTTATAACTTTCATATTGAGTCAAACCTAATTTTAATTCTTACAGAAGTCAGGAAGATCTGACTTCAAATTCAGCCATAGACATTTAATAGCTGTGTGACCCTGGACGAGGCACTTATCCTTGTTTGCTTTGGTCTCCCCATCTATAAAATCATCTGGTGAAGAAAATGGCAAACCACTCCAATATATTTTCTAGGACAAACTCATGAAGAGTCAGGCATGACTTAACAACAACAACAATTCAGACTGTCCCTGAAAATAGCCTCTAACCTCAAGGATTTTGTGTTCTAATTAGAGATCTGGAGGTATACACATTGATGGAACAACTTTGTATAGCAATGCAAATTGACACAGTACTGACATAGTACAGACCAGACAGAGATATTGAGTGGTGGCAAAAAAATGAGAACATGTTGAGTAGCAGAACAGTTAGGTAACTTTTATAATAGATCACATTTATGGTATTCAGTCAAATCAATAAACATTTATTAAGTGCCTACTACATGTCTGGCATGTAGTAGGTTTTAATATTTATTTGGTACACACAACAATCCAAAGAAGTGGTTTATATGGCCCGTATGCTTCTCTACTTTACACGCTCCCCTGAAAGCTATATTCATGATCAAATATTCTTTGGGTGAGCACTTATTAAAAGACTCCATAGCACATAAGCCCTGTTAGGATCCAGTGTTTCTTTTTAATCAGAGTATATCAAAGAACTTGTTAATATAAAGCAAAGGCATTGAATTAAACATAATATCAAGTTAATAACAAGGAAAAATCTCCATTGTTCCACTCTCAAGACACACACATCTTCCACAGATTTCCATTCTGTTGACAGGATGGGGAACATGGATACCCCTAAAAAACTTCAACATGTAGTTTTTTTCTCCTCTGGCTTTAAAGCTCCCATTTGTTATTTCCCTGAAGAGCTACTCATATCATCTACTGGGATACTTTCTCCACTTAACTGAATGCTGATGATATAATTTGCTGGGCTGATCTTTTCTGTTGCTGAGTTTCCATCTGTTGCTTCTTCATTGAACTGCTACTCCAATCTGTTGCTTCTCTTCATAACTGCAATTAATAAGAAGGTACTTTGCATGGAGGAGTGCATGAAACTCCTTTGTGAGTTAGCCCATAACCTCAGGGATTTTATTGCTCTTTTGTGAGTTAGTAAGCATACACCCAACTAGATCAGCAAAAAATACTTGAGGACAAATTTTGCCTTTTTTTTTTGGTTATTTTGCTTTCCCTTTAATAATTATACCATATTTGCATTAGCTTAAGTAAATTACTTTCAACTCCCATCATATCCTGGCACCTATGCAGATTACTCTAGAATTTCATTTATCAGTAATATGTTATCAATAATGTATTTATTGTGTTATAATCATAATGTCTATTATCAATTATGTAATTAGGGTGGGTGGAGCTGACAACTCTAGCTAACATTTTTGTAGCTACTCCTACATTTCTGCTTTTCCAATAATAACATATTTATAGAGAGTTTTAAGGTTTCCTCACAACAACCCTGTGGAATGGCCATATGAGTTTTATTGTCCTCATTTGATCTGAGACTAAGGGTCAAAGAGATTAAGTGAGTTTCCCTATGAATGAACAAAAGTGGGGCCCAGAAATTATTGTTCTTTTCTCTATTGCACCCTGGCTCTGTTTTAAGAAAAAGATTTCTAATTTCTTAAATAAGTAAGAACTTATTTCTTACTTTCAATTCCTGCCTTTCTCTACCAATTAATTGTGGAAGATTTTTGTTACTTGGGGAGGAGAAAGTATCTCCATATCTATATCTATATCTATATCTATATCTATATCTATATCTATGTTTTTAATGAAGGAGATAGGCTGATTGATTCATGTTTGCACTAACAGGTTGTAAGGATCTCCCATATGCTTTAGGTTCATTTCCAGATCTCAGGATTTCAGGTTTCAAAGAGGAAAACTATTGATAGCACCTCATCTCAGACACATGGTTAGCCCGACACCTTTGTTCACCCAAAACTCTTTCTTTCTTGATCTCTGTAAGCCTGATTTTTCTATCTTCTGCTGATCTTTGCCAGCTGCCAACAGTAAAGACACACAGTCTGAAGCTATGCTTCAGGGAGTTATTAAAGTTTGTCTTTCTGTCTATACTTTTGGCAGTTATTTCACTGTACCACTGGGCAGCTATATGGTTACCAGCTGGCATGGGAGGCTGCAGTCACATAGTATCATCTCCCAGATCTCTACTTTCTCTTTTTCTCTGACACTTCCACCTGCCACCATGCTTATCAGTCAAGTAAAGGGAAGGCCAAGGGAGGTACAGCACTAAATATGTAGAAACTGAGACTGTTGTAGAAATAATTATAGAAACTCAGAATCAGTTCTTCCATAGGCAGGGAGCCATATCAGAAAAAGGGAACTCTACCTTTTTCTCAGGTTCTATTAAATCATGATATAAATCTCATGAGGACACAGACTAGGAGTTTTCTGTTGTTTATAGGTTTGTTCTCTAAGAAGGAAGGCGACAGACATATATTAAGTTTCTACTATGTGCCTCCATTGTGATAAACACTTTAAAAACATCATCTTATACAAAACAGTCTGATGGCTTTCATTTCAGTTTGGTTGATATAAAACAATGGGCAACTCAGGCAAGGGAATTTCATTCAGCTGATTTAAGTTATGGTGTTATCAGTGCCCAGCCTTGTTGCGTGTCTTCATCCTATGTCTAATAAATCACCTTTTGTTAACTGTTGAAAAAAATTTTAAATCATCTTATTTGAACCTCACAACTATATCTCCATTCTAGAGTTGAGGAAAGTAAGGCAGGCAGAGGTTACCTGACTTTACCAGTTATTAAGTGTCTAAGGATGGATTGGAATTCATGTCTTCTTGACTTCAGGTCCAGCACTTTTTCCACTACCCACTTAGCTTAGTATTTTGTTGTTGATGAGTTGCAGTTGTGTCTTTACAGTCTTCATTTGACTCTTCATGACCCCATTTGTTATTTTCTTGGCAGTGATTCTGTAGTGAGTTGTCATTTCCTTCTTCATCTCATTTTGCAGATGAAAAAACTGAGGCAAACAGGGTTAAGTGACTTTCCCAGGGTTACACAGCCAGTAAGTGTCTATGACCAGATTTGAACTCAGAAAGATGGGTCTTTTTGACTTTTACTACAAGGATTCTAGCCACTTCACCACCTACCTGGTAGGGGGAATTCAGCATAGGGAGTTTATTATAGTGTAAACTAGAGGCAGAAAGAATCCCACAAGAACTGGGAGCCAGAATGCCAGAGTCCTATTTCCAAAACCATTACCATGAAAGATGTTTAGAAGCCATTCCTATTGTACTTAGCTGAAGGATAGGATGAACAACCTAGATACAGTTCTCAGGATCCTGGCAGTTCAGTTTTCAGCACTGAGCCAGGAAAGAACAAACAATGTGAATGCAATACCTGCTGTACCCAGTCCATTTAAAAAGAAAAACAAAAACATTTTAGAAATCTAGAAGATAGCATCTGTTTCTAATTAATAGGTTATTTGGGATCAGTATATTTTTCATAGACTGGCTTATTGCTATGTATTTATGAATACTCAGCCTTCTGTAATGAAATCCATTTTGGAAATGGAAGTAGATAATTATTTTTATACCTTTTAATCATTTTTGTGCAAAACAATGAACTAGGAAGCATTCAGCTCCTGGAATATATCTGATTACAGAAGGACAAATTATTCACTTAGATTATAATGCAAATATGCATTGTTTCTTAATGATAACTGTTATCAGAGTTTCTCATTTTTATTTATTTTTTTAATGACACTTCTTTTTCCTCACTGTTAAATTTATGTTAGAAAAGATTTCTTGTGTTTGAAAAAACAAGAACATTCAAAAGAAAGAGTTTGGAGTCATAGATTCTAGACCTAGTTCTTATGACTGACTTCTTTTTTCTAAAGGTAACAGCCCTTTGATGCTTCAGAATAGTTCATTTCCATATCTCTGTATTGCACTCCCTATTGGACTCCAAACTTCTTCATTTCTCTGACTCCCCTCTTCTACCTCTCTCTCTCAATAGTTAATCTTATCCCCTCCATTACCAGAAGATTGAGACTATCTTTGGTTAACTCTCAATTCCTCTCCTCTCTTCCTTTAGACTACTCTATGTTCTTACCCAATAATAGTGCCTGGCACAGAGTAGATGCTTAATAAATGCTTGTTGACTATTAATTGATTGATCTTCCCTTCACTACATTCTCAGAGACTCTGCCCTTCTTCCTTTCTAAAGATAAGTCCTTCCCCCATGCCCTTGAATGCCCACCCATATCCTCTTGGCTCTGGCTTTATCAGTATTTTCTCTCCCTCAAACATTTTCCCTCTTCCCTGGTCCATTTTCTTTCAACTAAAAATATTCTTACTTCTCCATCATCCTGCAGAAAAACAAAGGATATGACAATAATAATAACTTACATTTATGTAGTACCCTATAATTTGCAAAGCCCTTTCCATACTATCTGTAAAAATGAAAAATAAATACCAGGAAACAGTTATCTGAACCATATTGACATTTACTGTAGAAAATTGTAAACTACAAAATGTCAGGATCCAGGCCCATCCCAGGTCAGCTAAAGACCCAATGCTTTTGCATCACAGGTGTGTGTGTGTGTGTGTGTGTGTGTGTGTGCGTGTGTGTGTCACACATGGGCATCTGCACATACACACATACATATCACATACA
>NC_058133.1:116210210-116246160 GCF_016433145.1 Gracilinanus agilis
TATATATATATATATATAGTAACTATACTTGATTATAATTAGTTTCCTTTATAATTCTATTTATTTTATGTGTCATGAAAAGGAGTCCATAGGTATCAAAATGTTGTCAGAAGCATTAATTATTAAAAACCCATGACTTGACTTGTTCTTGAGTGGATTTTTGCAAGGAATAGAAAGACCATTGGCTTTGGAGTCGCAAGACTTAAAATTAAAATTCTGCCTCTGATCTTTACTAACTGAATTTTGAGGCAAGTCATTTAGCCTTCTTGGGTCTCAGGTTCCTTGTCTGTTAATGAAAGGATTTGAGGTTTCTTTTACCTCTGTTTTTATGAGCTTATTGCGTCTCCAAAGAAATGATGTGGAGTCTCCATGGATTTTCATTTTTTTAAATCTCTTTACATTTCTTTCTGTCTCAGTCTTTTCCTGTATGTCCCTTTCTGTATTTTTCCTTACCTTCATCCCCCCTCCCTTCCTCATCTGTATGATCAAACTTGTATTGCAATTTCATTTTGTTTCAGCGTTGACTTAACTTTTGGGAGACCTGCTCTCACTCTGAGTAAAGAGCTTTCTCTCAATGTCTGTGTGGCACCTGGCAGCTTCAGCATTGCTACCATGCAGAAAAGTTGTTGGTTCAAAGGAACCCTCTTCATTAGTCACAGGCCTGAGATGGAGCTTGGGAGCAGCAGCTGAGCCTAGCAGAGCAGGAGAGGGGGATGATATGCCACTTAGATGTCAGTTCTTCAGACTTAGTTGGGGGATTGGGAGGGTCTAATGAAAGGCTGAGGTAGGCAGCAGTGTTGTAGGAGAAGTCATATTTCAATTTGTGCCGGCAGTTGCAAAGCTGGGCTGTCAGTCAGTGGCAGTTCTTTTAGGTTTTTTCATTGGTTCCACTCTGTGTGCCCCTGTAGTTCCTGGAGTGGGGTGTACCTGCCTTATCCATGGTTCTGATGGCTCATGTTGAGTAATAAATTTTTCTTTTCCAAGTCTGTACTGTTCTCCATTAAGTTTTCTAGAAGAGATGTAACTCCTGTTAAATTTAACTTTTTCTAGCCAGGAACAAGGGGGTAATGATTATTTATACAAACTGGTGCTTAAATTCCTTCATAATTTATACTGTTTTGATTTTGTTTTCATGTGTTGTTTTTTAAAACAACTTTCCTGCCCAATCATTCTCTTATACATTTAAGGGATTGTGGAATTGCAAGAGAGAACTCAGATCTAGTGGTTAGCACAGTACTTAGCTCATAGTAGGTGATTAATAAATGCTTATTAATTGATAGTAATTGATTGATCCAATGAATTCTACTTTTACCTAGGAGAACATTTTCATAACTGTTTGACTTCCTTGCTCTAATAATTACTAGTTTTGTAATCCTGGGCAAACCACTTAAGACTGGAGTGTTCATTTTCTTATCTGTATAATGGGGATGGGGGCAGAATCAAGATGGTGGCTTATAAGCAGTGAAAGTCAAGTCCTCTGTGAAAACCGTTTCACATCAATAAAAAACAAAGTGTTTCAAGGGCCCAAACCAAATACAACAGGACAGAGCTGGGGGACCCTCCTGCTCTATTCAAATGAAAAGGTATGCAGAGAAGATTGAATTCTAGGGTTTAAGGAAAAGAAAAAAGGAAGGTCCCAGGACCCTTCTCCCATCTACTGTGCTGAGACTCAGGAGGTTGCTGGGATCTCAGGGCAAGGGTTCTAGCCCGGAGGGAGTGCCTTGCTACCACAGCTACTCGAGGCTCAGTGTAAGAAGGGGGTAAAAAGGGGGTGGATGAATATTAAAAGGTTTGGCCGCCAGAGTATTGAATAATTATTAATCCCCAATTAAAAAATAACCTCAAGTCAAAATGACTTCTGTGGAAGTTTATTTACAAATGAAAAGAGGGAAGAGAAAATGAGAAAATCAGAGAGAGGATAGGATAGGATAAGTAATCTAACACACTAAGTAATTTCCTGAAGTCCCCTAGTCTAACCCTGGCAGATCTAATTAGTCCTCAACCAGAGGAGGCTCGGCCTTGAGCTTAAGGCCGGAGGGCCCCCGGAGGTGAATGAAGCAGAAGCTTTAGTCACAGAGTCTTTTCTGAAAGAACAGTTCCTTTAGAGAAGTCCAGGAAGATTTAGTGTTTACACTCACCACATGTAATTCCAAAGGAAAGATTAACAGTAGTCTCACTTAGTCCAAGGTCTCAGTCAGTGGTTGGAGTTCCACCAGGTCCTAGTCACCTACCACAAGAAGAAGCAAGCAGCCAAGAGCCAAAAAAAGGCTGAGCCACGGAAGTTCTTTCAGTTTACCTAGGTCATTTCTTTCATCCCTTCCTGTGCCTCCCTTCCAGTTTACGTGTCCAATCACAACAGACACTTTTCTTAAGACTGCCTAGGGGGAAGTCAGTCAATTCTGATTGTCACCCATTCTTGCACACTTGTGTTATAGACCTCCCCACTTGAGAGTTAAGTGGAGTTGTTTTCACTTTTGGTGATTAGATTTGAGAGCAGGCAAGGTAGATTTAATCTCATTATCACATCAGAGCTCTGACACAGCTGGCAGGGAGGCAGCTGGAAGAGAGGGGCAGAGAGGGGGGCAGCCTGGTCACAGCCTTCAGCCAACACCCCTCCTCAACCCACTCATCTGAGACCTGCAGTAAGAATCTGACTGACTAGGATTCCAGGGTGAAGGCTGAAACTTTAACAGAGTACCTTGGTACCACCATAGAAAGCTCAGGGCTCTGACTGGGCAGCTGGCAGGGAGATGGCTGGCAGAAGGGAAGAGAGGAGGATGGAGGAGAGCAAATGCCTTCAGCCTCCACACATTCACTTTCACTTTCACCTTCAGCTTCAACTTCTGCTTCTGCTAGCAGCTGGGAAAGATCTAGCCTCAGGGTTCATTAATACAACAGGTCTTCCCCATCAGCCTAATCCAGTTAATCATCAGAGCAGAGAAGAAGCCCCTTCAGGACAGAATTGCCCAAACCCACAGATCCAGAAAATAAACAGAATAGAAAGAATACAGCCAGTGACAGGGAGGGAGGAGGGGAGAAGGGAAAAATACAAGTAAACAACAGAAAAAGAAAAAAGATATTACAATCGAGAGATTCTATCCAGGTAATGAACAAAGAACAAATGGAACAGATGAGGACCAAGGAACACCAAGCAAAAACTCAGGAACTCAAGCAAATTGGACACAGAGTTTGGAAGAACTCAAAACACAATTCAAAAAACAATTCAGGGGGCAGCTGGGTGGCTCAGTGGATTGAGAGCTGGCCTAGAAATGGGAGGTCCTAGGTTCAAGTCTGGCCTCAGATACTTCCCAGCTGTGTGACCTTGGGCAAGTCACTTGACCCCCGTTGCCTACCCTTACCACTCTTCAGCCTTGGAGCCAATACACAGTATTGACTGTAAGATGGAAGGTAAGGGTTTTTAAAAAACAGTTAAGAGAGCCTGAAGAAAATTTGGTAAAGAACTTAAAAAGCAAAATAGGTCATCTGGAAATGGAGGCACATGAACTAAAACAAAAAAATAGTGTCTTTAAAGCCAAAATTGAGCAGCTTGAAAATGAGGCAAAGAGAGTGAAAGATGACCTACAAAGAGAAACAGACCAAAAGGAAAAGGATGATCAAAAAGCCAGGGATGAAATTCAGTCTTTAAAAATTAGAATCCAACAACTAGAAGCAAATGCAAAAATCTAAAGAACAAAATTAAAAGAATGAAAAAATGGAGGAAAATATGAAAAACCTCATTGATAAAACAACAGACATGGAAAACAAATCTAGAAGAGATAATTTAAGAATTATTGGATTACCAGAAAATCATGACAAAACAAAAAAGCCTGAACATCATTCTACAGGGAATTATCCAAGAAAACTGTCTTGACATTCTTGAACAAGAGCAAAGTAGAGATTGAAAGAATCCACAGATCACCTCCTGCATTAAATCCCCAATCGACAACTCCAAGGAATGTTATAGTCAAATTTATGAACTTCCAGACGAAGGAAAATATACTTACAAGCTGCTAAAAAGAAATCATTCAGATATCATTTAGCTACAGTTAGGCTAACGTAGGACCTGTCCATATCTATACAAAAAAAAAGTTACTACAGTACCTTTTGTGGTTGCAAAGGATTAGAAACAATGTAGATGTCCATTATTTGGAGAGTCACAGAACAAATTGATGTTCATAAATATTATGAAATATTATGGTGCTGTGAGAAAAAATGAATATGAAGAATACAGAGGAAATATGTATGAATAACTCCATAAAATAAGTGGAAACATGAAATTAATTTACATAATGTCCTGAGTCTAAAACCTCCAGAGGCAGAATCAAAGGAGGAAGTCAATTGCTGGGTCACAGTTTAGTTATTTTTCCAATATACTTCTAAACTGTTTTCAAAAATGGTTGGATCAATTTACAACTCCCATCAATAGTGCACTGGTGGTCCTTTCTTCTCATAGTCCTCCAACATTATTATTTTCAAATTTTTTGCCAATCTGATGAATTACATGACAAAATAGTTTTCTTTATTTTTTAAAACCAATACCTTCTATTTTAGAATCAATACTATATATAGGCTCCAAAGCAGAAGAGTAGTAAGAGCTACGCAGTGGGGTAAGTGACTTGCCCAAGATCACACAGGTAATACAAAGTATTTTTTTAAAAAAACCTTACCTTCCATCTTAGAATCAATACTGTGCATTGGCTCCAAAGCAGAAGAGAGGTAAGGGCTAGGCAATGCAGGGCGGGGGGTGGGGGGGGGTAAGTGACTTGACTTGCCCAGGGTCACACAGCTAGAAAATGTCTGAGGTCAAATTCAAACCCAGAACCTCCAGGCTCTGACCCTGGCTCTCATTCTACTGAATCACTTAGCTGCTCCCACAGAGTGGCTTTAATGTTAATATCTCTCATTAGTGTTTTGGCACATCCTCTTATATATAGTTGTTGATCATTTGCATTTCTTCCTCTGGAAACTCTCTGTTCTTATCCTTTGTATGTTTGTCTGCTGGGGACTATCTTTTGATCTTATATATAGGGAGTCCCCAAAGTCTTAGTCTGTTTTAAGTTTTAATAACTTAAAATGTCACCAAGACTTGTAGAACACGCTTTATTTCTACCAGTTCCCTATATATTTTGCATATTAAAATCTTTATTAGAGATAACTTTCTGCTATGATGTTTTACCTAATCTATAGCTCTTCTTTGCCTTTTTCATGTAAATGTTTTGGAATGTTTTAAAAATTTTGATTAAAGCTGTGATTTAATTGGTATAAGGAGTTATACCAATGAAGAAATTGTTCTACTAATGCAGAGTAGTACCTTCTCCTCCTCTGCCTAAGGCACTGAGAAGTTAAATGACTTGCCCTGAGTCACATAGTCAATATTATAATAAAGCTATGAAAAGCTTTCCAGAGTCTCAGTTTCCTTATTTGTTATATGAGGATAATAATACTCAGTCTTTCAGCTCTGCTACTTACTGCCTTTGTCATCTTGGACAAATCACTTCACCTCTTTGTGCTTCAATGTCTCATTCTGTACCTTTGATCCTGAGAATTGATGTGAGTTATCTCCATTTCCTGACTTTTCAATCAATCTTTTGCTATTGGCTTCTTCTTCTCTGCTTACTACTATGTTTGTCTTCCTAATCCTAGCAAAGACTTCCATTGACCCTTTAGCTTCAGTACTGCCTTTTTCTTTCCCATAGAGCTCAACATAAGTGAAAAGTTATTGGTCTCCAATGCCTCTTCTTCCTCACTTACTTATTCTCTCAGCTTTTTGCTTACCACTGTGCTGTGACTGCTCTCTCAAAGGACACCAAAAGGGCCTTTTTCTGTCTTTGTCTTCTTTTTAACTCTGTATCTTTTGATAGTCTGAACAGCTCCTTCCCATTGGATTCTGGATTCTTTGTTTACTCCCTCAGCTTCAATGATACCTGGTTGACCTACTTCTCAAATTGCTTTTTCTTTTTCTTCTTTCCTTGTACCAGGATTCAGGAAGACTTCAGTTAAAATATGGCCCGAGACACTTTGTGACCTTGGATGAAATGATTTAACCACTATCTGCCTTAGTTTCCTCGACTATAAAGCGAGAGTTATAATAGCAACTATTTTCCAGGTTTATTGTGAGGATCAAATGAAATAATAGCTTTAAAGTGCTTAATACTATGCCCAACACATAATAGATGCCTACTAATGTTGTTTCTTTCCTCTTCCCTTAAAGTAACTACTCTTTAAAAATATACTTTTGTTCCTCTTCTTTTTTCCTGTGATAATCTTGAATTACATATTATGAGTATGTATGAATAAATGTAAGAACATTTATTAAATTCCCACCATGCTGAGCATTGCAGACAAAAATACAAAAATATTACAGTCCCTGAAGAGAACTTACATTGTAATGGGGGATCTACCATATGGCACCATGAGATCATAGATTTAGACCTAGAAGGAGCCTCTGAGGCTATTAAATCCAGCCACTTCATTTTAAAGTTGAAGAAACAGATCCAGGGAGGTTGAATGATTTCTTAAAGATACACACAGTGTCAAAGATTTATTTGCTCTTGTATTCATGGTTCCCAGTTTTTTAAGCTCTAAAATCTCAATTTCTCTTGTAGATCTATGCAAATGAATGATGGGGAAAAGGTACAGAGGGAATCTGTACCCTGAGAGTGTGATTAGAGTGTAGCCTTATCTTTTCATGTGCCAATAAATTACTCAAGGTCTTAAAAATTTTATGAAGTATAGGATGATTCACTAACATCTGAAAGAGGCTCATCCCCTTCTCAATGAAAATGCAGTTTCAATGTGGCATAAAAAGGAGCCCTAACTCTACAAACTACAAATGCAGTTTGAGTGGGATGCTTCCCTTAAAGCTTATTTCTCTGTAATTTGCTTTTTACAATCTGGAAATTTGCTAAAATCTGAAAGGGCTACATTGTACTTGGGGTTTTCTATTTTTCTATTTTTCATGATATCTTGAATAATTTTGACATATCTCTTAGAGTCACCTTATTGAAAGACAACCTTTAAGGAGGCCATCAGAGGTAACTAACACTAGTAGTCCCTGATTTCAAGTTACATATTGAGACTAATGAGACACTTTCCAATCATTAAACAGTTAACAAAGGAGGTGTTTTTTTTGCACTCTAACAGAGCAAGGATATACAACAGGTATATAGTTACACTGATCTTCTGGACTTGGCCTCCTCCTTGTTTCCATATAGAAAGAAATCTGATCATTAGGGCAGGATATGATGAAGGATATAGTGATTTGCATGGTCTTCAGAAAGCTACCAAAATGGAAAGTCCCCAACTGCCTATGGCTGGGACCTCATATACCTTTGGGTGATCAGGAAACTGAATTGGGGAAGCTAGGTGTTGGGGACAGCTTTGGATCCTTTTGGAGAAAACTAATCTTTGTTGAAGGAGGGAAGAAGGAGGGGCCTGTGTCTAACATATGTTTTTTGGAACAGAGGGAAAAGAAGTTGCATTTGGGAAATATTAGTCCTCTCATAGATATGTTTTCTATATTGATCAAATATGGATTTAAAGATAAATCAACAGTGAGTACTGTAATATTCTGTCCATCTTGGGTGCACTAAGCTTTGGAACATTGCAGAACCTCATAGAAGAGATCAATAATCATTTAAAAGAGTTTGATTTTTTTAGCGAAGATGCAGGATACAAAATAAACCCCCTCAAATCATCAGTATTTCTATATATTTCCAACAAAACTCAGTAGCACGAGTTAGAAAGAAAAACTCCATTTAAAATCACTATAGACCAGGGGTCAGCAACGTATGGCTCTTTCTGCAGGAGCCATAAAGTCAGTTTTTTTCAGGCGCTGTTATAGGAGTGTGCACTGTTACAGGAGCGCGCACTGTGAGCACTGTACGGCTCTCATGAAATTACATTTTAAAAAATGTGGCGTTTATGGCTCTCATGGCCCAAAAGGTTGCCGACCCCTGCTATAGACAATATAAAATATTTGGGAATCTATCTGCCAAGACAAACACAGGAATTATATGAACACAGCTACCAAACACTTTTCACACCAAACACTTTTCACACAAATAAAACTAGTTCAAAACAACCAGAAAAAAACATTAATTGCTCGTGGGTAGGACAAACTAATATAATACCCAAATCAATTTACTTATTTAGTGACATACTGGTCAAACTACCAAAAAACTTTTTTTATAAAGTAGAAAAAATAATAAGAAAACTAAGGAAATAAGTCAAATTTACAAGAAATCAAGTCATTCCCCAATTGACAAATGGTCAAGGGATATCAATAGGCAGTTTTCAGATGAAGAAATCAAAACTATCAGCAATCATATGAAAGTGTTTGAAATCCCTCCTGATTAGAGAAATGCAAATCAAAAGAACTCTGAGGTATCACCTTACCTCTAGCAGATTGACTAACATGACATTAAAGGAAAATAATAAATGTTGGAGGAGATGCGGCAAAATTGGGACGCTAATGCATTGCTGATGGAGTTGTGAATTGATCCAACCATCCAACTAATTATGCCCAAAGGGCTTTAAAAGAATACATGTCCTTCAATCCAGAAATACCACTACTAGAATTGTATCATTGTATCCCAAAGAGATTAAAAAATTGGAAAGGATGTGTTGGTTCCAAAATATGTTTAGCTAAGCTTTTTGTGGTGACAAAAATTTGGAAAATGAGGGGATTGGCTGAACAAATTGTGGTATGTGATGGTAACTGAATACTATTGCCCTATAAGGAACGGTGAATCACTTGATTTCTATAAGAACTGGAAGGACATACATGAACTGATGCATATTGAAATGAGCAGAACCAGGAGAACATTGTACATAATAATTGAAGCATTATGGGACAATCAAATGTAATAGACTTTACTACTAATAGCAATGTAATGCCCCAGGACAATCCTGAAGGATTTATGAAAAAGAACACTATCCACATCTAGAAAAAGAGCTGTAGGAGAAGAAATGCAAAAGAAAATAATATCATTTATCACTCGTTTATATGGATATATGATTTGGGGTTTTGCTTCTAAAAGATTATTATAAAAATGAATAATATGGGAATAGGTATCAAGTGATAACACATGTAGAGCCCAATAGAATTGCTTTTCAGCTCTGGGAGGAAGGAGGGAAGAAGGGAGGAAGAGAACATGAATGATCTAACCATGAAATAATATTTTAAAAATAAAATTATGTTTAAAAAACATTTTGATGTAACCATTCATATGAAAATTGACAAGTGGACAAAGAATATCTAATGTCTAAATTATGATAAGCACATAGAGAAGGTCTATACTACATATATTTACATATATTTATGCATTATATAATATAATATGTGATATAATAATATATACAACATATAACATTCATTTGTATTGTAGCATGGGATACTGTATGTGTACTTACAAGAAGGCAAAAATAGACATTTCTAGGATCTCCTTTTCCACCTATCCCCTTCTCCAATTAAGACTTTGATTCTTACCAGCAAGGGAAGTAGGAGGTTGGGAATAGATTTGCTTCCAAACAGGAAGGGAATCAGGAAATTGAGATTTCTTTGCTCAGAGAAAGGGAGTATTGGACTAGAATGATACCTGACTGATTACTTAAATATTAGTTTGTGGGATGTAAGTTTTAGGTTCAAGCTAAATTCTTGATTGCTGTTCATTTATGGGAAAATGGGCCCCCAAGCTTTATATCCAAGGCTTGACTCCCTTCCTATCAGATATTCAGTGAATACACATACCAAATAGCTACTTGTTCTAGGCTTTCTTAGTCTTTTTATTTAAGGCAATAGCCAAATAGAAATTAGAGAAAGTATACTTATAAGAAGTTATACCATGCCATATATATATTGAAGGAGCTCTTCCATTAAGAGATATCTCAGCTCAACAAAGAGAAAGAGTCCCCAATCTCACCCAGTTGGAAAAATTCCACAAAGTCTCTAATGTAGAAAGCTGAGGATAGGAAAATAACAGAGATGGCAGCTCCTCTCATGCTGACTTTTCCCCAAGACCTTTCTATCTCCTCAAATTTTTTTCTCTCAAAGCTGGAATCCAGAAGAAACTGAATAGATCAAAAGAATGGATCTCTATTTTCTCCTGCTCTTGCCAACCCTATTTACCTCTCACATAGGCTTAGGCATTTGTCTTCACCAGTAAGGAGAGTCTTATACCAATGGGCTTGGGGATTCAAGTTATGCGTGCATGAAAATGTGTGTGCGTGCATATATTTCCATGTATACACATGGAAATCTTCATTCACATGCACCCATGACCATGTGTTCATGTATATTCACACATGATATATGTGTATATCTGAATTTGGACCAACAGTACAAATGTAAAATAAGTTGGGCCCATAATGAAATAAGAAGTCTAGATTGCCTGAAGGAGGTAGCAAAACTTCATAAATGACCCTCAGATGTCTAGAAGCAAAAGCTCATCATTTTAAGTGTCTATTCCATTCATGTAAATGTAAGGCAACAAGTCATGGAACATGACAGACTCTAAAGAATTCAAAAGAATACCATTCAGAGGGCAATGGATAGATTTATATTGTGTGGGGAAGTGTTTGACAGATAACAAATAAGGAACTGTGAAGAAAAATTTAAAAGATATCATCAAATAACTGTATGATTATAAAAGAATTTGGACTGGTCATAAGACAAAAATGAGGGATAACTGATGGAAAACCTATATATGGCACTGGTATGTTTGTATAGCTAATAGAAAGTGAAGAGGACCTCCAGTACATTAGGCAAATGTCCTGTGTTGAATTTAAAAGAGGACATGGACAAGGATTATAGAGGATGGAAAGGTATGGGTGGGTTGTGATTCATATTGATGGGATCACAGGTTCATTTGAGTATAGTTTTCTCCATTTGCATCATATCTCCTTTTTATCCTGTAAGTTCTATGAAGTCAGAGACTAATCAATTTTGTTTCAATTCCAACTCTTAGCAAAATGCCCTGCATAAAGCACATGTTTAACTCCTGTTTGTAAAATGAATATTGGATGTTAATGAATGTGAAAGTATTTTATAATCATAAAGTATTAATTAAATGAGCTTTTCCTATTATTATTCCTGGATTTGGGGTTACAGGATTCCTATGGTGATTAAATACTAAAATATCAAATCCTTTTTACCCTGAACTGCCCCAGTAGGGTTTGCCAAATCTGCTGATCTAGTTAGTTTCTGGCCAGTTATGAATCGAGCACAGTAGAATAATAGATCAGAAGACTGATCAGAGTTACTGTCTCAAAATGATTGACTTCTCCACTTTTGAGGAAAAGGTTTAGGCGATCTTAATGAGCACCAACCAAAACACAAACTCTATTGTTCTCTTTCTGATTTCTTCTAAAATGTTTTTGGGTTATTTTATCCAGGCAGTATAAGACTTATAGTCAACTTTAAGCTTTACTTCAAACAAAATCACATTCTTTTTCTTTATAGCTACAGGCAGGGCAGATCTGTCTAAAGTTGTTTGAAGTTGTGTTTCAGAGTCATCCCTTTGCTTGTACGATCCTTGTTTGCATTGTCAGATGAAATAAATTCTGTATTCTTCAGTGATTTGAGGATTCTGCTGTCATCTCTTCACCATTTACATCCAGCCTGGCAGAGTTAGTCTCTGCTGAGGTTCACATTTCAGAACCGGCTCGTTGCATTTCAGAGAAAGAGAACTTATTAGCAACCAATCTCTATAAAATGAAGATATTTCATGGAATGAGAAAAATCAATGATGAGGAATAGCTATCCCATTCTCAGTAGTAGCTGAGAAAACTCCTCTGGTCATAAAAGACCATGAACTGAGTACTAAAATATGTAATATATAGAGTAAGAATCCTGGGAGTGGTTCTTTCCCCCATACTTTTGTTACTAGGAGTGAAGAGACCCCAGTTTTAGTGTTGGCTCCATTATTAACCAGCTATATGAGCTTAAGCAAATTATTTTGCCCAAGTCTGTTTTTTAATTTGTAAAACAAAAATATATTTATAATAATGACAGTAGTATTAGTAGTAGTAAGTAATAATAGTAGTTAGTAGTAGTAGTAAATAGTAATAGAAGTAGTAGTAGAAGTAAATACTAATAGTAGTAGTAAGTACTAGAAGTAATTACTAATAGTAGTTAGTAATAGTAAGTAGTAATAATAGTAGTAATAGTGGGTAGTAGTAGTAAATAATAGTAGTAGTAAGTAGTAATAGTAACAGTAAATAATAGTAGTAGTAAGGAGCAATTATAGTTTGTTGTGGTGGTAGTAAGTAGTAATAATAGGTGGTAGTAGTAGCAAATAATTATCATAGTACTAACTTTGTGCCAGACATTGAGCTAAGCACTTTTCAATTATTATTTAATTTGATTCTCATGAAGATTGGATTGAACTGAATGACATAAAAACGCTTTCCATTATTCTATAATTTATTCTTCACCTTATTTTCTTTAGGACTGTTAGTCTTCTTATAATCATGGAATCATCGATTCAGAGATGAAGGAGGATCTTAGAGGCTATCTAGTTTAAACTTCACATTTTATACATGAAGAAACTGAGTCCCAGGCAGGTTGAATAAATCATCTTTATATATTAAACGTCAGAACTAGGCTTTGAGCCCTCATTCTCTCAATTCCAAATCTACCACTCTTCTCCTTGGATCATATTGCTTCGTAATCTGATAAATGATAACAGAGGTGGATTGTGATAGCAGATTGTAAATAGGATGAGAAGCAAGCAGTCTGATAAATAGGGAAAGCCTACAGATATCTTTACTGATGAGGAGTTGTGTAGAAAAGTCTATGTCCCACAAGAAGGTTCGATGTTATATTTGACCTAATAATAAGAGTACAGGCAAAATAAGTTGATTCTTTGTATTGTACCCTTGTTGTAAAAGACTGTGTTTGATTAGGATTTCAAAACCTACAAAGGGTGGGAAGAATTTGGAAATGCCTTTGAGGATGATCTCTTGAGTTTCCTAGCTACAGGTGTTCAGATTTTTTCTAGAACATGTTGTCTGGATCTGTTCATTGTTTCATCACACTCTATCTTTTATGTTATACTTCCCCAGTAGACTGTAAGCTCCTTGAGGGTAGAGTTCACATCTTATTTCTTTATGAAGGCTTAGGTCACTGAGTATAATTGGTGCTTAATAATGTTTGTCAAATAAGATAAAATTGAATTAAGTGAAGAGTCAGCAGTAGACATGTAGCTTCTATCAGGGCTCCATTTAAATCCCTTTCAAATTACCTTCAAATGTTCTGTTTACCTTACATGTAGCTAGTTAATTTATATATTGCCTCACATTAAAATGTATGCTTCTTCAAAAAAAAATAAAATGTATGCTTCTTGAGAGCAAGGATTGCTTTTTGTCATCCATTGTATGTTCAGTGCTTAGTCTAGTGCCTGGCACATAGTCTCTGCTTGATAAATTCTTATTGGCTAACTAAGAAAAGGACTTATGAGGGAAGTAAGATAAGTTATCATAAAGAAGAAAAATCCCAATGAGAGACAACAATTTCCTTTTTGTATTTACATTATAATTATGTGGAGAAACAGCACTTAATATAAATCAAGGAGAATTGAACTTAAATTTTAGTGAATGATGTGAATTTGGACTACATTGAAAGAAGAATAAGATGGGGCAATCAATCATGTTGTACTTTGCCCTTGTCAGACCTCATTTAGAGTATTATATTGAGTTATTGGTGACATGGTTTGAGAAGGATGTAATAAAGTTTCTAAGACTTAGTGAAAAACATGAGTCATGTCACATGTTTGTTTGTAGATGTTCTAATAGCTGTGTGATTCTAACCCTATTTGCTCTTTTTCTCACCAATCTCCCACTCACTTTATAACTTGAAAGAGTTTATTGAATCCTGAAGATGGTCCTGTGTTTGCCTATCAAGGGAACAATGTGTCAAGTTATACTTATAGCTGTAAAAAAAAGATGAGGTTCTCTGTCACACCTAGGCCATACCTCTCTTCTATTTTTATCATCTCATCCCCAAACTCATTATTGTTTCTTTCTTTGGATCAGGCAGTCTATAGGAGAGGTATAAACTTAAAGCAGAAGCAAATTTCTTGACTCTGGCCTAAACCATATTAAAATGTAATTGAGAAGTGTTTAACAAAATAAATTAAAATACAGGATAACACAGATAATGTTAATTTGCGGTTTTTTTAGATCACTATACTTTGATGGGGATTAGTTTTATTTGAATTAAATACTATTTGTTTATGTATATTACCACCTCCGAATATCCCTTATGTTTCTCCTTTTAATGATAACTATTCAAATGTTCTCTGTTTCACGTTCTTAGAGTTATTCTGATATGAGTTTATCTCCTTGTTTCTCTATTCTCTTAAATCTAATATGATTCTTCTAAATAAAATATACCCTTGCATAGCCATAGTCCCAAGGCAAAATGGGTTGTCATGGGAAGTCATATGTTATTCATTATTGAATCACTTCAAGCAAAGCCCTAGTGACTACTTGAGGATCTTGTATTGGATTTTATTGTTCAGGTTTGGATTAGATGATCTGTGAGGTCCCTTCCAAATTGGAGACTCTGTGATCTTCTGAGTAGGGATTCTAGGACCACATAATGATACGTCTAAAAAGGATCTCAGAAATTGCACAGTAAAGTGTCCATGAGTCAGCTAGGTAGATCAGTGGATAAAAAGCACTGGGCTTGGAGTTAGGAAAACTCATCTTCCCTGAGTTTAAATCCAGGCTCAGACACTTATTAGCTCTTTACCTTGGCCAAGACTCTGTACCTTTTTGCCTCAGTTTTCTCATCTGTTAAATGAAGCAGAAAAGGAACTGGCAAACCACTCCAGTATCTTTGCTAAGAAAACCCTAAAAGGGGTCATGAAAGGTCAGACAACATTGAAAATGGCTGCATTTCAGAAATGTGTATTTTTCAGTCCATTGGCAGCCACGTGGTATAGAAGGACAGAACAGTAATCCTTGAGTGACAGAGAGTCAGATAGGACTGAGAAACAACTGAACAATGGTCTGACTCCTTTGTCAGTCATTCTGTATTGAAACTATTGTTCTTGAGAGCTCCAAAATCACTGAATGAATCCTCACTTGCAAATGTTTTTTTTCAGTGTTTCATTCAAAGGCAGATGATTTGGGAAAAACCTTCAAGTTTGGGGATTGTTGGGTCTTTTTCTCTTCCTCTTCCTCTTCCTCTCACTGCTTTGTAACTTATTTCTGTAATCTAGCATTGATGTTAACAGTGGGAAGATAGTAGGGGAAAGGAATATAGGAAATGATGGAAGGACCAAATGAGAAGAGAGATGAAAGAAGCTAAAACCCAACTTCAACCATTTTGTTTCTCGCAAACAGATGTGGTGGCAAACAATATAACTATTGGCCAAAATGGGACTTCTGATTTTCTTTGGAAATTTCCTACATTCATCCTAACAATTTCTCTTCGCTCCACAATTTAGGCAATATATAAAAGAAGAGTCAACTTGGAGTAATAGAGTAAGATTTGTGTGATCAGAAGACACAGTTCCTAATCCAAGTTTCAGCATTTATTTAGGCAAATGACTTAAGCTTAGAGGCTAGTTCCTGCACCTGTAAAATGGGAATAAGTATATGTACTCCTGGTATCATAGTGTTAGGGTGAGGATAAAATGAGATGGTCCATGAAAAGCCTTTACACCACTTCTTTCTTTTCTTTCTTTTGACCACCCTTCTTTGACCTAGGGGCACTAGATCTCAGTCTCAACAGTGGTATATAAATTGTAGTTCTATGTCTCTGGTGCTCATGGCATTTGAGAAATATATTTTAATTTGTGTGCTGCCCCGGCTTGTGCATTAGCTGTTCTCCTGGGGGTTTCTTTTGTTTGCCTTTTTCATCTTTGGTTCAGAAAATTAATAAAATCCTGAAGCTGTTTCTGCTGCATCAGTGTTTTATTTAGATGAATCAATACCATCCTGAACCCAGTTGCTTTTTCATTTGTGAAAGGCTTGAGGTTTCTTTTCTGAAACTCCAGCAGGTAGTGTTGATGACTAGTAGCATAAGAAAACATTGTACCTTTGGACTTGAAATGCACATAGTTAAGGAAAGGTTTTGATTATCTCATTTCCCCCAGCTAGGGATAGATGACATGGCTATGTCAGGCAGATTCATTTAGTCTAGAGTATGAGAACTAGACAGATCATTTCTTTGGAAAGCAAATGTCCTGCAGAAAAGAAACAGTTAACTTTTATGAGTATGTGTTAATTAAGGGGGGGGCAATTTGCTTTAGTAATACTTTTAAAGAAATGACATGCTAACAAAATGTTGCCTAATAAAAGTCTTGTTTTGTCGACAAAATAAAAATGATTTGTGAGCATTTTGAGGCTCCTCGTACTTATAAAATAATAGAGCTTAGAAGAATCCTTCCCTGATCTTCTCCTCCCTTTGTTTTGTCAGGGGACTGACTATTGGTCTTGGGGAGAGGTGACAGCTAGATTCATGTTTCACCTTGCACAATTACAGGCTCTGGGGCCCTGGGTAAGCAATCTCAGCTTTCTCCTCAAATTAAATGTGATTTAAATACCTGTCATACACAGAGTTGTTGTAAGGCCCAGCTCAGAAGACTTCAGAGTACTTCTCCACCTCTCTCACAGAGGCCTTCTCATGCTCACCAGATCTCCACCTCAGATTGGTGAATTCTTCCATGGAGCCTCCAGTTGAGGAGCCTTCCATCTTTCTTTTCAGCATCTTCCCCTTAGAATGTGAGATTCTCAACAGTAGGGATTGCCTTTCTTTTTGCTTATGTTTCTAGCTTGTAGCCAGGCCTAGTACATACTTCATCTATCTACTGTAGTATACATGAAGCCTATACAAACTTTAAAGCATTATAGGAATATCAAGTATTATTAGACAGTCTCACAACATTTGTTCTGTCCCTTTCTAATACCTTACATGATATTGTATATTATTTTTGTTCAGCCACATCTGATTCTTTGTAACTCTTTTGGGGTTTTCTTGGCAAAGATACTAGAGTGGTTAGCCATTTCCTTCTCCAGCTCATTTTGCAGATGGGGAAGGTGAGGCCAATAGGGTTAAGTGACTTGTTTAAGGTCACACAGCTAACAAGTGTCTGAGGCCAGATTTGAACTCAGGAAGATGAGTCTTCCTGGAACTAGGCCCAGCACTCTGACCACTGTGCTGCCTAGCTCCCTTTGCATATTACAGTTACCTTTATAAGTGTTTTGCTCTCCAAAATATTAGGCTACAAGTTCTGTAACAATAGTGACTGTCGGTTAAACTTTGCAACTGCCCCCACAACCCAGCAATCCAAAACAATGTGTACATAGTAGGAACGTCAAAAAAATTATATTTGCCAGTGCTTCTAAAGAGTTTGAGAGTAGATTATTACCATATCCCCTTATCTTATCCAGTTGAGTGTAAGTTCTTCAAGGTGAAAACTGGTTTTATTTGTTGTAATTTACTAAATCCTTTTTGGGTTGCATTGGATTGGGTTTTTTATTTATCATTTGCTTACTTAATTCATATTAAGTAGGAATTCCATCCCTACATATGGAACAAACCCTCTACTCAAAAAATCACAGTACGGAAAAGATAGGATCAAATTGACAGTTTCATTATTTATTCTGCACATCCTGAAGTTCTTGGAAGGGAAAAATTGGGGCTTCTCTTAAGATAGCAATTTGGGACACACTAGAATAATTAATGAGAGTGAAGGAGTCACAAATGCTTTACCTAGGATGTAGATAAACATTCGGAAGATTATAAGGAAATTTCTTTTAGTCACTGAGGTTAGAATGTCATTTTCAGAGATCATTCAAAGCAAAAAACTGTGTTGTAGGAAAGGAAAGACATTGAGTGTTACTGCATCATAGGTGCTGGGAGTAGGCATCATTTCTGGCTGGGGGAAGGCTTGCCTTTGATATATAGCCTTCTATAATTATGTCATTTTATAAAGGGAGGAGAGGAGAATGATAAAAATCTTCTTTGGGTCCTTCCAATAGGTTTCTGTATTTAAAGGGGAAATTACTTCAGTGGATGACTAGAAATGGTGGTGGAGGAAGGGATGTCCCATGACTTAGGGACAATAGGTCAAGTAAAGCATGGACAGTTCACAATTTGTGACAATTTTAAAAATCCTTTACATTGGTAACAACTCTAAGACAGAAGGACAAGGGCTAGACAAATAGAGTCAGATAACTTGCCCAGGGTCACACAACTATAAGATGTTTGAGGCCAGATTTGAACCTAGGTCCTCCTGACTTCAGACCTGGTGATCTATTCACTCTGCCATTGAGCCACCCCTCAATTGTGATAATTTGAATAAATACTAGAGCAAACTTTTACCTTTGCAATTCCCTAGGAAAGAACTCAATGATGGTGGACTTTGGGAAGATAAGCATATTAATACAGTGCTGTTGGAACTTCAGGTTGACCTCTCCTGGAAAATAATTTAGTTACATGGGAAAATTATTAAGCTGTTTGCACTCTGACCTAGCAATTCAATTATGGGACATATGAGATAATTCATGCCACAATTCATAGTGGCACTTTGTATTATATTAAAAAAAAACTGTAAACAAGTATACGTCCATCAAAGGAATGGCTAAAAAAATTGGCATAAGGAATGTTGCTGCATTATAAGAAACAGTGAATATAAAGAATCCCAAGAAACATGTAAAGACATATGAGCTTATACAGAGCAAAAAAAGCAGAGTCAAGAGAACTATGTACATATGTATGTATCTAAGCATATATGTACATAATTATGAGACTAATATAAACTAAGACACAAAAATACAATAGAATTCAGATCATATAGAGAGACCAGTGTTACATTCCAGGTGACACATGCTGGAACAGATTTTTTTTTCTTTGCAGAGAGGTGGTAAACCACAAGTGTTATATATTATATTCTCTGTCACTGTCATTCTTTCAGATAATTTTGGATAAGTGATTAATTTTGTAAGGGAGAATGCTATTGGGTGTTTATTGAGATATAATTGTGGTGTTAAAAATGCAGTTGTATAAATAACTTTCTACTAATTTGTCAAGCAAATTGATAGCATAAATAATATTTTGAGGACCTGCCTGGCCAACTTCAGTCTACTATTATGATCCTCATTTACATATGAGGAAATTGCAATTGGGAGACTTTAAATGCCTTTCCCAGAGTCAGGAAGGTTTCAAACTGGAGTCTTCAGCTTTCAAGTCCAGCACTCTAGCTCTATTCCATTAGACCAGGGGTTGGCAACCTTTTTGGCCATGAGATCCATAAACGCCACATTTTTTAAAATGTAATTTCGTGAGAGCCGTGCAGTGCTCACAGTGTGGCTCCTCTAACAGTGCCTGAAAAAGAATTGACTTTATGGCTCCTGCAGAAAGAGCCATACGTTGCCAACCCCTGGATTAGAGTATGAGTTGTGTACTCTTTTTAGACCTGAAGGTCTTTGAAGGTAGAGATAGTTTCATTTTTATCTTTGTATCTCTAGCATGTATCATGGCACCTTGTATATAGTAACTGCTTAATCAGTGCTCATAGGATTTATTAGCTGTAATTTGTGGCTTGTAAGTTGCAATGTTAATTGTAAAATGGAGATAATAACAGCACTTCACATGGTTGTTGTAAGCATTGAATGAGATAATTATACATATAAATAATTATGTACGAAATATAATATAATGAACAATTTTATACATAATGTACATAATATTATTTCACACAATGCCTGAGACATAGCAAATGCTATATATACATTGTAGTCACTACTACCATGACAACCATGACTACTACTGCTGCTGCTGCTGCTGCTGCTGCTGCTGCTACTACTACTACTACTACTACTACTACTACTACTACTACTACTACTACTACTACTACTTCTACTACTACTACTACTTCTACTACTACTACTACCATCCCTTGAATAACCTAACAGCAAAGACTTTACTTTAAAGATTGTTGTACAGGTGTATCTGATAAATAATAGAAATTTTAAGGTGCTTACTTTGCATGTTGTAGGTTTTTAAGAAATATGTATCTGTCAATTGATTGACAACCAATTGCAAGAGCAGAAGGAACACTGATCCTGGAATCAGAAGACCTGAGTCTGAGTCTCACTTGTACTATATGACATTAAGAATCACTTGATTTCTCTGGCCTTTATTCAGTTTCCTCCTCTCTAAAACAGGACTTAGAATACTTGTCCTGCCTAATTTACAGGTTTTTCCCCCAAGTGCCAAATAAGATAATGGATATCAAATGCATTGTAATCGTAAAGTTCTCTGTTTCAGCTGTTAGTATTGATTGATTGATTCTAGGCTTTTTCTCACACGTGGATTAACCTCACAGCATTACCCATCAGCACAGTGCCCTTTTTGGTGAGCAATACATTAAATATTAACCAAATATTCTTATTCTGTGAACAGAGTAATGGTGAGAGCTGGAGTTGAAATCATAGAATCCAATATATACAGTGCAGAAGCTCAGCTCTGTCTTCTTGGTATTTGGCCATCCAACCTCAACATGGAACTCTAAAATCTCTTCTTTGTCACCTAACCTAAACTTTCATACCCAGATCCTAACTGCAATAACCTGTTTTGAGGAAATTTTGTCATTTGCCATTTCTATACAATTTTTCTTGAACATGTGAAGAGCAGTATGACTCCTGTTTATTGTAAAGATTCGCAGTAGTATCAGCATATATATACAACTTCCTAAAGATTTCTGGGTAAGTGATGCCATTGGTCTCTTCAGCCTGGGGGAAATCTTTACTCATATCTATCTTAGATTATAAGCTTCTGGATGATGTAGAACTTTCCTTGTGTGATTCTGTTGGCATAATAGACAATGTATTGACAGATGTCCATTAGTTGCTTACTACATGTTTTGTTTTTTATTTTGATGTTGGTTATATACAAACAAAACTCTTGGGAAGTGTTATAGTTGAGTGGAAAGAGAATTCCTGATGAATGATCTTCAGATGATGACTGAAGCATTCTTAGGGGTCATAACATAAAACCAAGGGATTTGTGATCAACTAATTAGGGGATAAAAAATATAGATTGCATCCCACCTCCCTGCAAGCCAGTCATGAGGCTTATCTTGAATACAACCTGTCCTTCATTCTTTAATAGCCCAATATTCTCTCATTTTATATCTTTCCAAAACTTTGCAAGCTCCAAATCTTTTCCCTTTGACCTTTAATGGCAATTACAACCTAATCTTTCCCCCAGTAGTTCTACAGATTGGGATAATCATCCCCAATTCCTCAGCATACCTATCAGTGGGGAAAAATAACTGATAAAAAGTGTATAGTTAATAATGACTTGAGAGTATTTTCCTATACCAGAAGTCCTTGGTTTCAGTCTTTGCTTAGCTACTTATTAGCTCTTGCCCTCAAACAAGTTATTTAATCTGTAAGAACATCAGTTTTCCTGTCTGTAAGATAAGAATAATTTCTGCCCAACTTATCTATTTTAATGAGGCTACATTTCAGTGGAAAACTCATTGAAAAACTTTGCAAATATCTATACAATTGCAAGCAGGTACATTTTATATTATATCCTACAAACTTCCCAGGTTCCACCTTTTTTGGATTTAAGGATCAATTTCTGTCCCCTGTCATGCATACTCAAGACTCATTTCAGGTTTAATGAGCTACTATTTGTTAAGACTTAGGGGGCTGGATTTTGTCCAATGGCTGAAATCCATTTTGTGGAGTTTAATTTCCTGTTCCTGTGATTCTGAGAATATCTCTAGAGGAGAATAAGGAAGCACTGTTGACCATATGATATAAGTCCCTATAGACTGTACCCATAACTTAGACCAAAGTACATGTTAGGTGAAAAAATTTCACAACAAACCATGCCCCATGTATTATTGTAAGTTGTATTCTTCCTTATAGGTATGAAAAAAGTATCATGGGAATATATTGGGAGATGTGATGGCTGACATGTTAATTATAAGGGAAAGTAAATAAACTTAAGCACGAGTTGTTCTTTTATGTTATTTATTTTTATATAACATAATATGTAATAATATGGTACAGATGACATTATAAATATGTAAAAATTATAATAAACATGCTTATCCTAGAGCTTTGGTGGCGAACCTGTGGCATGTGTACCAGAGGGGGCTATTACCCTTCCCCTCTCTGCCATGCCTGAGGACATTTCTCACATGACCTGCCCCTCTGCCCAGTAGCCCAATGGGAGCACTTCCTCCCTCCCCTGTCTGGGGTAAAGGGGGAAATTCACATGTGGCATGAGGGTTGCAGTTTGGACACTTGATCTCTAAAGGGTTTACCATCACTGTCCTAGAGAAACAAATTCTCACATTAGCTATATTTAAAAATCTCTCATTCTCTTTTTCTCCCATATTTCCCACTCCTCTCTCCTTCCAAAGAAGGCAAGTAAGATGATGTAGGTTGTACATATATTATCATATAATATTATTTCCCTGTTTGTCTTGTTGTGAAATGATACATATTTCTTATACTAGAGACAAATTCACAGAGGAAATAAAATGAAGAATGGTATGTTTCAATCTGAATTCAAAATCTGTTCTTTCTATGGTAGTGAATTTTAAGCACCAGATTTTAATGAGTTTTGAGTGGTTGGTCCTGGAGCTGAATTTTTACTCATTGAATAGAGCAAATTCTCTATTATCTATACTGATAGAGGGGAGTGGAAGCATGGGAAATTAAAACCAGTGAATATTCAAATAATAACTTGTTGTTAGCTTTAGAGCATATAAAGTCAGAATCTAGGCATATCTGATGTTATGATTTCTATTTTAAACCAAAGGATGAAGCTGTGCTCTGAATTCCAAACACAAAAGGAGTGGAAAATCTGTCCAGTTTTCTTATCTTATTTCCACCTCAGCTCCTTTCTGTCTGCCCTCTGACATTGAAAATGGACAGAAAGAATTCTCAGAATGATGCAAAACTCTAGGTTATTGACCTGTTTTGCTCCTTGAGCTTTCTATCTAGCAAGCTCACAATTGGTGGGGAAATTCCATAATTTCCTAGATTAACTGAAAGCAATTGTGTTTTCACAAGGGTCAGAGTAACCTCGGCTTTCAGGTGCAAATATTTCTTCTAATATCAATCCTGAAAGAAATAGTGGGCAAGAAGTTTAGTGCTCAGGACAGGTAACTGAGTTTGGAAGCTACTGATTGTGATTATACTGGAGTAGAGATATAAAGTTAAAGTTGGTAAGGAGAAAACATTTTGAGAAATTAGGCAATTTATTTCAGCTTATGTTTATGGATAAGTTTATGGATAGAATCCAGGGTATGCCCTCAGTTGGGGTTTATCTGTGTGGAGTTTTGTTTCTGCCTATAGCTGAGGGATATCCTAGGGACTAGAGAGAAAAAGATATAGTTCTTTAGAAGCAGTGAGGTGGTGTGATACATAGAGTTCTGTATCTTCATTCAGGAAGACCTGAGTTCAAATCTAGCCTCAGACACTTGTGTGACCCTGGGCAAGACACTTAACCTCTATTTGCCTCAGTTTGCTCAAGGGTAAGATGGAGATATAATAGCACTTATCGTTAAGTGTTGTTATAGAGAATCAAATGAGATAATATATACCAGCACAATGCCTGGCATATAGAAGGCAGTATATAAATGCTTTTCCCTTCCCCCTTCTTCCTTTCTTTCCTTAGTTTTCAGAAGAACTATGGGAAATAAAAGAAGTAAGATATTGTACTGCCAACTGCCCCATTACTCCATAAGACCATAAATTACAGAAGTCTTGTTATTGGTGGACGTAATCTTTCCACCAGTGGGATTTCACTACAAAGATGAAATCACTAGTCTTCCCTACTCCAAATTAATATATTTTGTGATTTAAGTTTTGGGAAGTAGTTTCCTCGTAAAATCCTGTTATGTTATGCAAATACTATTAATCCAATTTTATTATAAATGAAGAAATTGAGGCATTGATGGATAATAGTAAGTTCACTTTCTCAAAATTACATAGCTTGTAAGTATTTGAAGTGAAATTTGACTCTCAAGTGCTTGGCTCTGTCCAGCAATTTTTCTAATATTCCATTTTGCCTCTCATGGAAAATGTATACATTCGAGCTTAATGATGCTGCTTGGTCTTCTTTCCTCTTCCCCGAAATAATGAAGCTGGAAAGAGATGTTAGAGAACATATTTTATATAACTATAAATAGCTTTGAATTGTTTTCTTCTGAAAACTCTCTGTTCATGTCCTTTGACTATTTATCAGTTGGGAAATGGGTTTTATTTTTATAAATTTAGCTCAGTTTCCTATATATTTTAGAAATGCGACCTTTATCAGAGAAACTTGCTGTAGTCCACCCCCTCAGTTTCCTTCTAATTTTGACAGCATTCTTTTGTTTGTACAAAAGCTTTTTAATGTCATGCAATCAAAATTATTTGTTTTAATTCCCATCATCCTCTTTCTCTCTTATTTGGTCATAAACTCTTCCTTGTCCATTGATCTGACAAGTACATTTTCCATGCCCCCTAATTAACTTATGATATCATCATTTATGTCTAAATAATTTATCCATTTTGACCTTATTTTGGCATATGCTGTGAGATGTTGGTCTATGCCTAGTTTCTGTCAAACTTCTTTCCAGATATCCCAACGATTTTTGTCAAATGGTCAGTTCTTGCCCCAAAACCTTGGGTCTTTGGATTTATCAAACAGTAGATTACTTTAGTCATTTATTATCATATATCATGCATCTAATCTATTCCACTGTTGCACCATTTTGTTTCTTATTCAGTACCAAATTGTTTTGATGATTACCATTTTGTAATGTAGTTTGAAATCTGGTACTCCTGGACTGCTTTCCTTCACATTTTTTAATTGATTCCCTTGATATTCTTGACTTTTGTTTCTTCAAATTAATTCAGATGAATTGTTTCTAGCTCAATAAAATAATTCCTTGGTAGTTTATTGCACTGAATTGCACTAAATAATTAAATTAAGTAGAATTATCATTTTTATTATATTGGCTCAGCCTACCCATGAGCAATTAATATTTCTATAATTATTTAGATCTGCTTTATCTAGTAAAAAAAGATTTTGTAACATATTGTCCTTGAGTTAATCTTGGAAAATAGACTCCCAAGTATTTGTATCATCTGCAGTTATTTTGAATAGAATTTGATTTTTTTATCTCTTGATTCTGTATTTTGTTGGTAGTATGTAGAAATGCTGATGATTTATGTGCGTTTACTTTGTATCCTACAACTTTGCTAAAGGTGTTAATTATTTCAACTAGTTTTTTATTTGATTCTCTAGATTTTTCTAAGGATACTATGGTATCATCTGCAAAAAGTTATAGTTTTGTTTACTCATTGCCTATTTTTATTCCTTCAATTTCTTTTTCTTGTTCTATAGCTATAGTAAGAAATTCCAGTACAATGTTGACTAATAATGGTGGTAATGGAAATCTTTGTTCCACTCCTGCTCTTATTAGAAAGCCTTCAAGCTAATGTTTATTATAGATAATACTTGTCTTTAGTTTTAGAAAAATATCATTAATCATTTTAAGAAAGATTCCATTAATTCCTGTTTTCTGATATTTTAATAGGAATTTGTGTTGTATTTTGTCAAAGACTTTTTCTGAATCTATTGGAATAATTATATGATTTTTATCATTTTGTTATTGATAGGGTCAATTATACTGATAGTTTTCCTAATGTTGAACCAGTCCTGTATTTCTGATAAAAATCTCATCTGGTCATATTGTATGATCTTTGTGATATGCTGCTATAATCTCTTTGCTTGTATTTTATTTAAGATGTTTATGTTGATATTTGGTAAGGAAATTGGTCTATAGTTTTTTCTTTGTTATTGCTCTTCCTGGTTAAGGTATGAAAGCCATATTTGCATCATAAAATAAATTTGGAAGGACACCTTTGCCTATTTTTTCAAGTAGTTTATGTAGTGTTAGTATTAATTGTTCCTTAAACATTTGGTAGAATTCACTTGTAAATCCATTTCATTGTGGGGATTTTTTCTTAGGGAGTTCATCAATGACATGTTAAAACTCAGGTCTTGATTGCAAGTTTTAAGCTCCATCTATTGTGCCTCCTAACTGCCTCATTTCACAATTCTGAATTGGCTGCATGGGTCACATCTCCTCAGCCTATCCCTTATAGAATCACAAAATTTACAAAGGATTATCTAATTCAACTCATATGTAATAAAGAAGTTCTTTTACTGTGTTCCCAACAAGTAGATATCCAGTGTTTTCTTGAAGATGTCCATTAATGAAAAACTTATCACATCTTGAGGAAATTAATTCCTCTTGCACAACTCTTATTGCTAAGAAGATATTGCTTACCTTAAGCCAAATTCTACCTCTCTTCTACTTCTATCAATTGTTTCTTTCTTTTAATAAAACCCTTACTTTTCATCTTGGAGTCAATACTGTATATTGGCTCCAAGGCAGAAGAGTGGTAAGGGTAGGCAATGGGGGTCAAGTGACTTGCCCAGGGTCACACAGCTGGGAAGTGTTTGAGGCCAGATTTGAACCTAGGACCTCCCATCTCTAGGCCTGGCTTCCAATCCACTGAGATACCCAGCTGCCCCCTTCTACCAATTGTTTCTGGTTGTATCCTTTCATACACTTCAACCCTGGCATATCCCCATCATAACTTTTTGTGTTTCTACTCATGAATTGCTGAAAAGTCATACAACCTTGCTGACTGTACCTCTCTAAATTTACACAATACCATCTCAGTCAGTTACTTGTGATATCTGGAAATCAGTTTACTCTTCCTTCTTTGAATCCTTGTTCTATTTAACATTATATATGTTCTAAATCTTACCTCCTCAAGTCACTTACATAATAACTCTCTCCTCTTTCAAGAGAGGAGTATCCTTTATATTTCACCTAGTACATTAAGGGCATACTTCATGATATCTCTTTTCTTACCTCTTCTATACCTCATATCCCCTTACACCATCTCTCACTCTCCTTCTTTGTTGAGTTTCTTAGTAAAAAAATAGACCTCTTTTTCCTCCCAGAAATTTTTTCATTCAAGACTTAAAAACAAGTCAAATGAGCATTCCCCTAGACAAAGTAGAAGAGCAGTATTGTGCATTAAATGGCAAATCACTATTATGTATAGCTTGCTTTTCTTTTTAAGTTTATAATAATTTTAACATATAAGTTTCTAAGATGACCTAGTTGTGTGAATCCTTCTGACCTCCTTTTGTTCCTTTCTATGAATTAAAAAATGTTTCAATTATTGTCTATTCTTTTTTTTTTTACTGGTAACCCTTTCACCAGCTTCCCTCTTCTTCTTACCTCTCCTACAAAAACATTTGAAGAAGAAAAAACAATATGTGTGTAACAAATATGCATAATCAAGCAAATAAAAAACACATTCTAAGTCATGTTTAAAATACATGTTCTTTTGTATCTTGAGTCAATTACGTCTCTGTCACAAGACAGGTAGCATGCCCAAACATACGTATGGAATTCTGGTTGGTCATTGCATTAATCAATGATCTTAAAATTTTATAATAAATTTTATTTTTTCCCAGACTACACATCAATATAATTTTTCTCCCTCTGACTTCTCTTCCCTCCCCCAGAAAGCAGGAAATATAATATAGTTTGTACATATATTATCACATAATATATATTTCCATGTTCATCATGTTGTGAAACAAGACATATTGCTTCCCCTAGAGAAAAATTCATGGGGGAGATAAAGTGAAGAATGGCATGTTTCAATCTGAATTCAGACTCTGGCTGCTCCTTCTATGGTGCTAGATATCCTTTTTTATCATGAGTCTCTTGGAGTTGTTCTGGATCCTTGCCTCATTGATAATAAGTCATTCACAGTTGATAATTATACATTATTGTTATTGCGGACAATGTTCTTGTTCTGCTTACATCATTTTGTGTCACTTCATATAAGCCTTTCTAGGTTTTTTAAAGATCATCTTGTTTGTCATTTCTTATGACACAATAGTATTCTGTTACACACATATACTATGATTTATTTGTTCAGCCATTCCCCAATTAATTGATATCTCTTCATTGTTTAGTTCTTTGGCACCACAAAAAGAGCTGCTATAAATATTTTTGTGCACCACAAAAAGAGCTGCATAAATATTTTTGTGCAGATAGTTTCTTTTCCCTTGTCTTTTGTCCTTCCAGATGAATTTTGTTATTATTTTTTCTAATTCTCAGAGATAATTTTTAGTAGTTTGATTGTTATGGTATTGAATAAGTAAATTAATTTAGGAAGATTTGCCATTTTTATTATATTGGCTTGGCCTATTAATAAGCAATTAATAGTTTTCCAGTTGTTTTGATCTGACTAATTTATTTGTGTGAAAAGCGTTTTGTTGTTGTGAAAGATATCGTTTTTTACAATTGTTCATTTATTAATGTGTTGTAATATAAATTGTTCCTCTGTTTCTACTCACTTCATTCTTCATCAGTTCATGTAAGTCTTCCCATTACATTTATAGACAGTGAAGTACTGCAGTGGATAGCATGTTGAACTGGGAATTAGGAAAACATGAGTATAAATCCTGCCTTGGGCACTGCATAGTTCTGTGACTCCAGGCAAGTGAATTTCTCTCAGTCTTAGTTTCTTCTTCTATAAAATATATATATTAATGGTACCTTCCTTACAGGGGTGTTATGATTATCTGAGATGAAATATGTAAAGCAATTTGCAAACTTTAAATAGTATATAAATGCTACAATTTCTCATTAGTTGGGAAATGACTATACATTTTATAGTTATTATTCCTTGTTATTAATATGCAATAATTAAATAAGTTAAATAATAAATTTACAATAAAATAAATAATCATAACTACATAATTTATCCAGCTATATTCCAAATGATTGATACTCCATTAGTTTCCATTGTTTTACCATTTCTAAAAAAAGCTACTATTAAATATTTTTCATGCAAATAGGACTGTTCCCTCTTTTTTGATCCCTTTAGGATATAGTTCTATTAGTGTATCACTGGATCAATGAGTACATACAGTTTAGTAACATTTTGTGCAGTTCGAACTTGTTTTCCAGAATGACTAGACCTACTAACTCTCCCATTAGTACATTAATGTACCCATTAATTAATTAGTAGCTGGGACACAAACAACTTTGTACTTTGAACAATCCTTTCCAGTCCTTGTTCCAGGTTCAGATACCCAGGCAGCTGTGTGCTTGATCTTTATCCACTGAAGAAAAGAAGCTTTACTACTGATGTGCCTTGTGTCCTTTCCCATTAGGGCTAATTGAACTATATTGTAGATGATGAGGGTTGCTCTAAGATTTTAGGATTATCTCAAGTTAATGATTTAAACAGTTTTTTCTCTTGCAGGAGGATAGAGTGGTCTGCAGTGTCAAATTCAAGTAGAATTTGAAGTCAGAAATAATGAATACTCAGAAAAAAACCCATTACTTCTAGCCATTAAGAGATTGTTGGTAATTTTGGACAGAGCAGTTTCAATAATCTTATATTATTTTTTAACCCTACCTTCTGTCTTAGAATCAATGCTAAGTATTAGTTTCAAGACAGAAGAATGGTAAGGGCTAGGCAATTAAGGTTAAGTGACTTGCCCAGAGTCCCACAGCTAGGAAGAGTATTTGTGGCCAGATTTGAGTGCATGACCTCTCTATTCCAGATTTGGTACTCTATCCATAGAACCACCTACCTGCCCTGATTCTTATATTCTTAAGGCCTGAAAACTTATTGAAGGAAAAGGCAAGGGGGACATATTCCCTCCTTTATCCCTGCCTCTAACATCTCCTGGACCAAACTCTACCTTTTATTATCAATTAACCCATCTGTCTGCCCTTTTGTTAAAGTACCATGCAGTCAAAGTCAACATTAGATTTGATCTTTGCTAAAAACTTGTGTTAGAGTACTGATCTCTATTGCCAATTTCACTGACGTCAAAATTATTGTTCATCAATGTGGTATCACAGAAAGAGTACTAGCTTTGGAGTTAAGAGGACCTGAATTTGAATCCCTGCTCTGTCATTCCTTAGACATGACATGAGGCAATTAGGTGATGCAGTGAATAGAATGCTGGACCTGGATTCAGGAAAAGCTGAGATCAAATAAGACTTCAAACACTTATTAGCTGTGTGATCCTGTGCAAGTAACTTAATCTCTATCTGCTTTACTTTCTTCAACTGTAAAATGGGAATAATAATAGCACTTACCTCCCTGTAAGTGCTATTTTTTATAAAGATAAAATGAGAAAATACTTGCAAAGCACTTTGCAAAAAAAAAAAAAACACCAACAAACTACAACACTATACAAGTACCATTATTTTTATTGATAAATATTATTATTGTTGTTATTATTATTTTATTAGTCTAATTATTTTTCTAGGTTCTTTGTCTTAAAAATGAAGCTTTGGAATAGACAATCTCCAAGGTTCTTTTTAACTCTAAATCTAAGATTTTATTCTCCCTCCTTTCCTTATATAGATACACAGATAAATACTTAGTGGTACTGAGACCCATACATCTGTTGTTACAAATTGGCAGCTTTTATTCTTTCCTTCCATTGATCCATCATTTATTAGTTAGTTAACACACATTTATTAAGCCCTTACTATGTACAAGGTTTCTTTCAAGTCCCAGCTAAAATACCACCTTATGCGAAAAGTCTGTTATAATCCTTTTTAATGTGAATGTTTCTCCTCTGTTAATTATCTCCAATTTATCTTGTATATACTTTATTTGTCAGTAATTCTTTGCATGCTGTTTTCCCATTAGACTCTTAAGAGGAAGGATTGTCTTTTGCCCATTCTTTGTATCCTCAGCACTTTCCCCAGTATCTGGCACCTAGGCATTTAGTGAAGGCGTATCAGTTTGAAGATCAGAAATCATTCTGGGCATGGAGATACAAGTACAGAAATTAGTCTGTGTCCTTAAGGAGTTGATGTTCTTTTAGAGAAAGCAACATACATACACATAAGTGAATAAAATGTATAGAATAAACATCAAACAATTTAGGGAGATCTCTACCACTGGAGAGATTAGGAAGTCCCTCATGTAGTGACACTTAATCTTGAAGGAGGTTGGTGCTTAATAAATATTTGTAATTGGTACTGATTAGTGAAGAGATAAGGAGGCAAGGTACACTCAAACTGGGTCCTGTTGATCTTGGACACTGAACATTGACCTGATATGAAGTCAGCATCCAAAATCCAGTGCTAACAACTAAAATCTAATGTGAAAGAATGGAGAGAGTGAAGAAGGATGCCATTTGATGCTACTCCTTTAGTATCATCCTTCCTGTCTTCCCACCAGACATTAGAACATCATCCTTTTCTATTGTCTACTACCACTAATCTGTGATGAAGAACTGTGGTTTCTTCCTTTGAAATGTTGCTCATGTTCATCTCTTTTTCTCCATTCTTACTGCTACTATTCTAATCTAGACTTCTAGTCCCTGTAAATTTAGATACAATGTAAGTCCCCCTATTAAAATGTAAACTACTTGAGGGCAAGAGAGAGTTTTCTTTTTGTCTTTGTGTTCCTAATGCCTAGCACATAGTACCTAGCTTATAGTAGATGTTTAATGAATGCTTACCATATTGAATTGAATTACTGGTTACTTTCTAGTCATTCTCACTATATTCTATCTTTTCCTGTATGTTCTGTACAATACTCATAGCTTTATAAATGAAGGAATGATGGAAAGCATTTACTAAGTGCATATTATATGCCAAACACTAGGTTCTGAAGATACAAAAAGCAGAAATAGTCCCAGATCTTAGTCAGTTTAAATTCCAATTGGAGTGACATTAAACAAAGAGAAGTGGTGATCTAGTAGGAATACTTAGTACAAGATGGTGAATGGGTCTGTGTAAGACTAGACTGACTCATCCCATCCAGAAGAAGCAAGACCAGAGTTGACTTGATGATGGTTTATTATCAGGGTTTATTGGGGGTTGGTGAGTAGGGATAATTGGAGCAAGGAGGGAAGGGGATACTCTGCTGGGGGTGAAGTGGAGAAGTCCTAAAACATTATCTTCATATGTTGCCACTCTTTCTAAGAACTTGCACTGCCTCCCTATTATCTGTCATATCAAACTATTCTAATAACACATAGATTCTTTTTTAGGAGAACTTAAGTGAGATACTGAGGACAAGTAATCAAAGAATCACAGGTCAGCTATTACTGCGAACATGGGCAATGGCTGCACACATATTTAGTGTGTTGTATACTCTAGTAGAAAGCTGAGAGCCCTGGATTTCTGTCCTTATATCTAATTGTTGTTGCAGGGCAGATTCATAGGGACTGAGTGAGAATGGGATCTTAGGAGTAATCAGTCAGTTAGTAGCCTCCTAGACTATGACCTCTCCCTCTTTCCCCACAACTCTTTTTGACCATAAGAGTATTGTGATTAGGAAAGTTTACTAACATTGCATACCTGAAATTGGTTAAAGTTTGCCAAACTGATTATGGTCAAGAGAACCTCGTATTTATTGCCTAAATGAAACTGATTACAACTGTTATGGATAAAAAGGGGGTACACTAAAGTTTGGGGGTGATCTCCTTCCCTTGCTGAGTGAAGGAAGGGTAAAAGGTGATTGAGGTAATAAGAGAGGAATGAAAGGGATGGCTGGGTTTAGGGAGGAATGGACAAGGTGGTGTTAGGATGGTAAAGGTACATGGTGAGGTGTTCAGGAGAGGCAGCTGACACAGACTAGACACCCAGGCTAGAGACAGAGGATACTGAGGGGAAACAGGGCTCCCTTCCAGGTAGGAAAGGTACTTTTACAGACACAAGGAATAGGGCCAGACAGAAGTGGTTTGAATCTGACTTGAGGGCTTTCTTGTCAGTTTCTCAAGTCCTCAAGGAGGAATCACAAGGCTCCTCCCTGTCAGTGAAATCAAAGGGATTCAGGAGGAAGTGATGGGCAACTACTTCCTCATAAGATGGATACCTCCAGTTTCCCTCAGGAAATAAAGAGAATTATTCCTTCCCCTTCACCCTTGCCTAATCTCTTCAACACAAAGATTCTCCGGAGGGTTTGATTAGGTAACAAAGGTTTTATTAATGTTGCAGGGATGGTCTGGAAGGAGAGAGGAATTTGGGGTTTCTGACAGCTGCTAGGGAGAAACTCAAGATGGGGGAGGGTCACAGGAATGGCTTAGACTGAGAGAGAACCTGCTGTCTCAGCCTGGGAAGATTTGGCTGCTTTAAGGTAGAGGGTATACTAAAGGGATAGTTTGAATTCAAGGATGTCCTACTTGCCTATGGGGAAAACTAAATCCACAAAGTCTATTCACTAAAACCCAAAAGCCACCCTGCCTCCCAGAGCCCCAGAAAAACAGGCAGGGAAACAGAGAAATAATATGGAGAAGGTCAAGGAGAGATCCAGAGAAATTAGCTAGGTACAAATTATCCAAAGACAATGGACAGGCCAAAGCAAAACTGAAAGCCAAAATAGAGCTCTGGTTGATCCTTCTGTTCTGTTCAAGCGTCAAGGACCAACTGAACTTTCTCAGAATTCTAAGGCTTCTAACTGCAAGAAATTTTCATTTGGCCCTCTGCAAGAGCAAAACCCACTCTTGCAACTTTTGCATTACACAACATTTACTGATACATAGGAATTTCCTAGCACACAGGCAGGTCAATCAGTAATAAAACATGGGGGTACTTCTCTCTGCTAGAGCCTGGCAATATGCTCAGTCTCTCAGGCTTTCTAGCTGATGATGATATGATATAATGATATGCACCCACCCTACCAAATCATCTTCATCTCCCTTTGTTCTTTAATGCATAGTTTTCACTCTAGGCATACTTTATTCACTGTAGTCTTATCCTCCCACATACACTGAACTTATTGGGAGCTCTATGCTTTTATCTTTCCTCTCTACTAGATCTTAAGCTTCTTTGGGACAGAAACTACCCCGATGCTTCCTGTTGGGGAACACACAACAGATATATAAAGGAGAAAAAGAATTGTCAATAACATAGAATGAGTAACTGAAGATGGAGAAAGCACAATGGTAGCAAAGAGAGAAATGTTCACAACATATTGCTATTTCTTGACATTATCCCTAATTCATAGATATGATTGTTTCCCAAATTGAAGTTTGGCTTGATGTAAGGGTGGACCTACCAAGAAAATTTCAAATGGAGTCATGAAAAATGGGACCTGTATAATCAGCTACTCAACAACAAAAAGACATTTAGCCAAAGGTGATTTTTGAGAATCCAGGCATTAACCATAACTCTTTATTAAGAACTCAGAAACTGAGGAATCTGTGGGCAATGTAATTGCATTAGATATCCAGGGTAAACATCCTCCTTCAAATTCTGTGTGCTGTTTTACCACTGTATATAGTGAACATGCTTGCACCAATCTGAACAAAAATTGACAGCCATTCTCTTGTGGTAGAAGGAAGGAGAAAGCCCTACATCGCTCAGAATGATTCTGATGAGTCTGCACCATTTAAAGCAGGAGACTGGATTTAGTAATTACATGGAAAACTCAAACTGCGCCCTAAGATTAGTATTATATTTAAAATAATGTTCCTTAGTCATCCCCAGGGAGAAGCAGCTGGGCTGTTGGCTCCAGAGACCAGTCAACAATGACTTTTAAAGTGATAAATGCTTTCTTCCCCCTTCATTATTCAAGATAAAACTTTATTATCATAAGGAACTGCTTAATCAAAATGCCAGGAATCCTCACAGTTATAAGAAATTTATTGGCACAATCCTTTTTTAATCTCAAGTCATAAAACCATTTAAAACTTTAAATGTCATAGCAACATTAATGAACAATTTATCGCGGGAAAACAAATTGGTTTATCCGCTCTCAATCTGCTTTGGAAAAAAATGGATATTTTGGGTTTCTAAATGGACAAGCAGTAACTTAAAAAGAAAAAAAAACTGAATGTTCTTGGAAAGTTTATATAAATTTATGTTTTCTGCAATAAATCTTGTCTTCCTATTGACTTTCATGATAATTTCAGGGATGTTTGATGTGGAATTTTCCATAAAATAGGTAAAATAGCTCCTGATAGAAAAACATTCTCTTCTTGCTGCCATGCAACCTGCACTTTTTCCTTTTCATTTGGCTTCATAATCCATGACCAGCAGTAAATAGTTTTTTTTAAACCATAATGTAGTCCTAGAACCATTATTGATGATCTTGAGGGCAGCTTTCTCCATACTTTTATTCTGACTGATGACAGTGAGATCATTTAATTTGTTTTGGTAAACTGAGCTGAGAAGGGCAAGGCTGATGCATAAAGGCATCAGGTAGCAGCATTAAACTATAAGGAAAGACTGCAGTACTTCAGAACTGTTTTTTTTTCCAAGAAACCTCTCATCTTTCAGGGAAGTTTGGGAGAAAATTTTTGTTTTTCATAATAAAAAATGCTTTATTGACCTTAGCCATCATGTATATAAGTCACATTAATTCATTTCACTCTCTTGTGCCTTTCTTGAATGTCTCTGTTTGCACAGTAGAGAACTGAGGAGGAGCCAGAGGATCTGAGTTAAAATTTAAGCAATTCTAATTACTACCTCTGTGACTTTGGCCTTTGTTTTGTCTTTCTGAGACTCAGTTCCTCATCAGTAAAATGAAGGAATTGTTTTAGATGGTTACTGAGGTCCCTTCAAGCCTTAAATCTATAACTATTTCTTACTTAGGAAGTTCCAAGACAACAGGAACTTCATCTCAAAATGCTGTTTCATCCAGTATACAGTTAAGTAGTCTTTCTCCCTTTTTCTCTCTTCTTTTCCTTCTCCCTGTCTTATTCCCTATCTCCTTTTTCTACTCCCTCTCCCTCTCTCTTCCCATTCCCTTCTTCCCTCTTCCTCTCTCTTTTCCCCTCTCCTTTTTCTACATCTCTGTCTCTGTCTGTCTGTCTGTCTCTCTCTGTTTCTCTCTTTCTGTCTCTCCCTCTATCCGTCTCTGTCTCTGTCTCTGTCTCTGTCTCTCTCTCTCT